>NC_092858.1:78609834-78654991 GCF_032062135.1 Pyxicephalus adspersus | reverse complement strand
GATTCGCCAGGATGGATCCATGAGCGCTGTACAAACACCAGATTCTTGTCCAATACCAGCCATGAGCAGATAATTGTACAAGAATCATCTGTACGTAGCCTTTCAGACAAAATTAGGAGATCAGTTGTCGAGGAATGAACTCTTGATAATTTGACTGAGTTAGCTCCCCAACAATGGAAACATGAGGCTTCTATTGTGCATCTTTTTAGGAAAATGCTGGTTGTCTGGTGTTTTTACTAGCCATTGGCAAATATACTTTCTATTCTGCTGGCCTTCAACAAATATGCAAATTAGGAAACACAGGTTTCAGGCCGGTGACTCAAGGAATTAAAGCAACTAAAAAAGTGAAGGCCAAGCAGCTAGAATTTGCATGCAATGGCAGCCTCCATGTTCCTTTTGTTACTGGTTCTCTTTATGTCATGGCTGCTTGAGGCAGTAAGATGGCAAGTAGGTAAGTAGAGGACTGAGAGCCACAGGTTTAAAGATGGTATAAATGTGGTTTTATTAACTTAGCTATTAGGTGCCATAGTGGCCTTTGTCATGGCAAATACATTCAGCAAGGCATCAGTGAATAGGTGTAAGTAAACAATGTGAGGCTTTAGACAACCAGGTTTATAGCCACATTTTCAGGTGTACTGTTCAGGTGCAATGTTTAAGCCCATTTTATTACCAGTATACTTGAGGTATTTTGTAAACTCCATGCATAAAATTTGCAGTCCTGTCTTTATTTACATAGCAACAGCTGTAGAACTGGATCCATAAAATATAAACTACAGCAAATAGCCTTTTGTCACGAATACTCCCACACACAGAAATCAGGCACATAGGTAAGAGCAGAAACTGACCTATTTAGCTCAAAGACATTTGATGCAATTATTATTCCTTGAACAAATCAAACTTACAGATTTTAAAGTAACACTGAAGAAAATAAAAGTGTTGTCCTTTAGCACAGCTGCTTATTTTTAGTGGCCATTCATATTGATGCATTGTTGTAAGAAAGTTGTGTAGTGTATTGCTTTTAAATTCATCTCTAAGCAAAACTTTATTTTATTGCACTTTGGATAGCATTGGTAAGGATTAAACTTTCAAGTTTACATTTGGGGGAGTCAGAAGTGGAAAAGGATCTGGGGGTTCTGGTAGATGATAGACTTAATAACATCATGCAATGCCAAGCTGCAATATCTAAAGCTAGTAAAGTACTTTCTTTTATTAAAAGAGGAATAGACTGCAGAGATGGAGACATAATCCTACCTCTGTACAAAGCATTTGTCAGACCACATCTGGAATATGCAGTCCAGTTTTGGTCACCAGTTCACAAAAAGGACATTGTGAAATTGGAGAGAGTGCAGAGAAGGGCAACTAAATTAATAAAAGGAATGGAGGAGCTCAGCTATGAGGAGAGTTTAGCTGAACTTAATCTAGTCTCCCTTGAGAAGAGATGTTTAAGGGGGGATATGATCACCCTGTATAAATATATGAATGGTGCATATATAGAGAACTCTCTTCCCCATTATTCACTTTGAGATCATTACAAAGAACAAGAGGGCACTCTTTGCGTCTGGAGGAAAAGAAGTTTAAGCTCTGGATAAGGAGGGGATTCTACACTGTAAGGTCTGTGAAAATGTGGAATCGGCTCCCTCAGGAAATAGTTTCAGTAACTACTATAGGTTGCTTTAAGAAAAAGCTGGATGTTTTTCTAGAAGAACAGAAAATAATTGGGTAATAAAGCTTTAAAGTAAAAATAACAGTGACTGTTGATCCAGGGAACGTCTGATTGCCTCATTGAATCAGGAAGGAATTTTTTTCCCCTTTTGAAGCAAATTGTACCAGGGTTTTTTTTTGCCTTCCTCTGGACCAACCATGCCTTGTAGGGTTTTATATCTGGGATATGTTTATTTCCCTAGTGGCTGAACTTGATGGACTTATGTCTTTTTTCAACCTAACCTACTATGTAACTATGTAATTTTTTATTGCTGTCTGTTTGAGAGTTCCACTCCCATAATATTACTTTTTTACTATTTGTACTAATGACCATTGTCACCAAAAGGCAAGTGAGGGAAAAAATGTCCCAGAACAAGGAAAAGGGTAAAGCTTCTAGTGGGGACAGCCAATTGGAGACAACTGTTCCAAAGTGAAGAAATTCCTTCACTTTGGAAAACTTCCTTTTGATTTCCAGAATCAGGAAGTAAAGGTAAATTTTAAAGGGAAACAACAACCTGTATATACTTTCAGGCATATTTGGCACCTGCACCATTTTTACCTAATGCAGTGCACCTGAATGCACATCTTTTTCACATGGTGAAATATATTGCATATAACATATAGCCATGTGTTAACAATCATTTGCAGGTATATGGTAAAACATGCATTCCCATGATGCACATTTATAAATACAGCCTTAGATGGTCATTTGATAAATAATTATAATGGTCAGAAGATCCCAAAGTAGCCAGTTTTCAGTAATCAAAAGCTACATTCCTATAGCACTGGGATCCAAGTAACTATCTGACACTTATTCTTTACAGAGTGTTGCATGTAAATCCATCCTCCCAAAAACATTTGGGTCAGTGCATAACATCTGGGCTATTTCTTCAACTCCACACAGATTTATTAGTGTTAGAGTATGGCAGCTTCTAACTGGTTTCTCAGGCTCCCTGCTAACACTTCATAGTCATTATACAGGGTGACTTAAAATGTTCTGCTGCCTTGGTAATTGTACCAAGTAGTGGTTACTATATTTGATGCCAAGACCTGCCCTAATGTTAGAAGCCATCATCTGGGAAGTGTGGTTGGACACACAAAGAAATAAGAAATATGCAAGAGGATTGGGGTGGCATTGTTGACTTTTCCCAAGTACTCATCAATTCAGTTATGTATGGTCTTACACTAAAGAAACATTGGCTGGAATACACGTAAACGGCCTGCTTACCTTGATGACTTCTTGTGCAATTTGTCGTGTTTTGTTGATATCCAGTGAGGTCTTGGGATCTCTTACAAATGCATGCAGTGTTCTCCCTTTGCAGTAACTGAAACAAAATGTCAAGAACTATTTAAGTAAACCCCCTTAAAAAAATGTGGTGTACCACTGAATGATACAGATAACTATTACGTCAGCCAGTGAAGCTAATGCAGTTTTCCTGTAATGGGATGGCAACAATACTGCACTACTCCTGATCTCAGTGTAGAGTTGGCACTCTCAAATAAGCTCTGCCAGCCTGTATTAGGGAGGAATGAAAAGAGGTATAGAAATGGTAGCACTATAACTGCTTGTTTACAGGTGGTCAATCAGCACCTGACAACACGCAGCCCATTGCCTCTTTTTCTTGACCATTCCAGTGTGAAGGGGAATGTGTGAAGCACAAATGACGGAGGATTTGATTCCCAATCGGAGCACTTCACGTCTAGGATGGATCCACTTCCAGCCAATGTCAATTGACTGTGGCTTTAGTATTTGATAGGAACTTTAACAAAAGTAATCCCAGAATATAAGCAACATCGAATCAGTTCTTCAGTTCTACATACTAATCTGCATATACAGTAACAATAAAAAGGTGTTCAACTGGACCAAAAAGTATATGTGCCATGAAAGAAATATGGCGATACCAATACCAAAGTACAACTGAAAGCATTGTATATTTCCACCTGCAAATAGGCCAAAGTGTCACTGTGTATTACCAACAAAGCCATGTAAACAATCATCAGTCTGCAATGTCCTAATCTGCACAGGATGAATTAGAAGTGCCTTAGTTGATAGGAAAGGGCAAAAACTATACTGATAATGTATATAGTGCAAACAAGTACAGCCCACCTTCTTCCAGTCGGAACAACAAAGGACAGTATGAGTATACACATTAAAGGACTTAAAAGTATATAATAAAAAGAGAATATAGTTTGTTACAATGTAATGAAGGGCACTCACCTAGTGATAATGGCCAAATGTGGTGGGTGCATGCAAGCTCCCATGAACAGGACCACGTTTTCATGCCTCGTCTGCCTGTAGTTCATAACCTCCTTTTTGAACAATTTTAGGTGATCTTGGTTATTTCCATCTATTTCCAACAACCGAATAGCTACTTCTCCATGCCATTTGCCTTTGTATACTTTTCCCCACCTTCCCTGACCAATAAGTTCCTCAAGTTCAATTTGTTCAAAGGGTATGTCCCATTCCTGTAAGTATACACTAGTCTGGCTGGCTTTGCGGAAGATCATTCCTCTGAATGTACCGCTGGTGGACCTTGACGTAGGAAGTTCATCCACTTCATCATCATCATACTCTGGCTCAGATTTGTTGGCTTCTTGCTCCTCAGTCTGCTGAAAATGAATGTTAATACCACTCTTATAAATAAATATATAATCCAACTGGTTCTCCCAACAAGGCAGGAACAAAAAGGAATAATTTGTATTTTAATACTAATAATCTCCTTAGTTTCAAAAATATCCAATGGAGTTAAAAGAAAATGAAAAAGTCCCAACTACACCTTCAACAATGAGCAAGCATTTTACTGAATTCCTTTTTTTTCTATCTTGCCCCATTATATTATATTGGTTGGAATGATGAAAGAAGGCCACAATTTCATGCAGACAAATTTTGAAAAAAAATTTACATAAATAAGTAAAATCAAATAAATTGAGGTGTTTCATAAACTGCCAATTGCAGATACTTTGCATTCTAAATTTAGAAATATATTACGTTCGTAAGCTTAAGTGTCAGTTTTAATTTTTCTATTCTTCATTTTGTTAGAAAACTTTATTACTATTACAATAAACAGTATTCTAGAAAAATGAATCACTTGCTTTACTGCAAAAAGTGTTGCTATAACAAACACTAATGAAAGCAGTGTCAGATAAAACAGAGCAATATGTACAGAATTGTGACTCCATCTAGTGGCAAACTTTAAAATCACATCTCAGCTAAATTGTATTTGTAGCGTACCTCTGCTTCCTGTTCTTCTGCTACATCTGTTTCCATTTCACCTTCAGCACTTTAAAAAAAAATCTTTGTTACCAATTGTTACAATTATAAATCAAAATTGTGTTATTTTTTAGTTACTTAGTTACTTTATAACACAAATCCTAAAATTCAACTATAGGTAACAATAGAGGTACTAATAAAGATACAATAGTGTGTCTTTATAGTATATCACCTTTAACTGAAAAACATTCTTCTCAAGGTCAAGCTTTATTGTAGATCTAGATTGGTTCTGTAGCATGAACACTGATAAATGTCACATGAAGACACTTGGTGAAAGTGATAACCGATAGGGAGCATCTGCTTGCATTATAATCACATGGTTCAAATATAGAAACAATATTCAGCATTCCTACAGATATGTAGAAAATGCAAAGATGGCATTCCCGGTCCAGTAAACTTGGGAACATTGCAGGGGATGCCACATTAAATGCATCAGGCTACCTCTAATATCATCCTAAAAGTTGTGCAAACCACTGGGGGAGACACTGAGCTAATTACAGAAGTGGATTTTGATTACTTGTGCCCGGTACAGGGTTTAAGAAGCAATACTTATCAAATAGTGACCAATACTTATCAAAAAGCCCCAGGTAGAAATAAACGCTACAACTTGGCACTTTGAGAGGCAAGCTTAAAAGAAAATCAAGCACCTAGGAGAGTGCCAAGGTTTCTAACATTTTAGAAATCAAAAAAATCTGTTATTACCTTAAAGTTTCAGGAGGCTCAGGTGGTTGTGTTATTGGTGGTGGATTTAGAATTTCTAGGAATGAAAAAAAAAACATTTAAAATACAAAGCAAATTGGTGTACTGGACATTCAAGACAGCCTTCTCCATACTGGACATCACAAAACTGCTGAAAAACAAATGTAATAAACCTTTTTCTTTTTAGACTTTCTACATTAACACAGCACTTGGAAATATAGGTGCTTGAATCGAGACAGACATAAATATTTAATATGCACAAGACCACGCTGAATCATGCACATCAAAACTTTATCCACTGGAGTCTATCTGTTTACAAACAATTGCCTATGTATGTTAATACTCTTAAATATACAGGCAACCATGAACAATTCCAAATCTCATGTTTAACAATGCATGAAAATAATAAAGCATTACCAAATATATGTGACTAAAATAAGGCCATAATTATCATAACCTACTGATAAACCAGCAGGCTCACTTTTACCCCAGACTTGTCCAATTGATACTGAAAAGCCTTTAGATTGGTCCTACACTTACATAGTTTAGAGAACAAATACAAGGCTGGTGGCACACACAAAAGCAGACATATTTTTGTAGTTAATACAAAATAAAATATCTAGTATAGTTTGGATTCCAAGCAGTGCAAAGGAACATGACTAGTCATTGTGCTATGAGCAGTGACAGCTCCCATAGTACATTTCATACTCCATCATGCTATAATTTAATACAATGGGCCTGATTTATTAAAGCTCTCCATGGCTGGAAAGTAGACACTTTCTTCGATGAAGTTGGGTGATGCAGCAAACCTGGAATGAATCTGGTCAATGGTTCAAAACATTTGCTAGAAAATAGCAGATGGCAAATCCAGGTTTGGTGGATCCCGCAGGTTCAATAATGAAAGTGTGTGTATCTTCTCCAGCCTTGGAGAGCTTTAATAAACCAGGCCTGTTTTTTACTAGTACTTGTGTGCCACCTAAGGTTCAATATAGTAATTCTTAATGCAATAGACGCTAATATACTGCAAGAAAGACAAGCAATTATCTGCAGAAACAGTACTACTGTCATATTTTACCATTTTAAGTTTTCCTAAAATAAGATACATTTCAACTATAAAAATGTATGTAAGCAACATTTTTTTTTCAGCGGTGAACAGTTAAAGCCCCAAGCACCTTGCAACTGGTGTAATATTGTATTACAGCTACAAATATCACTCCAAGGAAGAGTACACATTTTCAAAAAAGGAGAACACAACTTTATTACCACTGGTAGAAGACACCACATCAACTAATTATATTTATAGTTGCATATAGGTCACAAAACTGATCAAATGAAAGGGATCTGGCCTTGTTAGCATCCCCTGCGGACCGCAGAAAACGTCAGAAGAAAAGTAAAGGAGAAGACACAGGGTCAGTTAGTAGAATTAAAGCAGAAAACTCACCTGGGAAGATAAACTGTTGTCTATGCTGAATGTAGTAGGCAGCTTTTAATAAAGGATGACAGCAACCACCCAGGCAGAATAAGAAAAACAAGCAGTTAGAGAGTATCAGGAGACCTGTCAGAGACTGGCCCACATGCACTTAGCCAATATAGTCTGCATGCTAACTGACTGAACACAGCTCTCGTCAATAAAAGTGTTCCTGGGTTCAGTCTACAGGGACATTTTCCCAGGTAGATACTGACAATGGTTAATAGGATTTTTACCAGCCATTACACATTTGCAATGCTTCTAGAAAACAGATTCATGCAAACACCTTACATGTTCATTTAGTGTCTCCCAACATCATTACTCTGCTGTCGTTAACACTACTTTAACTACTTTACTTAAATGGTTACAATTGTAATACAAACATCAGTCATTTTTTAAATAAAATAAGATTATCCTTTTATATGTACTCTTACAGAAAATATGCAGACATTTAAAAGCTGAATTATTAAAATAAATTATAATAAACAGTGAACAAAGAGTTGATGTTTGGCACTTTCTAAAATGTAAAAGAGACACTTTAAAAGGGTGCAATGGATGACATGTACTATGAATACCAAAAGGTAACCAAAAAAATACTAGGTTTTCTAAAAATGTAAAAAGGTATGAAAGTAAGAATTGCATGAAACTTAGCCATTTCACACTGGAAAGCAGATATAAACACTTTAGTGGAATTACTAAAGTGTTAAATTACTAAAGTGATTAATGTAAAGAGCTACAGGATATGCTGGTGATATAATCCACACAAATTTGATAAGGTTTTATATAAATATTGCCTATATATAAAAGATAATACGCCTTTTTAATCAGTTTGTCAACAAAAATAGATGTGATAGATGTAAGGATGTACTGCAGGAAGCAAAACCTTGGCACTGACCCCTTAGGAAAAAATAGATTCTTCTTGAAGGAGTTTTAAATAACTGCCCACCAATCTTAATAGTCATCAATTCTCACTACTGTACTTTTTAACATGACCATAAATAAGAAAGTAAACGGGTAAAAAAAAATAATTTTTGTTCAAAGATTTACTGATTTTTTTTTTAAGATAAAACATAAAATGTTAGAAAATATATTAGAAAAAAAAAAAAAGAATAAATACAAAGAATGTTTTTGCCATAACTACTGAAACACTGAAAGTGTGACATGTTTGCACACCCATGAAGGTTATCGTGAATTGTTTTCCTCGGTTTAATGTGTAGCACAGTATTACATGACATGAGCACAAAATAATTCTTGTAATGCAGTGATCTGAAAAAAAAAACTGGCAAACAAACTCAAAAGTATGTTTTATTTTTTCCAGTCAAAGGTTGAATGAACTTCTGAGGCAGCATTGTGCTGGACAAGCCAGGAATCTGCTCATCTTGTGTCAGTGAATGAGTGAAGGTCTGCACAGCTGCCAGGGAACAAAGTCAAACAGCTGTTGCTCTAACTTGCTCCATTATGCTATTTTTGCTTCGGTATCCTGCTGTTATAAATATAAAACATAAGATCAACTACTAGTATTTTCAGTGCAACAGCAGTTTAAGCCATGTGGTTAAAGTGCATCGCTACCATCTTTATTTGTTAAATCCCACTAATTGAACAAACTCCCTTGTACACATTGCAGATTACTATCTGTTGTCTTTATACAATTCTAATAACATTCATTAATGAAATGTCTGTGAAAGCAAATTCAATATTATTCTTCATTTAACACTTGTTCTACAGCAGCACATGCTCATCTGCTAGAAATAAAGAAAATGCCAAGTACTTCCAAGTATGGAGGGCCACGTGACTAACTTCCCTTCCGTTCATTTGATAACATTAGATCTTAGTGCTTGGCACCATGAGGTTATAATGGGCTGCAAAGAGCCCTAAGACTCTTCTAAGCCTGAAATTAGGCATATTAAGATGGTGTGGGATTGTCTTCAGCCAGCAGCTGGAGTTCAGATCTTACAGACTCCATATTGTGTACAAAAACAAATCATAACTTGAGAAGGGCTGCCACTTATCAATTTTGTGCTGAATTTTAAAAGTGAGGACTACACAACTGCCCTGGGTTCACTATCTAGTAAACTAATGACCTGCAACATTCATACACAGTTCCATTTTTTTTTTCAGATTTCACTAGCTGCATGCCTGCCCTAGGAGTAGGATGGAAGCTTTGAAGCCTTTTAGTAACATTCACCTCTTTTGTATCAAAAAGGAATTATACAACCAACCAAATCAAAGTTTTGGAAAAATGAGATGTTCTGTTGTAGCCTGATGTAACCACAGTCAGCCTGATGCATATTGAAAAGAAAAGAAAACAATATACCATACTATTATAATGAAAATAACACACACAAAAAAAAATATGGATGGTCCAGAAAAAAGGTTCCAAAGATGGTGCTGACAGACATCAGCAATTCAATAGTGTATATACATACTCAAAGATTTCACCAAGCTTTGCTTTTAGAGTCCCAGGCTTGCAAAACAAGTTGTAATCACAATGGAGATGGTTGACATTGTTCATGACCACTGGGAACAAGCAATGATAAATGTTCACATATTTCTCTATGCACAATAAAAACCTTGCAAATACCCATTGTGTCTTTGTTATTTGGCAAGCACAGGGTAGAAGTTAACACCCTATTTGGCTAAAGCTGTGTTCATATAAATTAAAGATTTCAAAATATTATTCATATGGCATGCAAACAGACAAAAGGATTTGTTATGTAGGAATAAGACAGGCAGAAGGTAGTAGAACTTAGCAGAGCTAGTTAACCCCCATCCTTGCTAATAAGTGCCTTCAGCTGACTAACAGACTCTCTGTTGTTTTGGGAACCCACAAACAACAATAGCATATCATGTACATGTTAGGCAAGCAACCCTATATATCCACTGCACATATATCCCTGGTTTAAAGGACATTTCCAGTATAAATTAGAGTGCTCCTGGTTCCCCAAATTTACAGAAATTTTGCTAGTTAGCTCACATTTCAAATTTTACATGCAGAGCAGCTGTATGCAACAAAAAGGTTAGATAGCCTTAAGGTTTAAAAGGACAAACGCAAAAAGCATTTTATTTGAAACCTTAGTATTTTTTTTAACAGAGCTTGGCAAACTGTTTTTGCTATTTTCGTGTCACCACTATTGTTCCCTGGGTCTGGACTTGTAGAATTTAGAAATGTGTGATCTTGTGCCATGCAAAAGGAACTTGTGGTGGGGAGGGTACAACAAAACGTGCGGGACCAAAGTCACAAAAGTTAGTAGCATGGATCAGGACATTTTTCCCTTAACTCTTACAATTTACATGTACAAGGTCACTTCTGAACACAAGACAGCCTGAAAAAGAAGACTGCATATACTTACCCTTTTGCCTTTTTGATGGCCTATTTGTTGACACTAACTCACAAAACAGCCTGTATAGAAGGATGAACATACTTTCCTTTATGGTGGCTCCTGTGGTGTTGCTTCTTTACACAAAACAGTCTGTAAGAAGGCAATATACTTACCTTTCCTGTGGTGCATACATTAAAAAGCCACCATTTAGCCGCTACCCATCACCTGCAAGTGCACTTTCAGGTGTGAAGAATATCTGTTTATTCATTACATGCAGCATTTTGTTAGATATTTGACACACCTAGGTGCTTAATACCAACATGTTGCCACAGGGCAGTGAAGTAAAAGAATATTATATATATTTTGCATCTTCTTTTCCAGGCTGCTTTGTGTGTAGAAGTGATGACAGCACCACTTTAATCTTTGGTATCTATGTCGCCATGCCTGGGTCTAGTTGTCCTGGTTGTACCTGCTGACCTTTTTATTGCTATACTTTTAACAATTAATATAACATTTTTAATTTACGTTTATTTCCCCCCCATTCTTCATTTGCATTTAACTTTGTCATGTTTGGATCAGAAACATAATTAGAGTATCTTTTTAAATTGAAACTTTTTGTTTAAAGCAAACTTCTTTAGCATCTTTTTGTATATAGATTAGATTAAAGTTTGTAAAAAAACAGGTATATCATAGCACACTTTTATGAATTTGGCCCACGTATAAACTCCACGTATAAACAATACACACAAAAAATACTAATATGCTTTAACGGATTTTAAACATTTTATGTTTTGTTGTGTGGTCTCATCACATATGTTACCTGGAAAATTAAAGCGACTGTCTTTGAGCCCCATGGGAGAAGGGTTTGGTGGTGTGGTTGCACTCGGAGGATTTGATGTCTGGAAAGGTGCTGGAGAAGATGGTGTAGAAGAGGTGGTTGAAGATGGATTGCTGCTTGAATCCAAGTGATTTATTGCTGGAGGGTGTTCCTAAAAACCAAGAACATGAATTAAATTAAAATAATATTAAAAGCCATAGAAAAAAAGTTGAAAGACAAGGCAGCTTAGATCAGTGACACCCAGACAATAGGATGAAAACCTGTTAAAGCATTTTACTTGGCTCAATATGATAAGATATGCTATGATTCTGTGTAACTTGAGATTGACTTATTCAAGTTTTGAAGCACAGTTGCACATTGTATTTGAATATATTTTTTCTAAATATATGTCTTGATCATGTAATAGCTTGAAGTTTTTTACTAGGACAGCTTATCTTTCATAAAAATAAAACATCTAAAAGATTCCTCCAGAGGCTGCTAAAGGCTCTTCAGAAATGGCCACTTACAGGATTATCCAATTCCTGGTCTCCTGCTGCACTTGGTGGTTCTTTGCGCTAACTATGTCATATTTGTGTCCTGTAGTAAGGTAGGGGTTAGTAGGAGAAACCAATGAGTAAAGTGGGGGACTAGGAACCAACAAGAGCCAACAAATACAGGACAGCAGAAAATCTACACATACGGAAGTGATGGCAACTTCAAATGTTCATTTTTAGATAGGATTTTACTGGGGATCACATATTTAATTAAAATGTAATAAAGTTTTCCTGTTTTGCATTGTAAGCATTGAGATAAACAATAAAAAAGTAAGATAAAAGTGCTGAATTCTGTGTCCTACAAGCATCAGTTTTTTCTACAAGACTTTAATACCTTTTTATTGAGTTTGGGAAGAGTCCCAAATAGTGGTTCTGGCGGTCTGTCCACCTGGTTGTTAATATCTGATGGGACAGATTCTGTTCTTCTTATTTTTGGTACTGAAAGTAAAAGAAACAAAGAAGTCTGTTTAATGAACTGTCTTTTACAGCCTCATCATAATTATTTTTTTAAATATGGATCAAGGAGCAAAGATGTGTACAGTACAGTAAGCAACCAATACCAACCAAGCACAATCCAACCTGGAGACCATACAGGACTGACAACAGAAACTAATTACAGCTATTATTCCTTTGCTCTTTGGACTGTTTTTTTTTTTAATTGAGGTTATTGCTCTTTAAAACAACTAAACAATTATAGGTACAATAAAAACATTTTGTTTACTTACAAGGAAGAAATGAAATTCTACATGCGGGGGCTTCTTTTGTACATTTGTTATGGCATTTTAACCTGAAAGATGTAAAACAATTATTAATACAAAACAAAAATATATTAAAAAAACAATGAAAATCTCAAATTTAGTCTATTCTACTAAAACTAATAAGCAGTACAAAAAACAAACAAAAAAAAATATATTTCGCTCACAGGTGGCGATAAAAATCTAGCATTATTACCTATACCAAAAAGTCTAGCATTCTTTATTATACCATAGGTACTGAAAACAAACCAAATTATTAAACATATCTACCAGACTAGAATTGGATCTTTGTGGTAATGGGATATGTTTATAACCTGCTAAGTACACATGCACAAATGTTTTGGCAAAAGCACATATACAAATGTACATTCTTCAAACATTGCATCCTCTTACATATTTATACTTTGACAACTTTCATATCTTTGTATGCTAACTGAACAGCACTTACAGTATACGTGCAGAACAAACTTACAGACACAAGCTTACAGTCCACAAAATTTATAGCCCACATATTATGTATGGTATTTAACAAAGAATCATATGCCATATAATGTATAAACAGAGATCACAAAAGATTGTCTGTGTGATAACCTTGTAATGCTTGTATTATGTTTTTATCAGGAATCAGCAATACTTAATCCATAAATATACAAAGAGGTACAACTTACCTGCAGTGCTTACATTTCACTCCAAACATCATACTTTTTTGACAAACATGACATATTTGAGATAACCAAGATTTTGTAGAAAATCTGTTAAAGAAAAAAAATGCACAATTTAAAAACAATCAGCCTTTGTTAGCAATAAATGATATGCAAACTATTACTAAAATATCTTTTGTCTAGAGTTTGAATACACTTTTCCACTCCATTAAACCGCTGAGTTATAAAAGGGGAAACATACCTGCCATTTAGATTGTATTGAATTTGTATCTCGCTTATTTGGAGAGGCAGGGGAAAGCACAATAAAGATGTATGGTATAGCATTTCTAAATTATATAGCAAATATCTCTCTACACCTAAAATGGAACTAAGGCGTGCAGGGGTTCATTTAGTCCTGGCAAGAGCAAGGGAGGCTGGGATTGCAGGGTATCCTGACAGCCAAAGCTAAGCTGTGCATGCAGTTCTATTGAGTAATCAGGCAGGCTAGGAAGGATTATTGCGGAAGGAATATCACTTGTTTATTTCTGCAATAACGACCTGCCTATTCAAGCATGTTTAAAAGTGAAACTTTAGTTCCACTTTAGTTTACATATATCTGAAAAAGAGTTTGTGTGCATAGAAGATGTGACCTAGGTATTGCTGACAACACACACAGAAATCCTTTTATAATATAACTAGAACGACAAAAAAAATTACAATATAACTAACTTTAATTTTAGAATTTAGAATACAGATGTAATAGCAGTGTTTTTTATTCTTTTAACCTACGGCGCCATCTATTATGACAAACTATGTTTTTTTTTATATCCACGTTTTGTATGGTCTGATTTGCAAAGAAAACTCCCTATTGAGGGGCTTATGTAAACAAGTAGCAGACCAATGCCACTACCTGACAGCTAAATGCTTTACTCTTCTGATACTCTATGAGCCCTGACAACAGGCAGATCCTGTCAAACCAGGTGTATGGATCAGAAGCAGCTGACTGGAAAATTAAAGCGACTGTCTTTGAGCGCCATGAGAGAAGGGTTTGGTGGTGTGGTTGCACTCGGAGGATTTGATGTCTGACTGGCCAGACCACCTCTGATTTATACAGCAGATACTACAGGTGACTGCCACTAGTAGAAGACATGGCACCTTTTACCAACACCATGACCTTATTATAATAATTGCCAAAATAAAAACAATAACCTAAAATTCATATATTCTACAATGAAACCAAAGCCTTACCTATGCGTTACTGAAAGCCCTATATCTCGCCGTACCATCTGTGGTGATCCTTGGGGAACATCTATAAGCAAATACATATTCTTTAAACAGATCTAATACTTACACTAGTAATTTAAAGACAGCTAGTCCAAGGACACAACCACTTTCCTGTGACTCTGTACATAGCTGAAAATGATCTCAACAAAGCAAATGTATGGTGCATTACACCGCACAAAGATGTACAGTTAGGCTGAGAACTTCTACAAACAGGTACATACAGAGTCTGTAATTCTTTTGGATAACTGCAATGACCCTCTCTAAACTACCTCTCAGAGAGTTGCATTGGATAGGTCATTAAACATATTGTACATATTTATCAATAAAAATTATTCTAGTTTTCTATTTTTGTACATTTTGGAAAGAATTATATCTGCATGCCACACGTTTAAAATTAAAAAAAAAATGAAAAGCACTAACAAACCATACCTAAAATATTGGTTTCTCCAAGACAGTATATCAAAACCTTTACCAGGTATTATGAAACCAACAATATTACAACCCATCTATTCAGGTTCTGGTACAATACAAAATATGGTCCTACATTTCTTACAATTGAAAAGTAATAGCATAACTGAATAATTACAGTCATTGCAAGTGATTCTGTTTTTATTAATTTTCATGGCTGACGGATTTTAACATAAGCAATTAAATGACCAACAGTTCCAAACTATGACCCTTTAACTATACCTGGTGTTGCTACAACACCAAAGTGCAAAGATTTTTTTTTTTAATTTGCCGATTACACAAAATATAGAATGTATGCTGCACCCAGCACCAGTATAATGTGAATTTAATGTATGTGTGCAACATATGAGCACAGTTTATCTATAGCAGACCTATTTACATTTATTCCTGGAACAGGGAACAAGTAAACACTCAAAGCATTCACACTGACAGATGCTTGCATGATCTAACATTAACACAGAACAGAACAGACTGTAAAAAAAAAAAAAAAAAAAAAAAATCATGCTGAATGGTTACGAAAATACTCTTCTGTCATCTCATGTCATCCATATATGTATAACTTGATGGCTTACCAAACCTGCAAAACACAAAAAAAACTTTGTAAGAGTTATTAGAATACAGAAAGACGCTATTCCCAAACCCTGATCAAGCCTCAATATTCCCTCAATCTTGTCCCAATCTAGAACTCCTGCCCTAATGTATTGA
Source organism: Pyxicephalus adspersus (assembly GCF_032062135.1). NCBI lineage: Eukaryota > Metazoa > Chordata > Amphibia > Anura > Pyxicephalidae > Pyxicephalus > Pyxicephalus adspersus. The sequence goes on along the minus strand of NC_092858.1, from coordinate 78,639,308 downwards.
CTTATCTGCAGCAGTTGTTAATATATATTATATAATGGAAGAAAATTGGTGTACTTGTTGTATAGAATAGATATGGGTGTAAAATACAAGATTATTTTAGAAATAATAATGAACATAACAAAATAAAATAATATGGATCAGTGAATAAACAGTGAAAACTATAGAATGCTTTCACATGGTGATCAGCAGATTGCACTGGTGGCCAGTTGATTGGGTCCAGTTAGATAAGTTGTCATTGGGAGAGGAGATCATTTACACTTGTGATCAGAACAGAAGGAAACTTTTAAATTGTTATTAGGTGGAGAAGGTCACTGAAGAAGGCCCCCCTTACATTGGTGATCAGTGGCATATGTAGCCTTAGAACAGGGTTGAGTGGTGAAGAACTCCCTTATCTTTTAGATCTACCAGAAAGTAGCTTACATAATTGGACATTTAGATTAAGTTTTTAATCAAAAGTTTTGGGAGAAATAGGCAAGACTACACAATCCAGTTCTAACAGTGTGGCCAGCTTTACAGATGGCTGAAAAGGTCATTGGTGTTAGTGGTTACTTATCTGAGAAGCATAAATTGGTTAGTGCTCATGAATTTCGAAGAACCTTTAAAGTAACTCTGGTTATGAAAGGCTGCCTTGATTTGAAATTGCTAAAATAACTGCCAACATCATTTCAGCTCTAATATTTAGTTTTGGCAGGCTACATAGTTACAAAATGCATAAAAAGGTAAAATTTATAATAAAGAAAGGAAAATGCAACCAAAGCACAACTAGTTAGATATAAAATGAGTCTGCTACCCATGTTCAAACTAGTTGAACATAAAAGTTGAAGACAACTGCAACTATAGTGGATACAGCCTTATATATATACACACATGTCGATTTCATGACAAACTGCCACACACACACTGAAAGATAATATTTATTGCCACAATGTTCAGCACGAGAATCCCCCGACTTATGTACCAGATATAGGCAGTGGATCTGTGCTGATTATCAGCTGACTTTTGATGTGCAATAATTCTAAATCTCCGAGTGACTTTGTTGGCAATATAATAAAAATTTAGAGAAGAACCCTGCAAAACAACATACTGAATATTAATCTGTCAATAAGGAACAAGTTCCATCCTTTGAGTGTCTGATTGCATGTCCCGTGCATTGAGTTGCATTGAGTTTTTTCCTTTCACCACGCCTATGTCACTGCAGAATACAAAAGTGACATACAGTGACATACATCCAGTGAGATATACAACATGCAGCTAGGGACACTATCTGTCATACCCTAAAAAGTCAAATAGCAGAAGCACCTGTAACTCTGTAAGGGAGCAAAGATTGAATTTTTTTTGGTTTTGTGTATACATATTTACTACATGACATTTATTACCCAATGAACAGTGCTGTATAATATCTTGCTACATATGCCACATAAGTATACTATGTTAATAATCATACCCCTACCATATTAGCATACTGTTCCAATTAAAAAAAAATCTACTTACTTCAAGGGAGGAACTTCATCTATTCTGTTTCCAAGCTGGGATTCATGAGACTTGCTCCTTTTCAGTGTTGAAAAATTAGGCAGCAGCTGTTGAAAGACTTTGCGGCTGGGTGGTGGAGGTGTCCGAGGAGGCTTCAACTTCATATGCCTCTTTGACATAGGTGTGGTGGGTGGTGTTATTGTAATTCCATGAGGAGTCCTCAGTGTTAGCCTATTGCTTGGTGTAGATGGAGGAAAGGGATCCTGGAAGCCCTCAGGGTACATATAAGGTCCATGGGATTCAGAAACCGGGATGGCCGATACTGATATTGAGCGAGGCTGATAGCTGTTGGCCTTTGGAAGTGGGGTGTTTAAAATCCAAACTGCCCCCACTGGGGATGAGAGGTCAGAAGGAAGTTGGGATGAACTTTCTTTCCGGTTTTCATGAGGATTCCATGTTTCCTTCACCAAGTCGCCACCTAAACATATAACAAAAAATTAGAGATATATCCTACAGGAGCAAATGGCTCATGGCACCAGATTTACATTTCCAAAATAAGCCTGCTCATCTATATAGTTAGAATTTGCAAGAATCTTTCCCCAATGAATACCACGTCTAAAGGGTAAAAAAGTCAATGACTAACATGTTTGGCCATCAACAGCATAATAGGGTGTTATGCAAACATCTTAATACCTGTAACTAACAGTAAGTACAAGAATCCTTTGGCACATTCACCGCCCCCTCATCCAACAATGGCAGTTGATTTCCCTAGAAAAGAAGTCTGTGGTTCCATCTACTTCCCCCTTTATCACTACAAGCCATAGTAGTGACATAGTGCCACTGCATAAACTCTCAGCAGGCAGTGGGGGACTAGGTATCCAACACATCTAAAAGTGTGCTGGATGCAGAAGATTATTTAGCAGCAATATTTCTTCAGGACAGAGAAAAATAGTGGAACACGAAATTATTGAGTCTTGACATTAAGTGGCAGAATTTCTTTCAATTGAATTTAGCAGCCTACAGAATCAGTTCAACTAAAATCAAATGCCTGTATACATCCTTTATCCATTTCAGGTTTTAAAAGCCCGTGGGGATAACTCAGATGCTAATGTAAAAAAAAAAAAAAAAAACCACACACACACACACAAGATTATTTGTTTCCATACTACCACGTTGAAGTTGATTTCTGTCCTGCCACTGGATGGTAGGAAGATAAGGCCAAGATTGATTTTACCATGAGAAATGTATTTTTTACTCAAATTGCCTATATCTTTGATCTACTGATTGTCTGGGCATGTGGCTTTAATGGACAGTAACCTCTATTTACTAGCTCACCATATTTCCTAGCACTCTGACAGGTTTATTTTAAACTTTGACATTATACTTTTAAAATAAATACCTTTATCTGTAGCACATGACAGATTTTACTAGCGAAAACATGTTTATATGAAACTTAAAACAATACCACTTCAGATATCTGAAAAGACAAAGAGACCACTAAAAAGATTCCATTTTAAAACAAAGTCCTGATTGCATAAGCATTTTTCCTCAGCATTGACAACCTTAAAATAAAACCTCAGCTGCAATTGTCTTTAGAAAGTACATACTAACAATAAGGAGGTTTGCCAGTGCGCTATTGAAGTGTCACATGATCTCAAAATGAGTTCAACTGATTAAAGAAGACCTTAATTTATTGGGGATCTTATCTAAGCATCTACTAGCACATAGAGGAAGTCTTAGGGAAGAAAATAATTATTAATAAGAAATTAAATAAAAATAAGATTCATTCATTTATAAAAAAATGGAAAGAATAAGCACAATCCCTTATTTTAGAGAGAGCAGGAAAGATACACATAATCACAGCATTTTTTTGACACAAATATGACAAATAGTTGTTATAATGAAGCTCACAATATATGACAAGGGTAAAATACTTTACCTGACCATGCTATTTTCTTTAAACAGGTAAGTGCTCCATTCAGCCGAGAACACTCTTCTGTGTTGGCTCCATATCTCTTCATGGTCTCTTTCACTTTTAATTCATTCATCTCCAGTAAGGCATCTAGTGTTAAATCATCAGGTATTTTCTGCATAATAAAGATGAATAAATAAGATTCATGAATGTATAGAATGTACTCCTAAATATCTATTATCATACATTCCAAAAAAGGATTATATTGTTTCACTATAATAAAAGACTAAATAAAACACTTTGGAGTCTATTTATAATGCAGGGAATCTGAAACATTCCCTGGTAGAGAATCAATTGCATACCTTAAAACACATTCACCTGGGAGGTTCCCCACCCAGGGAAGTTTAAGTGAAATTCAGATTTACTGCTTTATAAATAGACCTCTTGATTTAAAGTATATAATCTCCAACAATGAACTTCAGCCCTTTTTGGTTTATTAAAAATACCATTGAAAGCATTCTGTTGCAAGCCAAACACTGGCATTGCTGCCAACTCAGTCTGTAGAATATAAAACAACTCCTCTTATGTTATCCTTGGTAGTCTTAAACTTTATCCTGGCGCAACAAAACTCAGAGTGTTGTCATCCTAAAGCAAAGTGTATCACCGAAGGATCACAAACGGAAAAGACAAAATAGAAAACTAATGCAGTCACTTGTAAGATTTGCTTGAGATTCGATTTGCTACAGCTTCTAATGCACACTACGAGAAACTAATTGTTCATATGGTAAATCAATGCAAAGAGGATAAACCTGCACAACTGCAAGAATTAAAACAAAAGGCTAAATTTCAGCTTTAGGAAACCCTAAAGCAAGGTGAAACACATCAGTAAAGGAGATGTCATCTGGTGGGACCTGGTTGCTAATGGAACAGTTAGGTTTTTAAAACATATGCACAGCAAGTGGTTTTGTTGCTAATGTTTATTATCGCACAAAAGCAAATGTAGACGCATTTGTCCGTCATTATTTAGGAGCCACTGAAAAAAATGACAGGCAAATTAAAATCTGTCAAACCGAACCAGGTTCTAAAAACTGTCTATTGCCTATGGGACTGGATTTATGTTGGCCAATATACATAATAATATATGTTAGTTCTATGATAATTATAGTTCTCAGGACAGACTAAACAGACTGATAAGAACCAGCCCTGTCCATGGTAAGATTTTTAACTATGGCAGCAATATCAACTATAATAAAACAAAATGGAAGTTGATTGTTGCCTGCTACACATCATTGTGGTTTTTAGCCATTCAATTAGCTGTGAGCTCTGTTGTGCTACAGTGTCTTTGCTTGTTGATTACTCATTTTTATATTCAAGTCTTCCAAAACAATTGTTACTTTTTATTACGAATAAAAAAGTAGAAAAGATAGATTTACAACAGATACTTATACCAGTAATGAGGGGTTTTATTACTGTCATGTTATCATTCTTAGAAAAGTTTACAAAACATTGCCCCAAGGCTACCAGGTGTTAACATGTATGTACAGCATATGTGACAGCTTTGTTTGAGATTTTAATGCTTAAACACAAAAGAACAATTTACTGAAGCTGAATAAGGGAAATCTTTCCTTTTTGTGCGTTAATATGGAACAACTGCAGAATACCATTTCCTTTGCACGGATACAGACAAGAATAAATAGAAATGCACAGGAACAAATGAAGGAGTCAGGTTTTCGTAGACAGGCATTTGTGTATGCTGTGGGTGGAAGGCTGCTCCCTTCTGCCCATCATACTTGTTTACAATGCTTGGCTATTTTTGCCTAAGAGAACTACTAGACAGCAGCTGTGCAACTCCTCCAACTTGTTTGCATGGTGCCCGACCCCACCATTAGCCTCAACTGTGTTCTACCAGGAATTTCCAAATCTCTAACAGCAGTGGTGCCAGGGACTGCATACATCAACTATAAATAACCAAGAAAGAAGAGAAACACCATTTGTAAGTTATGTTTATGAAGCCAAAAGGAAATTTATTTTTACAATATCAATATTATTATTAATAATACCAAAATATATTGTATAATCTTGGTATAATCTATGACTGGGAACTTATTTGCAACTTAATGCAATGATCTGAGACAAGTAATTGTTGCTGCCCATCATTCTGGGAAGGTTAATTTAAAATGCCATTTCAAAACAATTTGAAGCCTATCATTCTACCATGAGAAATATTTTTTACAGGTAGAAAACATTCAAGTCAGTTGACAATCTTTCCAAACGTGATTGTCTCAGTAAATATACTCCAAGATCACACCATACAATGATCAGAGAAACTGCAAAAAAAACACAGGAGCTACATCTGAAACTCTACAGGAATCGGTTAAGATGTTAAAATTTATGACAACACAATTAGAAAAACACTAAACAAGTATTGATTGTTTGGAAGAGTTTCAAGTTTGCATCTGAACAAACCACATGATTTCTGGTTTGGAATGTCTTTTGGACAGACAAGACCAAATTAAAGAATTGGTCATAAAGCAGAGCACCACACTTAGCAAAAACCAAACCCAGCACATCATCACAAAACATATCATATCAACTGTCAAGCATGGTTGTAGAGGGAGGTATTTTGCAGGCACAGGACCCTGGCCACAATGCAGTAATTGTCAAATGTGAGGTTATCTGTGGAACAGATAAAGCTTGAATGAAATTGAGTCAACCAACAGGACAATGATTTCAAGAACATCAGCAAATCTACAACAGAATGGGAAAAAAAAGAGAGGTGTTGCGATGGACCAATCAAAATGATGAGGCAAGACCTTATTAGAGTTGTGCATAAATTACTGTCTCCAAACCTCAATGAAATGAAACCATACTGCAACAAAGAATGGGAAAAAATCCCTACAAAAAAGGTATTGCTGCTACAAGCTATTGAATCATGGGGGTTTGCATTGTGGGGTGCAGCCTAGTTGTCCAGGGTACCTAACATCCCATTCACTGGACTCCACCACAACACTTATTGTAAGTACTTCTGCTGCACCCTTAGGAGGGCCAAGGGACAGTCAGGATCTAGTGTCCAATGCTCAAATCTAGTATCTTAAGCTGCGTACACACCTGCAATTTTTCTCGTTGGAAAGGATCTTTCACGATCCTTTCCAACGAGAAAAGACTGTCCGATGCATGAACGATGCTGTACATACAGCGCCGTTCATGCTCTATGGAGAGGGGAGAGCGACGGAGCGGCACCCTGCTGCGCGCTCTCCCCTTCCCTTTCATTAGGATCGGTCGTCGTCCATCGTCCATGGATCCGCCAGGACGGTCGTCGGACGATGGACGACGACCGACTGTACACACGGCAGATTTTCGCCCGATAATTGGCCGATACCGATTATCGGGCGAGAAAAATTTGCCGTGTGTACGCAGCTTTACAGCTACAGGAGCTTTAAAATCCATGTGTAGGGCCTTGAAGAGGATAGATAGCAGTAGGTTTCCCACCACCAGCCCAGATGCCCAGCCAAATGGGGCTGTTGCTTGACAGAAACATAAACCTGTCTGTACATTGTACAATCTCACTAAAGTAACCAAAATAATGTAGGATAAGAAAAAAACCTACAAATTCTATTCAATGTTTATCAAACCAGCCAGGTCTTTCCACTACATGATGGTAGATTAAAAGAAGATTTTACAATCAGAATTTTTTAATACAGTGCAGGAAGCCCCTGTTATAACTTTTATATCCACAACTCACACTACATTAGTGGTCAGTAGAAGTAATGTCGTTGCGAAGGCTGCCACCCTTACAAATGTCCAAAAAAAAAAAAAAAATCACAAACTGATCATTGCTCAAGGAACCCCTAGCAACCTATGGAGGAATCCCTAGGATTCCACGGAACCCGGAATGAGAAACATAGTGTAAGGCCAGTTTAAGAAAAAAATCAATAAAGCACAAAGCTGCAGCAGTCATCCTGGGGGAAGAAAGTAGAAAAAGTATGTTCTACATTTCTAAGAAACAAAGCATCTTGAGCAGAAAAGTTTGAGGAAAAAAAAGAACATTTGCGAAGAGGAATGTTTTTGCCAAAAAAGCAAGAAATCTGGCATCTAAACAATGAGGACTGAATAGGACGAGCAGCCAAATGTGTAGGCAGATCTCTGAAACAGTTGGGAGAATGGTACTAATTTCTCATGTATAGTGTTAGATGAAGAATTTGAATCTGTTATTAGATTACATAACATTTATTTGCATTTTCATTGAGGGTTTAATTAAAATTCACATATTAAAAAGATGACAATTTTATGTGAAAAAATAAATAAAAGGAAAAGCACTTAAAACACATGCTTATTACTACAATACATTTACCATCCAACCTAATTAGAAGTGGAAACTGTTGCAAGTGTTCAAAGTAATCATTACATAGAAATATATTTGTCCTCCTATGAACTTCTGCATATAATAAACCTTGTTTAAGATCAACTCCAGGCAGTTATAAAATACACAAATTAATGTAGCCCATTCTATAGTGATAAATGTATTTGAAATGTACTTCCAATGTAAATGTAAATAGTTAAATTACCTAAATTGAATTCCCTATACAGCTTAGACTAGGACCCTAGGAGAGAAGCAAATCACTTAGTTCATGTACTAATAGAGGACACTCCGATAATAGCTGAGAGTTACATAGTTTTACTAAGGGTTAAATCACTATCCAATATCTATATTTATAAGGAAAGGGCAAGCTGGTGCGATTGTTTTGTTTTTCAAGTAGATGAAAGATGAAACCTGTTTAGTTGCTTTAGGCAAGTTCTTCACATTTACTTTAGTATGGTTTGATCCAGCATTTATAAAGCGTTTGTTATTTGACCCATTTATTAGTTCAAAAGAGTGCACTGGGTATCTAAAAACAGCTGGAACTCTAAATAATAATTTTCATTAAGAAGTTCTATAGATCATGTGTTGAAAGCCACAAAAAAAAGAAAACAACACACATTTGAATTTGGCCATTTGCTGCTCCGAAATGTGTTAAAGGTAAAGTGCCAGCCAAGTTTGCATTCAGAATACAGTGCTTATAGGCGCCATTCCCCAGAAAGAACAAGTGTCACTCTAATTAGTCTTATTGGTGCAGTACAAGCCAAATGCCCGACATGCTCAGCACCTAAGCCCTCTGACACCACTACAGCTCTAAGAACACTAAATCTTCTATTCACTTGCTAGGCCTTCTTTTGTTCAATTAGTAGAACAGAATAGTGGTTTGTTTATACGATATAAATAACTGAAAGCAGATTAGATCATATCCACCTTAAAGACCTAGGAGCAAGGGAGATCAGTCAAGTCGCCTAAACCTGCTGCCTAGTCCTCATGACACGCGACAATATTAGCTAAGCCTGGGATAAAAAAAAAAAAAAAAAACCCCAATAAAAGCTAAACAAAAATTTCTGGAGCTGTAGTGTTCACGTTTACATGTTATACTTTGGTCCCTGCTTTAGTGGCTCTCCTAAATGGGCTTCCATAGGCTGGGTCTACACGCACATGCATGTACACGTTCCTACTGTGTTTTTATGCCTTTTTATGCACTTTTATTAACGTTTTAAAGCTTGCCTTTAAAGCGCTGAAAAACGTCTATGCTGCGCTTTCCCGCAAAAAATGCCCCACTGAAATCAATGGAAGCGGTTACCTGCGTTTTTACGTGCCTCAAGAAAACATCCTGCTGCAGATTAGCCCATTGGAGTGCATGCATTGGAATGCATTTCAAACAAGGGCTTTTAACCTCAGGTTAAACGCTGGGGAAAACTTCCGTGTAGACTTTGCCTAACATGAGCTTTTTTGGTAGTACAGTAAAACAGCACTATGGACTTTGGTTAGGAGAACACTACACTGAGTGGTTGTTCTTATTGAGCTACAGTTCTAAAAATCATTTTGTCAGTGAACACTTGGTACATACATCAAACACATCATAGTGACATCCATACAGGTCCTATAAAAAGTATTCCTTCCTATGCAAGCTTGTTGTGTTTTACTTTCAAGGAACACTTTATTACAATTTTGTAAGTGGTCAGCAGAAAAAGAATCTTTTATGTCAAAGTTTACATGAGTACATTTCTGCAAGGCAATTGAAATGTAAAGTTAAAAAAAAAATCACAGTGCACAAGCATACATCGTTTTTTTTGTGTTTAGCAGATGCACCTTTTGCAGTGAAAAGTAATAGGCTTTGTGAATTATCTTCAACAAATTATTATTATATTAATAAACAGGATTGATATAGCCCCAACATATTATGCAGTGATGCACATTAAACAGGGATTTGTTAGAGTAAAAATCTTAAATTGACAAAGTATGTGAACCTAAGCTAATAATATATTGAAAAGGGTAACTGGACTGAAATTCCAATCAGTTGGAGAGAAGAGATATGAGGTTAAGGTTAAAGGTGCATTTGCCCTATTAAAAAGCACTGCAGTACCAACTACTTGGTTTACACTGATGATTCTTCTGCAGCTGTAAATCAAATTGATGGCTGTGAGATACAACCCTGATGCTGAGAGCCAGCAAGTAGCTTGCGGGGTGTTCCAGCATTACAAGAGGTGTGCTCTAGGATCACAAGAAAACATGTAAGATAGGGTGCGGTGGACAGTAATTGCAGTACAGCAGTGTTGGAATAAAAAAAAAAAAATACCAAGTTGTTTTTTTCCCTGTATAAGGACATCCCTACCCTAAATTTGCTTTATTATTATTATTCATAAACAGGATTTATATGGCGCCAACATATTACGCAGCGCTGTACATTAAATAGGGGTTTATTGGCAGGGCTGCTCTTCCCTTCAAGGATGCTGCTTGCTGTAAGAGTTGACAACAGAAGTCAGACATCAAGACACATTGAATTTATTAAAAAGTGCATACCCCTGTAATTATTTTTTCTACTGCTTAAAATTCAGCTTTATGACCCTGTGGCATTGTTAACTTCATTTTTGCCTAGTTTCGATTAGACGGATTAAAGTTATTATGACTCCAGACTCTGTGAATCAAGTTGGAAGAGAAATGGACTTTAAAAGAATATGTCTTCCCTCATTTTTTGCTTTTAGTAACAGATGGGATAGAGAATAACATTTCCTGTACTCAGGAGAGGAGGCTTTATTCATCTGCTGCCTTCATCTGCTCCTTCTTCCATCCTTTCCTATTTTATTTGAAATACATACCTAAAGAAATAAATACATAACAGAGCTGGAACACTTAGTATAGTGACCTCCGTCTACATTAACTATCTGCAGTATTCAACCACATTATCCTGAAATGTACCTAAAAAAAGGAGCCAAATAAATTATCAAATGCCAAAAATAAACAATCTAGAAATGTTATAGAAAATTTTGCTGCCCACATGTATATCTAACTTTACCAACATAAGCATCATCTTTTAGAGACACTAAATGTCTTCTTGTGTTTTTACCATCTCTTGTTTTAGATCTTCTTTCCAATGATTCCTACCAATGTTCTTTAAAGAATGACCTGCACCTTCCACCCTTCTCCAAAAACCTTGTTGTCCAATACCTATTTTCATACTTTTCTTCAAGCAGCTAGAATATGGTAAGCATCACAGTTCCAAAAATGGAACAAAGCACAAAGAGCCAGAGAATGGCTACTCCTTTAACAGAATTATTACTCAGATGGTCTACTTTGATATAGGTCTCCTCCTCCCTTGTATCATACCTATTACCCTACTGGTGAAGTAAACCTTCAATCAAAAAAATGGAAAACCCACAGCACTTACAGATGCCAACCTCTCCAATATAAATGGAATTACAAAAAAGCAATGCAAGAACGAAAAAAAAATACTTACCTAGGTTCCGGCATATCTGGGGACATAGGTGTCTCACTGCATACGAAGTAACCCATGTATAGTTTATACTTATACAACCAAATATGCACAAAAGAAGCCATAAATTAAAATTACTCTAGGCTAGTAAATAAAACTAATTTTATTTTTAATAAAATTAAACCCAGCTGTACTTCTAGCGCTCTAGCCACAGAAAAATTGAGTGATGCACTTCTGTGGTTTGGCACGCTCCCTTCTCTACCTAGAAGGTGTATTACTGAATAGGAGTTGCCACTATCACAATATGGGAAGAACACCAGAGTGGCACTGTGCATAGGCACCAAGCTGGGGATGTTTCTACACATGCACAGTTAGAGATGATGGGGTGGAGGCAACTTTTTATGATAAAATAATTCTAGGCACTTTGTTTCAATAGTTATTATCAATAAACAGTATTTATATAGTGCCAACATATTATGAAGCACTGTACAATAAATAGTTGGAATCTTCTTATTAAGTAAAAAATCTGGCTGCAATGAGCAGGATGAAACCCCATTGACCCCCTTGCCACAACAATGGACATTTCAAATCAGTATAAATAATAAGTCAATGTAAAAGTTTAAGATAATACTTTCAAGTCACCAATATGAAATGATCACACACATAGATGACCCTGTTTCTTCAGTTCTGCCAATTATATATAGGTCATAAAAACCAACAGAAAAAAATTATGTATTGATATTGAGTAGGATCTAATTCCAAAAATGTATAAATTAAACTATACTTGGAAAAATGTGTAAGCCACTTCTAAGGACCAGCTACTTTTCTGTTTTTCCTTCTGAGTTGTATTTACTGGAACAAGCATATGGAGAGTAAAAGTCAAAATTCTTTATTCCTATCTGCAGGTCAGCGAAGTATACTGCTAAAGCAGCACAATAACAGCCCAGTTACAGTAACTAGGTGTGGATATAGATGAGCAGCCATTTTAGCTGGGCTGTAGCAGGGAAAACCAATGAATATTTTTTGAATTATATTTTTTTTCATATTTCTGCTCTGCTATAATGTAAAAAAAAAAAAAAAAGAAAGTGGTGCAATCAGGTTTAGGACGTAAATGTGAAATTCTAAACGTTCCCCAATGTTTTCTTTTATTTGATCTATGGTAGTACAGCTGCGTATGAAAATAATGACAGTCTAGTGACAGATATTAATATCCCTTGTGACAACTGCATTCCCTAGACAAACACGCCACAAGACAGAGCTATTAAATCAATTGGTGTGGATATGTTTTACAGCAGGTGCTTGCTCGGGAAAGTAGACATTGAAAATATAGACATAGTGACAAGCAACTGGCAATGTGCTGCATATTAATGTGATTATATAAATACGATCAATTGATTTTAGTATAACTGCAGTGATCAAACCAAGCCAAGGATTATTTCAATGTTTGGCAATGGCTAGATATATTTTACATGAACTTCATGCTACTTTTTAAAGGCAAGTTCTTACAACATTGAAATACTGAATATAGAAAGAACTACCTGATATTATGGATATGAATGCAGAATCCTTTCTGAATATTGTTTACACTGAATTGACAGATTTTGCAGATTTTACATAGAGGCAACTGTATGCTTTTTTGTGTATGGTTTTGTACTGTTTTTTTTTCTCACTTTGTTAATAAATATATATATAAAGAATCCTTTCTCGCTATCAGTCCAATCTTTTATATCAGCATTTCTTAATTCTTTCACACAAAATGAACCCTAGAAATCATTTTCAGGCCCTAGGCAAAAATTTGGTGACAGTTTAAAAAACAAAACAAAGCACTCAGCACTGGTTTTCAGTGTGATTATGCCCCCTAACAGTGGCGGTCAGAAAGCCAACCTTGCAGACAACTACAATAAGCTTTGACATTATGCCCACTGGTTCTCCCAAGTGGCACTGGACCCAAAATGATGTGGACCGCATCTACTGAGAGATCAGCCACAGCTCAGAGAACCCCCTTAAAACCTTTGGATAAACCCGAAGGTTCCACAAAACCCTGGTTGAGAACTTTTAAAAGGTTCTTCCAAAGTACTTGATCCAATGTCATTAGGTTCACAATTTAGCAAAATCAGTGATATAAGTATTAATAGGAAAAAACACAGTATAATATCATTGTGAACTGATAAACCTAGTATGACATCTCAGAAAAAACCTGGGATGGGGCCAGGGAGTTCCCGATTATTCAAACAAGTGAAGCCAGATCTGTGCTTTAAAAACAAGAAGTGGGAAAGGTGCAGCAACCACAAAATCTTCTGCAATAAGTGTTTATAGATGACATGCAAAGATACATAACATCACAGGGGAGTTGCTGTTTTATAATAAAAGAAAAAAACAAAAAAGAGAGAACATGCATGTCATATATTTATAAGAAAAAAAGAATCATGGCTTTGATCACTAATAAAATAACTTCTCAATCTGATAAAATAGGTATTACATAGACATAGATTTAGAAAATGAAAAAATCCAAATAAAAAAAATTAGGGGTATACACCATTCAGGTCCCCCGAAAGTCACAGTAGATCTATGTAAAGACAAGATGCAAAAAGGCAAGAATTTTCTTCATTTCCAAATACAACTAATCAGTACAGTGCAATATACTGTGTATTGTACTCCAATAACCGTATGGATACATACAACTTTCTAGAACATGGAAATTCTTCATCACGATCAAATTAAAAAAAAAAAAAAATACCTTTAAGGTGAATAAAACTCTGCTTGTCCAGAACTATAAGTACAAGATGGGAGCAGTAAACACAATGCTTGAGCTGTCCTTCCCAACTGTGGATTCTGAAAACAGATTCTGTTTGCTGGCTGACGAGTTAGCACAAGCAAAGGCGTCAGGAATACTTCTGTGCTGCCTCCAGCACTTTATCCGAAATACAGAGCTGGCTGCACATGACTGCAGAGACATACTCCGCACTATACATCACTCTGCCAGCACCAAGGCATTTCTTACTGACTAATCACACATTCCTTGCTGTAACTGCTACCATGGCTACTGAATATTGTAATGTCACCGTGAAATTACCCCAAATTTCTTACCGCTCTGCAATTATAATAAGCGTGTGTTTATATTATACAGGCTACACATGCCTATACACACGCCTATTGACAATGACGAATATTGTCTATAAATATATAACCAGCAATATCATACAGTCTAGGAATCTTTTCAATTAAAAAAAATAATTACCTTCCTCCATGATTTACAGATGACAAAAGGGACAACGCTTCCATGAAAAACAATGAAAATAAAGTATTTACATGTCATAGGTGAGGGCTCAGGGGAAATGTCCATTTGTTGGCATTTTTTGCTATTTCAGACTGCAACACATGATTTGAATTGCCCTGAACTTGAAAACAGAAAAAAATGACTAGACTAGTTTGCAATATTGCCTTTGTTTGCTGATGGTTGCAGGTATTTCCCAAGTTACTGAGAAGTGGCGTATGACGTGGCAGGTATGGCTTTTTCTTGGAAGGAATTAAGCATGCACCATTCAAGCATATTATCCAAGCCATGCAAGAACCACTCCAGGTCCTGGGTGCTTACCACACTTACAGATATTAGAACAAAATAGTTACATGCTGTCTGGATGGGGGAGATCACATTATAGACATGAACAAGAATTGAGATGACATAGGTATGTAAGTGCCTAGCAGGAGAGCACAGGAGAGAACAAGAGCCACAAGTAAAGATGGAACAAAATAACTTTTTTCACATCTCCCTTCTAACAACTCAACTATATTAAGTAGTGAACACAAAATGCTAATCAAACCAGTTGCTGCCCTAGTGAAGTGTGCTCTCTATTACCAGCACAGTTGTACATGGAATCGTTACAAAATTTGATTGGGAGCCTGTTAAATTATCATTATATTTTATGCTATAATAAGAAACTAGAGGAGTGAGAAGACCCCACACAAACACAATAGACAAACTCCAAGCATGTAGAATGAGGTGAATTACTATAGGAGAGGAGTGAAGATTCACTATCTAATGTGAAGCAGGTTCCCGTTTTTCAATTTGTTTTCTGCATATGATAGGTTATTTAAAGTGAACACAGTTACAAATCAGTAAAGATTCTTAACTTCTTTTGTAAATCAACCTTTGTGTCTTCAAAGAAAAATTAACTGTGGATACCAGCTCTGCAAAACTTGACCACTAACTATATAGCCATCATTGGTCATCATCTGCACTTTATTTTTGATGATCATAATAAAAGCAAAAGTTAAGTGTAAACTATAAAGTATGATTTAAACTAACACTAGAAAATCAAACTGGACTCTTATCGTAGCAAAAGAATTCATTAAAAAAAAAAAAAAAACTTCCATAACTTTCCAGTTTACAGGTGACAAGCGTGAGAACTAGCCACCCTGAATACCCAACATACCTTCTTGTCTGGAACGTCTCTACAAAACAATCCTTTCAAACACCTCAGTGTGACTGGCTGCTTGTGATCCATGCTAGCTGAACTTCTGTCGGCTCCCTGGTCCAACAACAGTACATTATTGTCAGACTAATCTCTCAGCAGAATCTGAGCCCAGCTCATTCCTGTGTATGCTGGAGACTCAATGTTTATAGACAGCAACTGAATGCAGAGGGGCTTATGATATTACAATGACTGAAGTGAACCACTTAGTCACTGGTCAAATATAGGAGCCTCTCAGGATCAGGCAAATCAGCACATACTTTTATATTAGGAAAGTGGCTTTATTTCTGACAAGAGCGAGACTGACAGCTCTGGGGCTTTCCAATGTGGTGGCCTATTTATAAATCAGGCAGCAAATTGTACAAATGGATCAGGCTTCGAAATTAAAAATAAATGCGGTGTGGAAGTCAACCCTACCACCTGGTGTTTGGTTCGGGTTGGCTTTCACATCAGGCAACTTTGATGTTAACAACACAGTAACCTTACTAGAGTCTGTCATAATGCAGTAGAGGATTAAAAAAAAAAAAAAAGTTTCCCACTTTGTACAAGAGTAGATTTTTTTTTTACATACAAATTGCCACTGCACTGCTTACAGAAAATTTTCTTAATTTGGAATCAGGCAATATATTCTAATGCGCCACCAAAACATTTATACCTACACAGTCATACAAATGTAACAAAATATTTCGGGTACAGGAGACATAAACAATTAAATCATAAGCTGCTGATCAGACACACATGTTTTGTAGAGCTTTAAAAGTCTCACACTGCAAATACATTAGGGGTCAGTAGTACACAGGTTATTTTTGTCTTCTGCACATTATCAGGATTCTTTCAACTAATATTTACATAGCTGCAAATACTTTAAAACAATTACCCGCTTTATTTATTTAGGGAGCTAAAGGAACCAAGCTCTGGAAACCTTGTCATGGAATCTGATAACGTCCATCCGAAGAGTGAATGTATGTGCGCGCGTGCGCGCACACACACACACACACACACACACACACACACACACACGACAAGAGGTCACTAAAATTCCTAAATCCCTGCATTGGGAGATGATCGGCTCATGACCTCTCCTCAAAAGAATGCTAGTTGCTTGCCTACAATGTTGGGGAATTTACTTTACCTCTGTCCAATTCACTGAATCAAAACAGGTACAAAGGTAGGCAAGTCAGACTTTCTTTAGACTTTCATTCACTGCAGGGCAGAGACTTATTCCAGAGATGGATAGAGGGAAATCTGGCTTGTCATCATTATTCAGGGAGTCAAATGGCGGGAGCATTCCAACTCCTGAAATCCATCCGCCAATATGAATGCTTTCAATGGCTGTTAATGAAAACTTCTAGTAGCATTCTCTTTAGCGGAAGGTGGTTAGGGGCAGGAAAGCTTCCTTACTGTATGTATCCTGACATGACTGGTTCTGGAAGAGATGAAGATGCCAGGACCCGAGATGGTGGGATGGGAATAAGTAGAAGGTTTAACAGACATCGTTGGACCACTTGGAAGGCAGATGTCTGTTTTAGATTTGTTTTTTCCCCCAAAGAGGTATAATTCCTCCTTAAAGTGTACCGTTTATACTTGCTTGGAGTTTAGCCTTAAAGACTCCCAGTCGGGATAAAAATTCCTGGCAGTACACCTCTGCAATTGTATTTAATGCTGTAATGATAACTGGTCTGTGTTGTTAACATTACAAACTACTTTTTCCCCACACTATCTATATGGTAATGGAACACCCGTTGGTGTTTTACTTGCACAAACTTTCTTGCACAAAGCAAGAAAATGTCAGGAAATCAGCAGAATATAGTCCTGGTCTAGGCCCAAATGATAAACAAATAAAAAGAGCCAGATGAGAAAAAAAAAGAACCGCTTTTTACATTTAAATTACCTATCAATTCGGTCACATAATCTAAAAATCACAGTAATGTAATACATTTAATCTCTTCATCTAGTCACAGGACACAAAAAATGTAGAAGTCCATATTAGTTCATCAGGCAGAAGCAAAACTTTTGGCCAGTACAAGTTTGATGATTATGATAATTCTATTGGCAACTTTCTCAAGTGAAGGGTCTGAACCAGTGAGAACCATTTTGTAATGTAAAAATAATAACACCTGTTTTAGTTCAGAAAATATTTTTGGACATGGCACATTGCAAATTCTGAGAGACACAGCTGTCATATTTTTCAGACGTGCTTATATTATAGGCGACTACCACTGTTCTTTACTATATCTACATTTAATCTTCTCTCACATGGTTTTCATGTACAACTAGTTTTTCATCTACCTGACCCTCTGCCATAATTAACAGCTGGAACGCTATGTGGTATTTAGAGCAATTGGACATTTCAGAAAATAAAGATCAATATTGTTCAGGTTATCAGGAATGCTTGTCAAGGTAAACATTAAAATCGGTTCTATTTTTGTTCTGTGGGGGGGAGTTTAAAATGTAAAAAAACAAACTGCTTTGTTCATATAGGTTCACTTTTAGGTATAACAGTGGTCAAGCAATGGGGATTTGTTATGTACATACAGGCCCTGATTGATTAAATACACACTTGCAATTATAGTCTTTGGAAAGGATTTTCACTGCACTATGCATGAACGAGTGCTGTACATACAGCACCATTCTACTCTATGCAGAGGGGAGGGGAAGAGCGACAGAGCGGCACCGTGCTGCGTGCTCTCCCTCTTTACTTGCATTACGATCATTCGCCGTTCATCGTCCATGAATCCGCCAGGACAGTCGTTCGGACGATGAACGACACACGCTGTACACACTTCAGATTCTCGTCCATTTATCAGGCGAGACCCATTGGAATTGTGTACATAGCTTAAGGCAAGAGAGGATACACTTTCTTCAGTGAAGCTGGGTGATGCAGCAAACTTGAAATACATCTGGTCCAGGATTCAAAACATTTGCTAGCAAATATCAAATGACTTTAAATAAATCCTTTTTTTTTTATTTCCTGTTCTGAGAAGACACCATTTTTCACCATTCAGGAAGTGAAATCTCTCTAACAGAACATTTGACTGTAATAAAGTCTAGCAGGAGTTCTAACCCTTTGCCACCCCATATAAAACTAAAATTTTGACTATAGAAATACTTTAAAGCAGAGCTTGCACTAAAATACAAAGTCAGCTTAGTAGGCAGCCTACATGCCTCAACTGCAGAATGAAAGCAAAGACAACCATAAACTATACCTAACTTTTACTTGTGGCCTTTGGTGGTCCTGCCTAGGTCTTCTTGCAGAATCCTAGGAAAAATGGATGATTTCAAATCCTGAGAGAATGTGCTCTCGCACAGTCCAGTGTATTTGAGATTTTCCATGTTTTTTTTTTCTTTAATTTAGCTAGGAGTTTTAATTTAATCAAACTCTGACAAAGTGACTTTTTCTTCACTTCCCATCTAAGGACATAACAGTAAGTAAGTGCTCTCCATCATGACTATGGAGGATCTCATGGCGACAAGGCATGGTTGTTCTGAGAAGTGTATTAACGCATGGTTTTACTGGATCCAATATTCCACCACCCCAGCATATCTTGCTACCAGGAGTATGCATAATGAGGATAATGAGTGAATTTAAACCAAGGGGTGGGCTCACTGAACTTTCACGTCTCTCCTTGGGGAGGTTGTTTTTTATGACCCATACCAGTTTATATGATGGCATTTTCCTTTTTCCCCTTCCTTTATATTCACTCCTTCTCAAGTCTTTTTCTTCGTATTGTGTGTCTCACAACTTAGTAAGTACTCTCCAAAATAAGGGTATTTTTTTACTTGACAATTGTCACCAAAATAAGCCTTTCCTCTGAAAGATTTTACCCAAATACTTACAGGCTTCCTCCTCTCTGTAAGTGGTTTTCCCAAAGCTGCTCTCTTAAGTGCTTTTTTTGCTCAGATCACTCTGAAATCACATGGCATGCCAGAGGGAATAGGAGAGTGCTGGATGTCAGAGGAGTGAGGGATAAGGTAAGTAAATTGATTTCCAGTACCCCGAAAAAAAATAGTATTTAACCATTAAAGTTTTCCATAATCCCTGGAATTTCAGCTTTTACTTTTAGTCCCACTGATAATGGGCACATAGAAATGGTAACTCTTCCTAGCAGGAGAACAGACTACAAAACAAGGCTGACATAATTTCAAACCCTTCCTTATTCTATATCTGAAACTGAAAAAAAAATATGGACTACCTCTGTATTGTTACACTATGTTTATTAATAAGTGAAACTAAACCACACTAACGGCTTTTTTTTCACAAAGTACTAAAAAAGCCACAAATATGTCCACAGTAGAGTGGCTAAAGGAAACAAATCAATGTCAAAACAATGTTTCAGTGAATGTCAGATTCACTGTTTTATAAATAAACTCCTTAACATTTGCTTTAGACTTCTACTGATCACCAACCCAGCAACAACTTCAAAAGAGTATACTCAGCCAGTACGCTTAAAGCAGTAGTATGATCTAGCATGATATACACTAAAAGCATGTCTTCCAACTTGTTACTGCCAATAGTTACTCTACATGCATTCATCCAAAAGTAATATCTGTATAAATATACACTTCCCCTAAATCACAGCACAATAGTGCTGATGGTGGCCATTTTGCATGGTTAAGTCACTTCCTGTGCATGTGCTGTACATGTAAGAATTAAAATATTTTGCTCAAAACATGCTAAACTAAAAATGTGAATAAGGAGAAATGATAGCAATGATTCAATGAAGGCATTACTTGACAGGTTATTGTAGATTTTATTGCTTTATGGGAGGCACCTTGCTGTTTTTTACTTCCACTTGAAAGATCAGTTACAGTAAAAGCTGCAGATCAGCATGCAAGAATGTAATGTTAATATCAATATAAAACTGTAGTTTTCTCCACTGAATAATTATCATTTTACAAATAAGCTGTGTTCTGATTTGTGCAATACAGGGATACAGGGAAAAACATTTACTTTAGTTAGGCATCAGTACCAATATTGTTGACAGTGACTGACTAAAAAGCAAACGCTTGTAAAAAAAATAAATTGAAGGTTATCCATGAAACACCTGTGGCACCCTTCAAAAGATGAAATCTTCTCTCATCCAATTACAGAAGCATCTAATAAAACAATTCATTAATTTGCAGCCAATACAGTCATATACTAGTTTGTGCCATAGCCTCTTTTTTTCCAGGTTTTAATAAAAAGACTATAAATTAAGCCTTTAGAATTTATAAACCAAACTAAGAACACAAGAATACTTTACACGATAGAAATATATTTTGCTTCTACAGAACAGATTGCACAGAACTTGTAGTATCCTGTGCAGAACATACAGCAACATCAGCGGGCAAAGCATGTATGGAGGGGGAGAGAGTGTTAAACAGCATCAAAGTGATAATTAATTCCCACAATCTGCACCAGGAAGGACCCAGTCTCTGCCTTTACATCAAAAGTACATCTACTTTGAACAAAATAGTATCAAATCTTAGGCTACAAATTAAACCAAAATTATCAGTTCTGACTGAAGCTTTATACCTAACGTTTACCTGGTTGTCACTATCCTGTCCACCAAGAAATCTTAAAGACCTATTTCATATTTGTAATACAGGATCCTTTCAGTTCTGCGAAAATCAGATGATGCAATTTATGTGTTTTAACCAAGAGACATCAGATTTTAATTTGCTGTAAATCATTCTCCAATCCAATATTTTATGCACTCTAAAATGTTTTCATTGATGCTTACAACTAGGTCAAAGATATTAGAAATGTATAAAAGTGAAGAAAAAAAATCTTTTCAGTGTTGGATGGACAAACATTTTACCACCTTGTGTTGCTGTGTTGTCCACAATAAATATATTAAATGCCATCTAATCCCACATAGTCCTTTTCTACACAAACGCTCTATTCTCTGTCCATTGCTGACATTTTGGTTCTGGAGCTAGCCATCACTTCCCTAATGATGTGACATACATATATACATGCCCTATGCCTTGGACCAGGGGTGTCAAACTCTGACCCCCAACGTCTTTTTTTTTTTTTTGGCCCCCAAAGGAATCCTAAATAAGAACTGCAGCTGGCCCGCCGCAGCAATGAAATAGCGCTGCTACTACAATTGCTGGCATCACTCACCCCTATAGACCAGCGGGCTCTCTGCCTATGCGTGGCCCGGCATTGGACTGTTTAATAGACGCAAATAATGCCGGGAATTTTAGTAGTGGCGCTATTTCATAGGTAGTAGGTGCAATTTCAATGAAGAGGGAGTTTCAGCGGCGGGACACTCATAAAATTTAGCTCCACATTGGCCATGTCTGGCATTTCCAGCACTCCCCCTCAGATATACTTTACTTTGGTACTCCAAGGCATTGACTTGAATGGTTGGATTTTCATAGAAAAATATTGTTGTTATTATTGTTGTTAGCCTGTGCAAAAAGGTTACCATTGAAATTTAACTCAGAAGGCTACAAATAGAAAAAGAGGCATAAGATTTTTTCTTGAATAAAATTAAGGCTTAAGGTTATGGCTCTTTCTCTATTATAAGCCCATTCCAGATTGATTGTGAAGCAAAACCTCTTTGTTTCCATATGAAAGGGGTTTATATCTAATGAGAAGGACAATTTTCCTCAAATTTTTGCCTTCTGTATATTTGAGTTTGACACCCCTGCCTTAGACTATCTTTAGGACTGTGGTTATATCAACATTACATATCCCAGGAGGCATTAGCCCAATCTACTCACACTTACAGCAGCAGACAAGCAGGGGGACAAGCAACTGGAGGGTCACATCATCCTTACTCAGGATGGGTAGGAAAAGTATTAATTTATCCATCTCCTAGCTGGGGCACATTAAAGTAGTAAGCAACAAGTGCCACAAGCAGCTGTCGACCTTTTAAAACAAACATCAAGACAAAAAAACACATTAACCATGTCTCTGGAATACACATTTTTACAATGCCCCTTAAACACGCTTAAGGCACACAAAAAATGAATATGTGCCAGAAACAATATAACATGCTTTCCACCTCCCAATTAGGCATTACAACACATTGCCTTTTGAGCTCCAAACTCCTAAGAATGTGGTGTCAGTCCTGCCTACTTCAATTCTGATGGATTACAAAGAACACCTTTTCGTTATCACCGCTCCTCTTTCATAACTCTTCTTTGTACACAGGCAGCTCCAAAGGTTTCTGGTAGAATTACATAATTCTTGCACTTATTTGTCAGATATAACAAAAAGCTTTTATTAGAAGATTAGGCAGACTAAAAAAGAGAAATAGGGAGAAGTTCATTGTTAGGATTAACATTAAGGCACTTCAGTGGAAAGCAGACAAGCACTTACTTGTAGGTACTGAACCTCAATGCGAATTTCCTTTATCTTGTGCAAATTATTCTGTGGCTGTCTGTATCTATCCAACAGATACAGGAACTCCACATTAGAAGCAAAAGCAGAGAAAACAGTACACTTACCTGCACAACTTCGCTTCTTACTCCAGCTGTGTGCAGCCAATCACTGACTCTGGGATAGCCGTTCAGCAGCTCTGTTCTTTCAGTCTTAGGCACATTAAGTT
The DNA here is from genome assembly GCF_032062135.1 of Pyxicephalus adspersus. Taxonomy (NCBI): domain Eukaryota; kingdom Metazoa; phylum Chordata; class Amphibia; order Anura; family Pyxicephalidae; genus Pyxicephalus; species Pyxicephalus adspersus. The sequence continues at coordinate 78,616,117 of NC_092858.1, read as the reverse complement.
TCAACTGAAGCTGTTTGCTGATGTAGTTCATCAATTTTAACTGGAAAAAAAAAATTGTAACAAGGATTTTATAAACCCCAAAAACTTGTATATATACTGCACTAGTTAGAAGAGGGAGCAGGATTCAACTGGCAGCTTACTGAAGCTGTAGGGAAACCTGTCAGGTTTTACTGCTATCTGAGATGAAAGCATCCCCCCACCTAGACAAATAAATCACTTCTTTAGAGTTACTGTTAGAGATTTTTTTTCACTTCCTGTCCTTTTAGCACACAGGAAGTGAGGGAATCTCTCCAACTGAATTTTCAAAGGCAGTAAAACTCAACAGGTATTGAAATCTTATTCCACTCTGCGCAAAGCATATGAAAAAAAAGTTTTACATATAGTCACAACTTAAGTAAAATATACAATAATGGCAGATTTAGTAAGTAAAATACATGACAACAAGAACAAAAGGAACAAACAACAACTACAGCTCCCGAATTTGTTACACATTTGTAAACACAAGCTAAAAAACTTAAGAGGAGGTTCAGACCTGCTTCAGGATCCAGTGATCCCATGAAGATGCCAGGAGTTTGCACCTTGCCAGCCGCTCAGTCACTCTGCTTGGTTGCATTTTTATCAGATGTTAGCAGCGAGTGGTACTAGTACTGCTCACTGCCTCTCTTATTTATTCCTAATGGAGCTGCTGCCAGAAGACGTAGCTTCTCTCAAGAAGCAGTGGTTCCCTGGTAAATGCACCCTCACCACTAGTGCGAACATAGCCAAAGAAACCAAAGGCACTAAATAAAACAACCTCCCTGGTTTAATAAAATGCAATAGTATTTTTTAATGCCCAAGTGAATAAGGTGAAAATCCAGTAAAATATCTCTGTTGGTGCATATCATCCAAAGGCAATGCACCCACCATAAGCAGTGTACACAAGTACAGTCATTTGGGGGTAAAAATTTGAAGGTTTTACCAGCCACGACATAATAAAAAAAAATATCTGGTCCTAAGCAGGTACTAGAAATATTTAAATCTATCCCTAAGGTGTAAAACAACACAACAAATTTTACTGTGCCATATATTTTAAAAAAGCCATGTGGAGAAAACCCCATAATTGAATAGCTTATAGAGCCATCTTCAGGAACAACAACTAGTTCTGTATGACTTTAAAAGTCTTTTCCATAGTTATGGAGGAATTTGGGCCCACTCTATGCATTAGGTCATGCACAACTCTTTTAGAGTCCTACCACAGCATTTTGATCAGTTTGAGGTTTGGACTAATTCTGGACTAAATCTTTTTCAGGCATTCTGTTTTATCTTTACTTGGGGTCAATGTTCTGTTGCATAACCCAGTTTCAGCCAATTTCCATACAGATAACCTTACATATGACTTGAACACTCAGATCATGTTTATTGACAGCTCAATGACTGCATGGTGCCCAGGTCCTGTAGCGCTGCAAAACAGGTTAGAATCCTCACCCCTTCATACCAACTGAGCTTGATGGTTGGTATGGAGGTGTTTGTGCTGATTTGCTGCATTTGGTTTTCACCAAAATTGGCCCTGTGAATAATAAAATTAATAACAAAAAAAACAACTACAACATGTCCATATTAGTCTTATCTGTTCAAAGGACATTGATCTGGATATCTTGTGGTTTCCTCAGGATGCAACAAATGCAAACTTAAACCAACCTGCCATGTTGCTTTTGGACAGGGGGACAACCTTTGCAAACAAGCCATACTTGTTCAGTCTTTTTGTAATTGTACTGTCATGAACTTGAACATTTTACATGCTTACTGAAGCTTGTAGAATCTGAAATGTAGTTTTTTGTTTTTTTTTGCTCTGGGAACTCAAATTCAGAGTATGGATCCAAAATAGGAATAGCTGCTTTCCTGGGAATATCTCTCCAGCAAACAAGAAGATCCTATAAAGAGCGCTTTCGCTACAGACAATTGAACTCCTTTATTACCTCTATTATCAAACAGGCCCCAAAACCTATGAGGTCTTCCTGTTAGAGAGCACATGTTCATCCATAGCAACCACAAAAAAGGCAAATCTCAGTAATCTATGGGGCATTAGCTACCCCAACGAGTAAACTTAAATATATGACAGATTGGGAATCGGACTTAAATTTATTATGGGACTTAGAAGAATGGTGCAACCTTAAACTCAGCTTCGGTGGAAGCCAATTTAAAAGTAATATTCAGATGGTACTTTGTTCCGGAAAGGTTGGCTATGTTTTTCCCATCTGCATCCCCATTGTGTTTTCGAGGTTGTGATGCTAGATGCATCAAGTTACACAACTGGTGGTCTTCCCCGATTGCCATGCATTTTTGGATAGAAGTGTTTAGGTTGATTTCTGGGGTTCTATACCGGGAGATACAAGGCTCCCCAGAAGCAGCTCTTTTTGGTAAACTGAATATGGCTTTTTCCAAGCCAAACTCAAAATTATTTAATGGATTCTCCTGGCAGGTAGAATTTCTTTAGCCAAATCCTGGAAATCAAGCTCGATACCTCTTGACCCCATCTTCATCAAATTGAACTGGGTGATGACCAATGACAGGCTTAATCATTTATTAATGAACTCTCTGCTTAAATTTGATGATATCTGGGAGCCTTGGATCTCCTTTAATAGTGGCTGTAGATGATCTCTCGATACATTTTACGTGTATCACATGAAGTTTTCTCCTTTTTTTCTGTTACTCTTTTCTCTTCTTTCTTTTCTTTAATTTTTCCCTTTCTCTTATTTCCCTTGTTTTTTTTTTCTTATTTTTAGTTTCTGTACTGTCTGTATGAGGCCAATCTTGTTCATTCCTATATCTGTTTACATAGACTACTTCTGTTGTTAAAATGTTATTGTTTAAAAACTTAAAAATATTGAAAAACCAAAGTAGGAATAGCTCAGATTCTAATCAGAACTGACTCTGATTAGAAGACCACTACTTACAAGTACCCAGAAACTCACAAGCCAAATATCAATTCCATTGAAATTACAAACCTGTACTTAAAATTGAATGTACAAGGATGAATCCTAGAGCACAACATTTTGCATAAAACTGACTGGATTACTTGTACTTCTAGTAATAAAGTCAAGTATCAAAGAAGTATATCATATTCAAGTAGCATTCTTTAAATAACCTAAAGGCTATACTCAAAATACAAATATCAACCAAGCCAACAGGTTGGACTGCATTTTTATTTTGTGCTAGTCAATTATGTGAACTGCACGTCTTTAGTATGCGTATGATGTGATAGGTAGAACACCCTTAGGCAAAGCCATATCAATATTTTAAAGGCTAGTTTTACGGCTTTATGTTTGTCAACATATTACTTTGTCAAGTAAATACAACCAAAACAGTAAATAGGAAGTTTGTGTTTATCTGTAGTAGGTTTTAAGTAACTGTGAATCACGTGTGATCATAGCTGCATGAAAATTTAGTGGTCAGTCTGACAATAATTGCTGCATTTATGCTACAAATAGGGTAAAAAAAAAACCTCTAAAGTATGGATTAGTGTTTCTTGACCGTTGAAACACCTTTAAGGTTTTCAGGAAACCTCTGATATAATTACTATATACACAGGTCACAGTCCTTTAGTGTGGTGTCAGTGGGAAGAATGCGTCTTACTTTGTTGCCAAGTGTTAGAGGCATTCTTCCTACAGACACATTTCTTGCCTGCGTAAAGGGCATCTGCAATAGGCACTGCAGATATAAATATTCATCATGCCTCATTGGAGCAAATCAGTTGGGTAGTCAGTCACTATCCTTACAGATAGCCAAAAAGATCATTGGTATCCGTTAAACCAGGCATGTCCAAAGTTTTGCGGCCAGTGTTCAGATTTCCACTGGCCCGCAACCTTTGTCATAAAATCAATAATATGCGGACCACCAGCAAGGTTGACCACAGTATAAAATACACGCCTACAAAAAAGTTATTTTATATTCCATTAGAGTTGATCAACCGCGTCTACTTGGTGGGCATAATGGCCAGGACGAGGAGACCCCATGTGTGCACAGGGAATCCCCTACATCATTATAGTGGGCTTAAGCCAACTCAGACTCCAAGAACGTTCTCTGCAAGGACCCCGCAATGACATCAGACTCTGTGCACAGGCAATCCCTCATGTCACCCTGGTGGGTGTGTGCTGTGCAGGACCCACGCAGACCACGCCCACACTAACTCTGAGTAGGTGCTGAATGATCAGCCCCCCAACACATTTTCACCTCTCCAAATCTGGCTCCCTTTGCAAAAAGTTTGGACGCCCCAGATTTAAACTGACCTGAGAGTCACACACTGCTCATTGCTCAAGCAACCAAGCGATCTCTGCAAGAACCCTGTGCTTAGAATCCTGAATATAAAATAGGATGCTGTATCCCTCTTTCAGCAAGAGATGGCAGAGCATATGACCCCTAAAATGCCAACTACCAGTCCTGAAGCAACACAGCCAATCGATCAGTCAGTGACTGACTACCCATCCGATCAGCAATACATGCAGCCATTATTACTATTATTATTATTATTATTATTATTATTATTAATAACAAACAGGATTTATATAGCGCCAACATATTACACAGCACTGTACATTAAATAGGGGTTGCAAATGACAAACTAATACAGACAGTGATACAGAAGCAGAGGACCCTGCCCCAAAGAGCTTAGAATCTAGTACATGAGGTTTATATCTGCGGTGTTTAGTGCAGATGCCTTTTACGGAGGCAAGAAATGTTTAGAATGTACCAAAATTCTTTATTTTCACAGCAGATTACTTGCCAACAATAACCTGCATTTCTGAATTACTTTTCCAGTACTGTGATGAGTACAGGTACAACATACTTGCCATCAAATCTCTGTATATAACACAGGTCAACAAAAAATCTATTTTGATATTCATCAGAAACCACAGCAACCTTTTATAAATCAGTTTTTCAAGCATATTTTAGATTGGTTTTCAATTTTTCCCCAACACATACAGTTCCTAAGTTATGAGTACTAATATAGTTAACATTGTTCGTGCCTATATTTTGTACTAAAATGTAAGCACCATTAAAGAGAATGTTAATACATGCTCAGTGTGAAGTAAAATAAGGCACACTGTGGTATAGATCTACTGAACAGAGTCAGTCAGGTACCATTCTTTCCTCAGAAATGCGTTCCTGAGTTCCTGAGATTTGTGTGGAACACTGACACCCCTTGTCTTACAAATTTATTTTTCAACTCCCAAAGGATCAGTGGGGGATGGCCTTCCCTGACCCAATACTTTACCACAGGGCAGTTCATCTGACCCGATTGGTAGACTGGTGCAGACACGCCAACTTTAAAGGATGGATGACATTAGAGGACACGCAGTCTCCTATAATGCTAAGTATCGCGGCATGGTCCCTGGTTGAGGACACGGTTGCCCTACGCCGACACCCCGATAGGTGAGACGCTTAGAGCGGTGGCGAGATATTTCGGCGCAATTAATGTGTTCCCCTCTCCTATGTCCCCTATTCTAGGTCACCCCAAATTTCTGACTAGCAGGAGAGATCCAGTATATAAAATCTGGATTGAGAGCAGTCTTTATCGGGCTATTCATTTCTTACACCATTCCCTCTGGTCCACTACGGACCAGCTCCAAGTAGACCATTCTCTTCCAAGTCTGGTTATCTGTAGAAAAATCCAATTTCACTATTTTATAAAGTCACTGCCGCCGGCTCAAGATTTTGGCTGCCCTCCTGGCCCGCTGGAGAGTATATGTGTAAGTGGCGATCCCTTGAGAGGAGTGCTTTCTCATACGTATAAAATGCAACTGACAGTCCAAGACCCTTCAGTGCCGTATTTTGTTACTAAATGGGAGAAAGATCTTGGTGTTACATTTACCAAAGATCAAATGGAGTGTATGTTATATTACTGGCACAAAGCCTCTATCAGTAAACGTTATCAAGAAACTAACTACAAGGTGCTTACCAGGTGGAATAGAACCCCTGATCAGCTGGCGAAAATTTTCCCACACACTAGCTCAGAGTGTTGGCGTTGAGGACAACACACCGGTACGCTGTTACACGTGTTTTGGACCTGCCCTAGTCTAACTTCATTCTGGACGGCTGTTGCTAATATTGTGCAAAAGCTGACGGAGGGGTGGATACGGGATAAACCGGAGCTTGCTCTGCTTCATATATCAGCAATGTGGAGGAAATGTTATAAAAGGTCGCTGCTGCGCCATCTGTTAAATGCGTCTAAGGCCTGCATCCCACCGCTGTGGAGACAAACTGCTCCGCCTACTGTGCAACAATGGTTGACCAGGGTAAACGATAT
>NC_092858.1:78578461-78609081 GCF_032062135.1 Pyxicephalus adspersus | reverse complement strand
CAATGATGGTAAAGAAAATGTTATGGTGAAAAAACTTTTTTAGTTTTGGAAGAAATAGTGGAAGATTACAAAGGAGAATTACAGCCCCCATTGGTTTTTTTTCTGTCTGGCACAAAAAAAAAATCTGACAGCAGTTTCCGCCGTACTTAGTACTTAGATGAAGAAAAACTTTAATTTAGGTTTGCGATTCTGTTGGATAGTTTTCCTTATTCCCTGTATAGTAGAAGATGAAAGTAAACGTAAATTACCCAAGTAGCCAGCAAGGGTCTAATATTTCTGTTATTTTCAGTATTATTTTGGGCAACTAAACAACATAATTGACAATGCTAAAGAATGGAAAGTCAGCTCCAAGGAGACCTTGAAAACCTGACACTTCTAGGAATCACTACTTTTTACATTTTACCCATAATCTGGTCCAAAAAGTGACTGGATTAATATCAGAACAGAACCTTTAATATGAAAAGTATTACTGGATTCTACAAAACTCTTTAAAATACAAAGTCTCCTGAATGGTACAGAAAAAAAGTTTATTTTCAGTAATAAAAGATATATCAGAGAAAAGACAGCGTCAATTATGATCATTAGTTTCTTCAGACTGAAAAAGCTTTAGTAGTTGCATATACCATAATATACATCTTGCCAGGATAATTGTATCTACATTCCCATAATTCAGAACGCCTCCTCCCTACATTTCACAAAAAGGTCTCCGTGGAAACAAAGCTTTTGTTTAGTTTAAACCATTAATGCCCAACACAAAAATAAATTTGAGCTTTTCTATAAATAATGACAAGCTAAAACCCAGATGCACATTAACAACTTGGAAGAACTCCATTTAGGTCTTAGGGTTCTAATAAAAGAAGAAAAGCTGTGGAAAGTTATTTCTGACATTATTCTGACTGTAATAAAAATGATGGTCAATTAGGCAGCAAACTATTAACTTGCATTTGAAACTTAAAAAAAGGGGAGAGATCCATTAGATCAGTTCTGTAACTTTATTGTAAACTATGTGGTTGCATTGACCCCACTCAAGAATGTAAATCTAAGGTTTTTCAATTTATATTTTACCTTTAGTGGTTCCTCCTATCTCCCATATTTTTTTTAGTACATTCTTACAGTTTTCATTACTTTCCATATTTCAAACCGCTGGGTCCCTGTGTTTCTCTACGCGGAATCAGACGGAAAATGGCTTCTTAAGTTTTTCTGCCTTAGTACCCCAGTGCCTGACTCTTTGCAGGAACTGTACAAAATTTCTTTGATGGATGAATGTCAATCTGGGGAACAGGCTGTTCCTAAACAGGTCTTGAAAACTCTTAAATTTGATGCAGATACACAACTAAAAGAGAAGGAATCAAATACAAGGGGCAAGCCAGGGACAGAAAGGCTGGGGAGGAAAAGGCTCAACACTGCTGGTTCTGATTTGCTGCAGCTTCTACTTGAAAAGATAACTGTGCCGTTAAATCAGACTGGACAAATTTAGAAAGTACCTGTTCAATTTTGTGACTAGCTTTAGCACTTCCACCATAAAAGAGTGGTGTAACAAAGTCAACTAAATATTGGTAGAAAAAATATAGATGCACCAACATGACATATTTATTAAAATTTGGCCCATCTAAACACTGCATTCACAGACAATGAATGACCACAGGAAAATAATGTTTGCATAGGAGCACCAAACTGAAGTCTTTCCTACAAGAATCAGATTTAGAAATTGTTTACTGCACAGAACCCAGGTAGTTGATTTTTATTGCAAATTTCTAGAAGTTTTTCCCGTTTTGAAGCACAAACTGGACTATTATTTGGAATCAGATCATCCTTTTATCTATTTTATTTTTATTATTTTTTATTAAGGCCTTCTTACTTGAAATCTCACCTTTTCTTTTTGTTTTATCATCAGCAAAATAAAGATTTTAACAAAAAAGTTAATACTTTTCCAGCTGCTATGTACATTAATAATAAGGAAACAGTATTTGTATAGCGCCAACATATTATGCAGGGCTGTACATCAAAAACAGATAATCCTTGATGAACTAAAGATCATTTAGGCCTAAGTTCACCAACGTTTTAGTTTATATATTAAAAAAAACAGTGTGTTCTGTAAGCTTTAGTAAAATGTTTTCTGAAACATTTCAATAAAAAGAAAATCTATATAGTACCATGCCATAAAACAAGCCGTACGTGTCCCCAAACTTCCTATACAAAAATAACTCCATTATCCAGTACTACTGCTCTGAAGTGCTTCACATATCTACACAAAGGATCTATGTAGCTGAACTTGTTGGATAGGCAGCTAAAGCTGCGTACACACCTGCAATTTTTCTCGTTGGAAAGGATCTTTCACGATCCTTTCCAACGAGAAAAGACTGCACGATGCATGAACGATGCTGTACATACAGCACCGTTCATGCTCTATGGAGAGGGGAGGGGGAGAGCGACCGAGCGGCACCCTGCTGCGCGCTCTCCCCTTCCCTTTCATTAGGATCGGTCGTCGTCCATCGTCCATGGATCCTCCAGGACGGTCGTCGGACGATGGACGACGACCGACTGTACACACGGCAGATTTTCGCCCGATAATTGGCCGATACCGATTATCGGGCGAGAAAAATTTGCCGTGTGTACGCAGCTTTAGAAGTTACTTTGTGTTCTGACAAACATGATAAGTAAATACAGCAAAGGGAAGCATTGTTGGATTTTACAGAGCATTCAGCATTTTTCAGCACTTGAAGTCTTGATGAGAAGTTACTAGGAAACCTTGGCTCACAACTTACAAAATAAAATTCTCAGAAGAAAAGTTTAGTTAATGCAGTGACCCAAATAAAAGTCTATAAACATCTCATATTTCTGACCACAAGCTGACAAATAGTCAGCAGCCTCAAACATTTTTACACTTTGCCAGTACATGCTTCTCATGTGACCACGGATCAGCACCGATACAGCTTTACAAATGGTATGATTGGGAAGACATTTGTTACAAAGGTGGCCATAATGGACAATTGTCAGACTGGACTCTTTGATCCACACCTTCGAAGGTGAACTCTAAGCACAAAATATGCTATTAAAATGTATATCTCAATAGCTGTAAAGGGTATACAACCACTTTGTGTACACTTGACGCCTGTGAAAACCAAGTTATCACCTTGTAAAAGTAGTGAGACCATTACTGTGCTGCACATTGTTAAGGCAAAAACGGAGCCATTGGACCAAAAAAAAATACAGGAGTGGTGGATACAAGACCAGTCATCCTAAACCAAGAGAGAGCATCAGTAACTGTTCATGAAAAAATAAAAGTTCCTGCACAGTGTAAGAGTAACACTGTATTACCACACAGATCTGGAAAAATACACAGAGAATCCAGTAGAAATACATATGCCACTTGTGATTAGCAAATATTTGCTTATTGTACATGTATTGTTTGCGTATTGTACATGTTGAAATTTTTAAGTGGAACTTATGTCCTACTTTAAAAATTTGCATTTCAGGCAGGTGGTTTGTGCAGATAGGGATAGGCAATATTGCTTCTGCAATAACTATTCTTTTCTGACTGATCAATGCCCAGCTGCAAACAATGAACTTCAGCGGGCCTGAGTGGGATTTACGTCAAACCACCCTGGTCAATTAAGATGGCTGAAGATTGGGATATGGAAGGAAAAGAAGGGTGACACCCACGTTAGTACGGGAACAGGTGAGTATCAATGGGTTTAGTTCTGCTTTAAGTTTTAAATAAATTATGCGGATCAAAACTGAAGCTGTGTCATCTGACCATGGTCTTTTTTTGAATCAGTGTAAAATATTAAATGAAGCTTCTATTCTAGCTTGGATCAAATGTTCATAGAACCAGGCAACAATACAGATGTTTATAATCCTATGGCAATACCACCATTATAACTGTATGTGGGTATACATGTCATTTTTTTTTTTAAAGGACAAGTCAATTCATACTATGTTTAATGTGGATGGAGCCCAAATTCCAAGCTGGAAAGAAAAGCAGAACATACTTATTTTGTAGATGCACAGACAACACTGGGGTAAAAAGAGCAATAGCTTTAGTGTGATCCTTTCAATGATGGTGTAGACCAACTGATCTGTACAAGTAAATAGGACAAATTTATTGCCAAAGGTAAATCATTTATGAAACAAACTGTAATAAGTCCGAACTAACAGAAGAGCTCTGTAAAATACATGTGGGTCTACCCAAACATGGGTATTCTTGGAATGGGGTTTAGGCAGAATAAGTGCTTTGGGCTGCAAAAGCAGGGTACTTTTCTGCTTCTGCAATGGATTCAGGATTGAACAGGTGCATCTGATATATATATTGTGAGAAAAAAGAAGTTCCATAATATAGAGCCTTTGGTAAAAAGAATGAAGTTAGACCCTTACAGTGTTCTGCTTCTGTGAAACTGACACAACAGATTTGCTCATCAGCTTACAACACACTGTGATTCAACACAATCCTTCCCCATACGCCTCTCATTTATTTATTTCAAGAAGACTTTGAAACTCCAATACTTCAAAAGTACGCACTGCAGGTGGTGCTGTAATAGTCAAAAAAGAAACATCAAGCACATATAACTCAATATATTTTAAGGTTGATGCCAATAACAGTCCTTAATTTTATATCACTAACACTAAAAGACAAGCACCAGAAAAAAAAGACAAGCTGAATTTTAATTTACTATGGTTTCCTGCTTTTACTGCAAGAATTAATCTTCAGTTGCATTAAATGTAAGCAATCACTAAAACCTCATAAAAGCTTTAAAGTTAAACTCCAGTCTTATCTCCAATCTTTCAAAGTAGTACAGCTTCCTCTCCTATACAGAATTTGCTTACACTGCACAGCTTCTCACAGTGTGCAATAAAAGCTGCAGCAAGCCGGACTCATTTTATGGCTGATAGACATTAAACATCAAATAGACCTTTTCCTCAATAGCTATATTGGACCTGATCCTCCCCTCATTTTACAACCAAGGCCTCCCCTTTCATTCACCGGATTTTATTTCTTTCAATCACTGAGTTTTAGCATTACAGTTTTAGGATGTGTCAACCCCTCCCAAATGCCATGATCTGCCTGCAGGATGTGACAGGATCTAAAGTAGATCTTAATTTAGTCATTCCATTTGCACTTTGAAAGGAATGAGGGGTAAGGGTAGGCAAAAAAAAATCAAATGTTTCAAATGTTCATTTTTTTTTTCAAGTGAAATTTATTATTAGATTATTTATATAGCACCAACAGATTACGCAGTCATGTCACTAGCTGTCCCTCAAAGGGGCTCACAATTAATGTCCCTACCTCAGTCATGTCTTTATTAAAGTCTAAGGTCAATTGTGGGGGAAGCCAATTAACCTAATTATGATTTTGGGATGTGAGAGGAAACCCACATGGGGGAAACAAACATGGGGAAAACCTGCAAACTCCATGCAGATAGTGCCCTGGCCCAAATTCAAACCTGAGACCTAGAGCTGCAAAAGACATTGCTAACCTCTGAGCCAATGTGCTGCCAAATAGAGTGCATTTTAGTGGGCACAAATATTCAGTTATTATTGCACCACCATTCCATCTCCTATGTGACTTACACATTCATGCTTGTGTGTCCAAATTTTAGTTAGGGTACCTGCAAGTTGCAGGTCTACCACAGTAAGCAAATTCACAGCCTACAATTTTAACAACTAATACAATAGTATATCAGTCACACAGGGAGTCCCTTTTTTTAAGCCAACTCAAAACTTTCACTGTGTGAAGGAGCCATAAAGCAACACATATTTCTGAAATACATTTAAAACAAGCTGATACACACATAGCGTAAAACATTTTTTTATATACTTTACATTTAAATAAAAAAGCCACTCCAAGTACCATCCCCAGTCATGTCACTTTTCTCCTGCAATTCCCAATAGCATCTACTACACATTAAAATTAAAAAGCATATTCCACAGATTCCCGGAGGAGCTAAATGTGGAATTACAGATAATGGTCCCTGAAGAAAATCTTAGCAACCTTGCTAAAGCAAAACAAACTGGAAGCTGAGGTCATGCTGCCATTGTAGGTTATCTGGCAGAAAACATTCTTGCCGAATTTTTTTTGTATGCGTATAGCTTATTTCATTACCCTGTAACCTGGTACACACAAACTCTTGTGAGCAACATTCACGATGAGGAATTTGCTGTGCAGTCAGCCGAAAAATTTGGTCTTTACAGCGGCCACTGCACCTGCTCCTGCCATAATTTATTAAGACGTGGTGTTAATACTTTTCTAATTAACTCTCTGTTCTCTGGCTTAAAAAGCTAATTACAGTTATGTTTTTACTACTTTCCCAGAAAAAGTCAGTCTGGTAGGTCTAACAGTTTAAAGAAATGTACCTTTTTACATTTGTAGCTACACTTTTAAATGCAATCATCAAACAATATTATTCCTGTGTGTCCGGACTACGGCCTAGAAAAATTTAAATATTCCTAACAACTAGTAAAGAGGTTTTAAAACAACTCATATGGATGCCTTTTGCTGCACTTACTGAATAGTCATTAGTTCTCAAAGATCTTCAAAGTCAGGAGGAAGACTCTAAAATCCCTAATACATACTATGGCATGTGTTGCAACAGAAGCCTTTTTTAAGTGTGCTTAACTGGCAGCTCTGTTGTATTTCAGCTCATTGTGATTCCACATGCATTAGTGTATGACCTAGCCCTAAAGTCAGGTTTCATTCACTTTTTAGCAGCTTAGAAACACCTGACCTATGTTTACATCAGAGAGTTGGGAGGCAGCCCATATTCTACTGTATCAGAAAGTAGTAATGGGGGAAACGGGTCTCATTTATCAAGGACTGCACATCCTGTTTGCCAGTAAAATGGCATAATATATAAGTAATTTTTCTGTTTGCTTTATTTATGAAAGTGGAAATCAGTTGAAATGATTGATACTTTTCAGCAAGAATGATGCTTTTTGCCGGTTCACTTCTTTAAGTATTGAATGTTGGTGATTACCAGATTCATGAAGTGGTAAGCAGTCAGAACTTCATTTTTTAGACATAGGGACCACAGTGGAGAACAGAAAAACTAATCACCACTTTAAGAATCCTAACCACTACGGATATAACAAAAGGGGAACAGGTCTTATATGTTTCAAAAGCCAGAGGAGGCCACTCTAACAATGACTGAATGTTCAACCACTTTCCTCTAACTTCCTTGGGCTATTTTTATGGTTTACCTACTTGTAAATTACACACTGGGCTAAGGGATAATAGGATTAAGTTCAGCATCAGATACTAGTTGATAACCTTATCTTCCTGCAAAATCTTCACCTGCTGCTTTAAAGATATTTTGTATGTTTTCTGAACACATTCACCAATCTTAATTTTACTTCTAAAAGACTGCATTTACACAAAAAAAATGAATAAACTGGAATTTCACTTTAGGTTGTATGGAGCAGCGATTTTTTCTTTATTTCTGTGTCAAGGCTCTTAAAAGGTCATCTAATCTAGATGGTGGTAAGCCGCTTAATCAGCTGCTATTCTCATGTGCTTTCACCTAGCTGCTCCTTGGCTGGCCTTGAATCCCAACACAAGTACACTCGCCAACAAGATATTTTTTTAGTATGAAAACTAGGTTTACAACAGATAAATTCATGTAACAAGAGCAAGCTTTTTTCCTGCAAACTTTATGACACACTGCACAAACATAAATATTAAACTAAAATAGCCCATATCAAATAAGAAAAACAAACTGGATGTGTTAGGGAAAGTGTATAATTCTAAATAAAGGAACACTAAAGTAAAACCTTTACAGGACCAACACCTTTCATCTTAGCACAACACCATTACTATAATTTCTTGGTTGTGCCAGATTGATAAACCACAGACTGCTAAGGCTCATTTTTCTTTACTGTGGGGAGAATGCAGCAAGGTGCCCCCTGCTTATATTTCCCCTATCCTCTCCATACTGCTGCCAATACAATGCTGAAAACAAAAACACAAAGGGCTCCCAAACATTCTCTTTTAGTCTTCCAGGTCCAAATATTTAAATTTCAGTAACCAATTCCCAAGAGAGAATTTTTGAGGGAATGTCAGAATCCCTGTTTTATAAAGAGAGCCCAATATGTTTGTGCTGACAATAATTGGGTGTCTGTATCAGGCTTTAAAATCCACAATGAGATACCTAATGAAAACAGAAAAAGGTTTTATTTATTATTTCATAGGCATTTTGATGAAAGGGTAAGCAGAAACCATCAATGCATGCATTAAATGTGAAATGAGTATCCCAAGTTGTGAGCATCAACGTTAAATTTAAACCCAGAATGCACATTTTAGAATTTTAAGAAATTCTGTTTTATCATGCCTAGAAAGTGAATTTTAAAATGTACTAAATGCAGTAGAACATGTAATAACGTGGTGAGGAATTCAGGATTTTCATAACACTATAGTGCTAATCTGGATGTGTGAATGAGCATGACTTTAGCCTTCTTTATCTGCCTCCAGTGGGGAGTAATAGACTAGTAATAGACAGACACTTTTTAGGAGGAGAAGAAGACTGTAGGCACCTTCACAAATGCTTTCTGCTGGATATAGGGAAAACGTGCACAGATTTAGTATATGGAATAAACACTATGGTTCCTTATTCTCTCCAATGGGAATTACCAACTAACATGACATTGCAAAGAAGGAAACCCCTAAAAGGTAAAACATGACTAGGAGGGGAGGGGGGGGGGGGTGATACAACATCTAATTAAGTGTTCTGAAAAAAAAGTACAAAAAGTGCATGTTCACATTGTGCCTACAGAGGAGGTAATAAGGAGTTATGCTGATCACAACCGTTAAAAAGGACAAGAATAGAGACTGACTGAAACATTTCACAAGCCGATCTACTTCTACCAGCATTAGGGAGGCAAATAGATTATTAAGCTTTTCTGGACAAGAGTGGCCAGATTTTACATATTGAACATTGAACCTACTATGAATAAAAATGCTGCTCATAACTATTTCCAATTTCTAATTTTTAGGAATTGGTTTCTTTAAACAAATACAAATTGGATGTATTCATTGGGATTCACCTATTTTCAACGTTATTTTCTTACTTTTATTTGGTTTTATGTAGTACTTTACATAAATGAACATTCTGAGTTGTATGCACTATAGAAAGTTGTTAGTAAATGCTCAACGTGAGGTGTCAGGTGACATAAATGGGTGTAGTATCAGTCCAAACTACATGATGATAAATTCAGAGTCATGGTGAGATAAAATATACCACTTGTATTTTTCAAAATCATCTTTACAATATTAACCTTAAAACCAAACAGAATAAATTGGGATTAAGTTGATCCAAAATCAAATATTATTTCTAGCAAGCAAAACATACCTGAAACAGTGACCTATTCTAGAAAATGAGGAACAGCTGGGAACTATACATTAGGTATAATTACCTCTAAGGATAAACATATATGCATCATCACGGTGCTTTTATCAGAATTACAGTTTGCAGAGCTGAACTGTGTACACTGGGAGAAAAGCCAGTGCGGGTGAGATCATGCTGCAGGAATGAGTTGGTTACATCATAGCCGAGCCACTGACCCACTGAGAGACATTGAAGCCTCTCACCTATACTCTTTTATGCAATCTGCAATGTTATAATAATTGTGCCTTACAAATTATTTTTTTTTTTTTTAATTGCAGGTTCCAAATGGTTTGCTACATGTGACACTTCAATCTAGGAAATCCTAAAAGTCAGATCAGAGCAAACATTTACACTTTTGTTCTATACCCACCTAGTTGATGCAGGAGATTGCAGCCATTGCATTATCATCTGCCTTCATACCACTAAGAATTCTATGTTTACCAGACCAGGATCCGCACACTTATTTAAATATTTTTTGCAGCAGTACATTAAGTATGACTCATTTATAAAGAAAAACCCTGGAACTGGAAAGTCCTGCACTAGAAAGTATTTTTTGTTTTGCAACAATCGAACACAGACAGAACAACACATAATACTTCTTCTGGACTGGGCCACAGACATTGAGTATATTTAGATAACATAGGGTACTAAAAAAATAACAGTGAAATCATAACAATGCTGTGTGTGTGACATCCACTGAGACAGGTAATCACATTAACGACATGCTGCCATAGCAACAAATTGGAGTTTGGTTGTTTGGCCAAAGGCCAAGATTCTCTTAATACCATGTTATTTGTTTTCTTTCAAGCTTTGAAACTCCAACTCTGAACTTTTCTCTTTTAAGTGACTGAAGTGCTTCTCTTTTCAGACAGTGATTCACTTAACTCATATCTTCAATAAATGACACATTCAAAGGGAATTATCAATACATGCAACATGTCAGAAAGCTATTCAGTGCAAGCGGTGCATGCGTCTGCGACTTGCAACGTTTATTTCCTTTGCACATTCTACTTCATTTACGTATAATATGTTTTAAAAAATGATTGCTGCACTTCTACATATGCATGTAATACAATTACCACCAGTTTTCCTGCTTTTATCTATGTTATACTATTGTAAAAATATGCGAGACCACTAGAGGGGGAGATTCACAAAAAACCGTGTCAGTAGCTAAATAAAGAAAAAAAAAAGAAAAAAAAAATCACAAACTTAGTTTGTATAAAAATTACTTATATTCTTCAACCATTTCCATCCATGCACATGCTGTGGGCTGGCTTATTACCAAGGTCAGTTAAAATTAGAGCTGATATAAAAAAATAACAAAAAAAAAAAAAGACAGACTTGGGAGGTATGCATAACACAATGTACAGGAAGAAAAATTGATACTACCACTGTCTATACCTTTTAATCTGCATATCCAAGTGATAAGTAGTCAGGTAACCTGAAAGTCAAAATATTCCAAAAGAATCAACAGGGTGCCTGCTGCTTGTCCTCCCCTTTGCATCGAACTAAATAGTGCTGTGTACAGCATTCATTTGTTCTGGTGTCGCTCAACAATTACAACTGACTGTTTTCAGCAACAGAAATTTGATGTGTGTATGGTCCCTTAAAGGCAGCTAAAACTCAGTCTTTTCAGGGAAAACCTTGCATGGCCTTGAATTTGCGAAAAAAAAGTGTCCAAGTCCCTGACTTTGCAACATAAGCACTTCCTTTTGGCTGTACAAGAATAGTGTCCTCTAAAGGTCCAGAAAAGGTGTCTACAGTAACCTATCATGAGTTTTAACCCAAATATATTTTGGATGGTAATTTACCATGTGAATTTCAGCAGATTAATTTAATTTTTTTATTTGAGTTTGTACTTTAAAAAAGTATTTTTCTACCTAAATTCTGTATTTGTTTAGGGTACCCATTTGCTGTGCAGCAAAGACATAAGATGAAAACAAACTTGTGTACAAAACACCTATTAAGATATATGTTGTTTTTTCAGTTTTGAGTAAAATGTAGAATTAGAACCTTTCAGGTTATTACTGTGGTCTGTGTCCTCCCTGGGGAGATTCAATCTTTGTGTTTAGCCTGTGATAAAGAAACAAACAGGAAATGAAAATTCTAAACTGTTGAGTCCTCACAGAAAAAAGGAGGTAAGGGGAACATTTTCCACTGAGAAAGACTGTTCTGATGATCGCTAAGAGGGGATAACCCTTTTTTAAATATACAGACAGTGGCACAGGAGGAGGAGAGGACCCTGCCCAGAAGAGCTTACAATCTAAGAGGTGGGGGAAACAGGACACAAAACGAAAAATGTTGAAAAATATCTGAAAGGGGTTCTACCTTGTATCCATAATTTACCTATATTTCCTCTATATAACTACAATCCTCGTTATTTATTACTTTCAAATAATTGCTTTCCTACTGTCATACACAAGTAACAGCAGTTAAACTACAATCCTGATACCTGTAGGTTTAACAGAGCATGCAGAGACCTCTCCTGATGATGGTGATCCTATGGGTGAAATCAGTTGTAACTGCTAGTTCCAGGTACAAATAGGAAGCTAGTTTGTATTACAACTGCCAGAGAACCCGAACACTCCCATTCCATGTGTTTTGTCAACAGCGAGTCTTCAAACTACATTTCCAAAATATACAGATGCTAAAACAGGTACTGAATATAGGAATTACTAGTTAAATGCTAGTTGCATCTTTTTTATTAATTGCATTTATCTACTGCTTGCCAGATTCTTAGTCAAATGTTACACTAGTGATTCCGATAATAAATTCACAATAATGCAAAGCAAAAATCTAAATCCCTGTAATACAAAATATTACTCGTGAAACAGTGTATGACACCTGGATATTAGATAAGCAGGTTACAGGGACATCAAATGTTTTACGAACTCACCGGACAACCCGGAAGTGTCCGGAACAGAACCCATTTAAACAAAATTCAGACCTCCATTATACCATCTTAAAACATATTTTTTCAATGCACAGACTGATAAAGTTGTAACTACTTTCCAAAGTAGACCCAGAGTTATAAGTAGCTAAAATTTACTTTAAATTCCTGATTTACATTTTTCTGTAAGGGTATCACTCACTGATGAGGGAAAATGCTCATTAAACTAAAGAACCCCTTAGAATCCCCTCGCAAATTAAACTTTGAGTACTAGAATTATGTGTGGTATTTTAAAAGTACAAATAAAAGTAAAAAAGTACAAATACTTTTTCTTAAGATTCAGAAATTGAACATTTGCTAGGTTATCTTGACTATTTTGAAATGTGCCCAGGAAGAACCCGGAGAAACATACATTTTGTCTTGAATTTCTCTTAGCAGTGCATCGCTGAGAATGCCAATATGTCTAGGGCAGGGGTGCCCAACAGGTGGATCGCGATCTACCAGTAGATCGCAAAGGCAACGTGAGTAGATAGCGGAGCCCTGCCTTTCAAAATAAACTCTACCACGCACAGGAGTTTTTATTGTTGGTGGATCATTTTGACTTGGTCATTTTAAAAGTAGCTCACAAGCCAAAAATGTGTGGGCACCCCTGGTCTAGGGTGTGTTTACAGCCTCATTGTTGTATGTCTGTGGTGGAGATCAAAGGCAGTGCTGTCTCAGAAGGTTTGAAGTGATATTTGGTGATCACTAATGTGCTGCTCACTATTTACCCTACAGGACGCTGTGACATAAGGAAACAAAACCCTGCCTCTATCAAGATGTCCCCCTCCATACAGAGACACAGTGCAGAACAAGGCATTCTAACTCGCATACAATATCTCAGGCAATACTGGTGATAAATCATTTGCTCTCCGCTCCTTTTTTTATTTTCTAACTTTTCCACTTTTCCAGAGTTTATGGCTGGTCTGTTACGTACTCACGAAACAAAGAATGGAACTTAAAGTGGAAGAAAAGTCTGCAAAAAAATAGCAAGTCCCACCTGGACTGTGAATTCTCTTCTGACCCTTTAACGTGCCTCTCATGACTTTTATCTTTTTGTGTACACTGTCGCATGTTTGTACATTATAGCAATACCCCAGGCGCCAGCAACAGAGTTTACATCCACTTTTATGGTGGACAACTGTTTATGGTACTCATCGCCTAGGAGTAAGAAGGAGGTCGAAGCTCACCAGGGACAATATGATGACACTAAACTTAAATAGTATGAGACTAATAAATAAAAACTTGCATTGTCAGATGAAAAGCCCAGTAATGGTAGCCTAAATTGCTTTATGAAAAATCTCTGAAAACTGCAAACCAGAAAGTTAATACAAAAGGAATATTTCCTGTGGTGGAAATCGTAATACTACATTTGTTAATATGCCTTTGTAAATAGTTGCAACTTAGCTTTGGGTCCAATGGAAAAACACTAATCAATGTACCTCTTGTTTTTTCTCACCTGATCAAGGGTCAACTTTAAGCACAATGCTCACATAGCCATAAAGAAAGAAGTCTGCCTGACTGTACACATTCATCTGTGAAGGCACGGGAGCTGAAACCCTGTCAGTTCAAATCACATGCATAACTATCTCAGACCTTCGTCTGTCAGACACTAAATCTAAATGATACATGTTTTCACGCTCATGGATACACTTATTACAATGCTTTACAAGAAAAAAAAAATGTATATTCAAATTTCCAGTTAATGCCTAGTTGTTGCTTTATTTCAACATATTTTGTCACTACATGGGCATTCCCACAGATTTCTTTTAAGGTTCTATCATTTAAAGCTGTGAAGTTCTTTTTAAAGACCCCATGCCCTAACTTTTATATGGTCACTCATAAACAAGAAGATGAGCTGTATAGATGCCAGAAACAAACAGGCACCAAATACCGTGGGTGCTGGGCCCTGGTAAACATTCAGCTACCCTTTCCCTTGTGGTAAATTAAAAATCTTTTAAAGCTTAATAAAAAAGAATGATAATATACAGTTTTCCAGCCACCCATTTATAGGTATGCAATGAGACACAATTATTATACACATTTCAGCATACCTTAATGCTATATGGTGTTAAACCAAATATGGCTGCCTTTAGGCAAAGTATGTTCCTATTTTTAGAGCTTTAACATGGTTTATCTCAACTAAAAAATATTCTGAGCTTTTATTAAAGGGAGCAGCTACATAGAGCTCTGCATTGTTAGGTGCGAACATCTGGAAAGCAGATGAAAAAGAAATGACTATCAAGTCAAGCATCCACTTTTTCCAGCTGAAAATATGTCGTGTTCCATAGCATGATATAATAATATTCAAGGCTTGGTTTGTTTGTGTGACATTTCTCTTTCAAAATGAGGAAATTCATGCAATTCAATGTCTAGCCCAGTGGTTTTCCATACCAGCATATTCTTCCTCTGGTAGTCAAATGTGCAATACTGGGACTTTTTAGGCTGGATTCTACTGTGGAAGAAAAGTGGAAGACTACTAAAGAAGGAACCAGCTCACTTCACTTACGTCAGGCTAGCTTTCATCAGGAGTTGGAGCAATGTAACTAAGATTTAAATATAGCTTCTATGATAAATTGTGCTAATTTATTTATTACATTTTTTAAACAGAATACAAAATCATGTAGTGCCCTGGAATAGTACAATTCATATCTGCTTGGCGTCTGCTAATTCAAGGTTTTTGGTTAAAACTATAGGTTCTTGGGTAGTTTATAGGTTATAACCATTCTGTTTTGCATTAATTTTCAAGAGAAAGCAGAAATGTTTGCTTTTGACCTCTCTATTAAGCTCCACTAAACAAAATTTGTTTCTCAATACAGCAGCTAAGCTTAGACAAGTTAACGTGAATCAAAGTCTACAGCTAGGAAATAAGTCAATGAAATTATGAACCATCAATGTGCAATATTTTTTATTTGTTCATATGAACAGAATAAAGACAATACATACATGTCTACTAAACAATCAAACCTACAGAATCTTCTTTTTTTTTCTTAAGCTTTTTTCATATTTGGTACAAAGTTAACCAGTCTGGTGATATAATGGTTCACTAAACACAAAACACAGCAATTTGTTTTTGATAATATAATGCAAAAATGCATTGCACTAAATAGAAGTACAAATATTCAGAATCCACATGTACTTTATGCCTGTCTTAGAAGATAAGAAACATGAACAACTTGAAAAGCACCACTAAATATAGGTCTGATATAGAATACTGAGCCGAATGATGATCTTCAAGTTTATAGGTTTCATTGTCCCCAACGGAAGAGTATTCAGCACTATGTTAACAAGGACAAGTTTGATCACCAAATACTGCACACTGAGTTGATTAAAAAGGGTTTTGTTAATGGTTGATATCAGTTACTGCATATTGCCCTATAAAAAAAAGCATATAAGAAAAAAACTACAGACAGAGGGCTCAAAAATTCAAACCCATTTTTACTACCTAACTCGTTAGCTTTTCTTGTCATGCCTTTTTTAGACTAAGTTACTTGATAAGATAAAAGAAAGTCGAAATAATACCACTGCAAAACAAGGCTCATCTCCACAGCAGATGACCATTCAACAGAGCAATCAATCAGCAGTGGACTTTTAAACAAGGAAACATTATACACCTGATTAATACTGCATAGTACAACAGCTATTTAGGACACCCGATGGGCAGCACTATTAAGCTCCATACACATGCCAGACAATTCTCACCCGAGATCACCAGTAGTACTCAGAAATCTGACATGTATACAGCAGTCCCACAACATCGTTCATCAATCGGCCGATCAGGAGTGACTTCTATGCATTTTATTGGGGGAGAGCACAGAGGCTTGTCGATCACTTGTCCTGCTCCCCTCCAATCTCCACTGAACAGAACATTCATTCATCTGTCACTGGAAATTATCACAAAAGATCACTTCCTGCAACAATCATCCAATGTTCATTGGACATCTGTACTAGGATTTTTACTATTTCAAGTAAAACAAAAACACTGCTAAACTAAATGGTGTTGTAAAACAATTTTCTCACATTAGCTATACAAGAAACAACTATATCATATCTATTATCTTACTTTTGACCAATTAAAATGATCATGCAGTAAAAGAAATTGTAAAAATAAATACATCAAAGGTTACCATGGCCTACCAAAGCAGAAAGAAGCAAGAGATGGTTGAACCACTTAGGCGGTGGACCATAAAAAAAACCTGTGTGTAAAATAAGGAATATGAAAAATGAACATTAGAAATTACATACTGGTATAACTGTTCATAGTGCAGCTGAACAAAACCTTTTTTTCCTGCTTGGTGGCTTTGGGCTACTGCTACTGCTTTTTTGCATAATATAAGGTAATAATAACCCCTTTTCTGAATGATGTTAAACCAAGACAGCGTTACAGAATCAACAAAAAGCTTGCACGAAGAGACCATTGAAAACAGGAAGAAGGCACGTGAAAGAGGTTTACTAAATGCTTTTTTGTAGTTTTTTTTACAGTGGAGAAAACTTACTTTTTCAACTATTTGTACTTAACAATAACTAAAAATTCCAGATTTAAATTATAAATTGCTTAACCTCTCTGTGTCAATAATACAGCGAGTACATGTGTCAAAAATGCACATTGTTTTTACAGGTAGTCAAACAGGACATAAATTCAAATGAAATCCATGTCTATTGTGGGTCCCGTAAAGGAACTGGCAAGTTTGGGACAGATTGGCACATTAAAACTTAAAATAAGAAGGATAAACACGACCAGTCTATGTAAAATCAATCTTAGGTCAGCTGTGTTTTCTGAGTAAATTTGCAGAGTCATGATTTATTCACTTTGCAGGTGTACCGAAACAGGGCGAGTTTACAGGGCTTTTATTTGTTAAAACTGATAGCTTGTTGGCAATGCACAAACAGCAAAGGAAGAAGGTAGGCTGAGAGCAAAGAAGGAAGCTGTAAATATCCAGCTGCTTCCTCCAGGAATTTCTAGCTGTTCATTTACACATGATCAACCAACAAGTCATTCATTTGACCAGCACATCAAATGCAAGATTTGCCAAACTGGGCCTGACTCTACCCACAGAGCAGCTAGTCTCTCTCAATACCGAATAATGCCCTGATTTAGGAGAATTTTAAAAAGTTTTGACTATAAACTTAGCATGGTTTAATCACATATGAAAAAAAAAATAGGAATCATACATATGATTTTCCTGTGTCCATCCTGTATTAGGGAATGTGTTTTGCACCAGCAATTCTGTTCCTGCTTTGTGTTAAAACAAAATGGCATTCATTTACTAAGGTGTGGGAATAATCTCTTCACTTGGCAAATAAGGATTACTTTCAACATTTATACTACTGTATATCAACACACCTCACTTGGTGTTACAAAACTGATTTTAATATAGGTGCGATTAAAATTATGGAACTACTAACAGGAAATACCAAGTAACCCTTGCTTTGCCAGAACTTTAATATTCCTATTGTTAACACATTACACATTGCATTTTGTTGTTGGGTATCCCTTGCACCATTTGTCAAGACACCCTCCAATTTCCTGTAAAAAAAAAAGGGTATATAAAAAAAAAAACCCACAGACAGCCACAAAAGCCTAATCCAAAAGAAAAAATGGAGGCGATCCACGACAGGCATACAGACAACCATACCAATTTGATAGATATTCTAACCCCTATGGATTACAAAAAAAAAAAAATGTAAAAGTAAAAAGGGAAAATAAATTTATTAAGTAATGAGGATATTGGAATAAAAAAATGAACAGCAGTCCCTATCGAAGCCAGCGCTGTTAGACTGCTAGAACAAGATAAATGCATTTCAAGTGATAAGCCATTTAAACAAAATTGCTAAACATGTCAGGATTTGTCAATGCAATTTCACCCACACAGTGAAACATAATACAGTGGTTTGATTGTTTGAACATGTCATTTATAAAAGAAAAAAAAAAAACTCTTCTGCAAAAGGATAGAAGCACACGCTTCAGTGAGGTACTGTAGCAAATTGGTAATTTATTACACAGAAGCAAACCCCCAACCTCTACCTGTCACAAACATTAAGACTATTCACTCTCTATAGCAGTGAACAGATTGTGGAAATACATAAAGGAACATAATACAAATAAGAGTTACTCACAGCTTGATGACATAATCCAATTCTTCAATTACACAACTGGAATTTCCTCTGGGAATACAGGCATATTGTTATCTTTTTGGTTTTATGGCATGAGTTTTATAAAGAAAAAAAGTTTTAGAGTTGAAACAATACATGTAAATATCAAAGCCAAAGTGACTGCCGTTGCATCTTAAAACCACACGTTCCTTGCAATGCAGCTATGGTGTCTTGCACACTTCAACACATACAACACCAGTGTTGTAACACCCAGCATATTATGTTACCAGTACTTCCAAATTACCTCACTAAACTGACACCTTTAAGACATAGACATTTATATATATGTCACAGTATAATATTAAACTCTTTATTGGGGAAACACATTTCCCTCACAAGGGACTTAAGCTGTAAAGTTACTTTGCTGCATTACTCCATATAATAGCTTACTGCCAAGGGTACCTTTTAGCTATGAAAGGGGGAAGGGTTCCTAGCTGGATAGAATTATGTTCTATGAAATGCAGAAAAGCATAGCCTGAAACTGGTGTCATTTCCTGCTATAGGGCTGATTGATTAGCCACAACAGGTAAACAATTCAACGTCTACCGACGAGAACTTAAAAATGTACACAGACAATATTACGTTTTTTTTTTGCACTACACTCTGTCATCCCAGTTTGTTGTTCTCTTTCATAACCCCATTTCGGGGAATTTCTCTTTTAAGTTTGTATTGCTTGGCGAAGACTGCCAATGAAAGTATACCATCTCTCACTAACCTCCAACAAAAGTAGGCCATGCAATAATAATGCATAATGTTATTCTCCTTTTAATATGTTAATATTCTATGTTAATATTTTCTTAAACAATATTGTGAAAACAAACTTCCACTTCTAGGAAACAAAGTGCCTGGCACAAAGCAAGGCCTTTCCCAATGATAACCTTGGAGTTCCAGACATGATATCGAAACAAAAGCTTCGACAAAAATAATATTGATACAGTTATTTCTGGGAAACACAACTATGCCAAGATAGACAGTGGCAAAAGACAATACCAGTTTAGGCACAGAAGTCTCCTTTTAAATGCAAACATAAAAGGGTGTTTTTATATATGGTATACAACAAATTAAGACTAAAAATATTAGGCATGTATTAAAGCAAACATGTGACCTAGTAAAACATAGTTCCTTGACTGATCGGCAGACTTAGCTACCTTTAAGCATCCTCTGACCTTTAGCAGTAACATCCTGGAAGTCCAAATTCCAGGATAAATGTTGAAAAAAAACAAAGCTTGTGTTATCCCCAAGGACAGGCTCACTCCTACCCTGTCCCTATTTTTATTGGACAGGAATGATGGTCATCGTATGATTTGGCAATATGGAATTAGGAGAAGATGTACATATAATTTAATTTTTGAATATATAAAATATAGGGGAAAGAAAATGTTATTTTTTTTACTTTTTCCAAAGACGCTCCTGCTTCAGAATCTGTAACTCCTGCTGAGTAACAAAAGACATATTAATAAGTCAACTCACTAAAATCTTATGTTGGGATAAGCCACATGGTGACCTCCATCTGTAACCTCAAGCTACAAATTAGAGCAACTGCCAACACCTTCTCTCATCACATTTAAATACAGTCCACACACAAGTGAAGTTTTTTCTTTCATTATGAATTGTCTGTTCTGCAGTCATATGTGAGAACTCAAACTACAATATCAGAAGTAAAGCTTTAGTCACCGCTATGCTCTATGATGTGGTTTACATGTGCTACTGAGGCTTTACATATTCATTACAAGCAAGTACATTTCTTTTTTTTTATTTTGGGCTAATATTCAGAAAGATGGGTAGTAATCGTGCACGGATATGTTTAAATGTTCTAACCCTCATCCTCACTGTAAGCCCAGAATACACTTGTACTGTCTTGTTCATAGTTACATAAATGTACATGCAAAGTTAATCTGACAAAAGCAGATCTAATCTTTTCATTTTCTTCTCTAGTCATTAGACAGAAATTAAACAGAAGCATTTGTATAGTATATGGTATGAAATAAAAATATAAATCACAAAGACACCAATGTATATGACCCCAGAGCACCAAAAGAGAATGTCTATGTATTTTCTGTAAAATGTCCTTATGCATGTATGTTAACTCCGGATACCACACAGCTATACACTAACCTAAAAAGGATTTCTAGAAGGATAACCAACATATTAAAGCCTTGGTTTAGTTGTCCAGTATACATATGTAAAGCTAACTAAAAACAGAAGCTTCAGAGAAAGTCATAGCAGGTAGATTACAAGTTCATTTGTATATTCTAGTCACAGAGGAGGGAAATGCTGAAAACAATGCAGGCTAAAATTAGAAACTGCCGATCAACTTCTCAGACACCAACCGTACAGGGAAGAGGGCTCTATATCCTGTACGCATACTTGTACCACCATACCATCAGCACAGAGAGATAACCTGATCACTTTCCTTTAAAAATCAGGAAGAACAGTCTTTGCATGCCAGATAAGCAACACAAAATACAACACACTAATTCAAAGCAAATAATATATTATCAAAAGTTTTTGATGGTCAATGTAAAAGATACAAAGATACCAGATAAAATTGCTGAATTATTTGTTCTTGTGCTTGTTTTCTCTTTATTTGTTATTATGCAAATATTATTACTATTATTATTATTATTATTATTATTAATATTAATAAACAGCATTTATATTGATAACACAGTTCCTGTTCTACGGTGGCTACCCTAATTCACTTGTATACTTACAGCACAGCAGAAAAAAGAGTACCATAAAATATTTCAATAATTTTAATATTTAGGAGGCACCAAGAATTAGCAGCTATCTCAACAAAAATACAGTTTGTGTTCTCAGAGTGGTACATATCAGTCCTTCCCACTCAGACTCATATATAAGACATTTTTAGTACAAGCAGAATTTCTCCATGGTATCAAACAGCCCACTCTTCAAAAAATAGATTCATTAGCAATGTGCAGCTGCAGTCTGCCAGGTTTAGAGTGTTCTTGGCAAACCACAAATAGGGGAAACCCTTACCTTTATGGTCCATTCACATTTCTGCTTATGCATGTCAATATTTGTATCTTTTATGTGTTATGGACCGAATGAAGTGTGGTTTAGCATGCATTTTACAAGCATTTTACTGCATAAGGTGCCTGGTTCATGTGTGGCAACACATTAATAAATATGATTTAAGTTAGGGAAAATAGCAATCTATGGGTATTTTGGGATACAAAATCCACCTAAAGCAGGTTAAATGCAGGTGAGAAGGAGATCAAAGGCAAACCCAAAACCCATACATACACAGGCCCTTCCTGCATTTTCCTAAAAAGGTATTAAACTAACTGATGTGTAGTAGACAGTGTTGCAGATGTTATATATATTGTCACAATACATCTACTGATTGCATTGCTAGTCAGTTTCTATACCAGACATTTTGAAAAGGGACAACACTTGGATTTTGTGCATGATTGTTAAAATACTAACTGCTGATTTTTGGGATGTCGAGGTGCAAGTCTACAGTCACATCTGACAGCCTGAAAACAATATTTTCATATGGCTGAAATTTTAAACCAAAATTTTATATCAGCACCTTTTGAGTAGGGAGCCAAAAAGATTACAGTAAAGTGCAGAGAGGCATTCAAAGAAGTCTTTAAAGGGGTGAAGATAGCATGAAATAGGCTAACAATGCAACAATACCTGAAAATAGACTGCGGCAATCAGGATAACTTATCACAAATTTATACATGTGGCATATGCCTATGAATTGAACACGATTTACTGTGTTTTTTATTTATTTATTACATAGGTGTATCTCAACCTTTTTAACATGGAGGAACACTTGAAAAAACTTTCAAGTCTTTTGGGAACCCCTGTTACAGTTACTATAGCCACAACTCTGTATTATAGTGTAAGGGTCAATGGGAAAAATTTCTCTTACATTGATTGTTAATTGTTCAAGAAACCCCTAGAAGAACCATGGCTAAGGAACACTGGGTCATATGAACAGACCTTTTGTCAAAAAAAATGAAGCAGGCACTTTGAATGACATGGTTCAACAGTCTAACTGGGACTTTTAGAAACATTGCAGAAATTTTAGAATATAAAAAAGGGGAACTCCAAACCACTTGATGCTTGCCTTAACAGTCTTCAGGATTGAAATCTAGAATCATTTAAATATTCAAAACATTACCCATGGGGAAATAACACAAGAGAAAAATAATTTATTATAATCCAACTACCACAATGGCTTCTGAGCTGTATAATTTAGAGCTTACATATATTTCAGTGGCCACAGTGTACACCTACCAATGTTACTGACTTATGAAT
The DNA here is from genome assembly GCF_032062135.1 of Pyxicephalus adspersus. Lineage (NCBI taxonomy): Eukaryota > Metazoa > Chordata > Amphibia > Anura > Pyxicephalidae > Pyxicephalus > Pyxicephalus adspersus. Next base: position 78,586,332 of record NC_092858.1, on the reverse strand, counting down.
ACTTGCAATTTTTGCAATAAAGAAGCCATCACCAGGCATATACGAGTGCATATTACATATATAAGAACCTAGATTTGCATGGCACTTTTCAGACAAACCATGCAGACTGCCGAATCACGATTCCCAATAATCCATGCCATTTAGTGTAATAGCTCTTGTGGTAGAATTTACCAAACAAAGAAAGAGAAAACATTATGCACTATAGAAATATACATTTTCCATAGTTATTTTAAGTCATATTTTAGATTTTACCTTGTAAAAAAATAAAAAGAAATAATATGCTTAAAAATTGTGCATTGAAGCAAGGGAGAAAAATTGTTTGATTGTCCATTAGACTGAAGATTTTATTTTGACAGAGCATGGAGGATGAATAAACAAGATAACCTCTTGGCATCCTGCAGGATACAGTTTTCCAGAATTGAGAGAGAGAGGCAGAAACAATGTAAGTAATACCATACCGGCAAGTAATAGGTTAACAAGCTTGAAGCAGTCACTTCCTCCCAACATGCATATACTGGCTTTATAACATGTGTCAGGGCTGATTTCCTGATAGGAACAAGTGTGGATTCTCCTTGTGTAATATGTGCTGAAATGGCCAATTGTATTCATTGGACAGGGTGACAATGCAGGCAGGCACAGAAAGTGGTCATCCCAAAACAGGAAAAGCCTAAACAATGAACTTCTGGAAGGATCGCCATATCATAAAAATTACTTGACAAAAGATTTGAATGCACTTTAAATAGACTTTTAAATATTACTTGTGTTTTGGATATGGGTTGCACCAACCTCCTACAAAAGTCATTTACTAAAAAATACATACTACAAAGTACTAGTAATGACATGTTTATGTTGTGAAAACATACACTGAATTTCCCCTATCAAGCCTTCTATGGAAAATATAAAGGAGCTGCAGAGATCACATAGTTGCTTTTATGAAATCTGAGAAACTAGTTAGCATAAGATATGTGCACAACCATGAGTTCATTACTACTAGACTTTTAAATAGGTTAGAGAACTTTGTGCCACCACACCACAGATAAGCATTTAACAGCTTTTAAGTAAGTAAAGTGATGTAACCATTGGTGTCTGTTCGGTAAAGGTCACTTGGTGTGGAACACCAAGTATAATGTCAAAGCTGACTGTTAGCAAAACCTTTACATCCTGCAACTCAGTAACAGGAGCACCACCTTACTGGACTTCTATTCACTTAACGTCCAGAAGTATGTTTAAAGGGTGTTGTCATTACATAAGTGTGCTATCGCTTTTACAGCACTTGGTAAGCATTTCTTACTTGTACCACTTCACATGAGAAAGGGAGTGGAAAACACTGTACTTGATCATTTCCTAATGTCTTTTTGTTATTGAAAGATGTAGCCTGCGGGAAAAAAAAAAAAGTGTGTTGGCAAAATGAAAATCTCTGCTGCTGGGCACAATATTATACTAGGGACAATCCAGAGAATCGGATTTTGTTCCAGTATCCGTTATACTCTGTCACAATGCACAGGGAGTGACGCATAGAGGTTTTGGGAAGGAAGATATGCTAGATCATTTAGGAGGTTAAACGCGTGGCTTGGCTGGGCCAACATTAAATTCCACCCAAACCGCAAACTAAACATTCCCTTTAATTAGCTATTTCCTTTTCTTAGCTGGAATCACTGCCGTCGTAAGTATGAAATACAAGCATGTTAAACCTGTCCAACTACCTTACACCTATATAGTGAATAAAAACTACCAAACCCTACCAAGGCATGATATATCACAGCAACCAAGACTGTGCCTGAAGGAAGAATAAAAGCATTACTTCGTTAACTATTCATGGCAAGCTTTACTACACCATCTTAGAGGCTAACTGCTTATTTTAGTAAAACGAGTATTGCAGACCTACAACATGAAAATAAATGGGTACTTTAACTGCCTATGCAACTGCATAGCTTACAATAATAAACTTACACTCTCATTTAGTGTCAGTGCCCATAACAATATACCAAATGACAGCCTACAGGTAAATCCAATTTAATTGTGGAAGCCAAGCTCATAACAAAAGTTTGGAGGCTGACCTCGCCTGAAAATGCTAATTATGTTGCTGTAATTGCCTCTGGATTTGAATACTTTAAACCCCTGGCCACCAACAAATATGCAAATAAGGACTGTTGACTTTTCTCCTAGATCTGCACACTTTTTTTTACAGGTGAATTGAAAACATTTGATGCCAATGGCAGTTTTCAACCCAGGAATTTTTTAAAGCCAGGTGGCAGCCCCTGTATTGTGATCCAACTCTTCAGTAACCACCCAAAAACAGCTGGGTGGTGCGCCCAGCTAAAAGAGGCTGGGGAGAACACTAATTGGGTCTACTTAATAGCCAGGGAAATTTCATTTGGGAAGATGGTCAGTAACGTATCTGTATGATAGACTCAACCCAGTAAACATTAAAAACTTACATAACTTTTATGAAATCTGTACTTAAACAGGCCTCTATAATCACTTTCTGCCTGGTGATAATACTGCTGCTGAGCCCTCCTCTGATTGATAGAGTGACATACAGATATATACATTTGTTGTTGAGGTTTCAATGGTATTTAGAAAATGACGCTGGCAACCAACCAATCCCTGTGGGCAATATTACATATTTTTCTGCCCAGTTGTCCTATTTCCTAAAGGCCGGTTTTTATTTAAATCGTCTCTAACATTCTCAGAACAGACCGGCAAACATTCTTGACAAAAACCTCTGACTCATCTGATGAAGTATGATTGAAACCGGTTAAAGATGTAGACAATCCTGTGACCTCAGACTGCATGCTGGTGGTATGTATTTCTCGTTCTGCCACAGAAAATTATGCAGCCCAACATGTCAACACCACAATCAAGGCTAGAAAGTTAACACCTAGTATTCAAGCCAGTCATAAAGGATTTGTCACATATTTCATGATTATGGCTATACAGGATAAGCAAAATATTCTGGCATCATACTATGTCCATGGTTCCGCCTGTAGGGAAACAGTGGGGCGCCAACAAGACAAGCTTTGGGAACTCACCCTTTTCTAAAGTGACAAAAAAGTTTCCATTACTCAATTGTGTAACACACCCATAGCTGCAGGACATCTATACATATGAAGCAGACTGTATCATCCATCCCATGTCTAATGGTTATTTCGATTTATATAAACAAAAGAGAAAAAGGGGACTAGGGGCACAAAGACATGTATCAGTTCAGGTCACTTAACAGAAGTTAAAGATTGTAAGGCCTTAATGACGTCAGAAAACCAAAGTGACATGAAAAACGCAAATCAAAACTATTTAAAATATTTTGGTTTACGGTGTAACTACTCAGAATATTTAAAATGTATGTCCAATTTTTATGTGTTATGATGCTTTTTAATTAGGCTGTGGCATCTTTCTTCAAGCATAATCCCATAGTGTGTTCCTATAATAGCACAGTCACCGCTGGTGTCTCTTGCACTAGGACAACACAGTATACCATGGATATAATAACACACTGCTGTATTTTTCTTCTGCTCGGCTAAAGAAAGTTTCCAGGGCATTACCAAATATCTGACTAGTTAAAGAACTAGATTTTTTTACATGTTTAGGTAGCAACTTCCTATATCTGGTTTGTTTCTAAACACAGTTCAACACAAAAATATTATAAAATACTCCTTTTCCATAATATCAGCCATTGCTGCACAACAGAGTCTCCTAAAAGTTAGCAAACTGACAAGCAATACCACATTAGACATGGTCTTGTGCTCTTCGGCACAGCTCTGGGAAAAGAGCCTAAGGGAAAATATCATCAAGTCAGTCAAGTCCAGAATTGTAAAGCTCCCATTAGTCCTAACTTTCTCATGGCAAAACCCTTGTTTATTCTCTATAAATATTTTCTTATATCATCTAACCCCCTAATAAGGAACAATAAACATTGTGGTCATCATGGTGTACCCAGTTTGTCATTTGGGAAGCAGAAGGATTCCACCACCCCAGACCTTCACTTTGGATATATTTGACTATTTAACCCTAATAAAATGTTTGTAGACATTCCTAGAGTTTATCCTTATCAACATACATCAACATGTAACTATATCCACTAAATGTGTATAATATCATGCAAGAACTACATTGCTGAATTACAAAATAACTGTGGAAATTCTAGATTGCTCAAGGTAACATATAGAATAACAATTATACTTAAGTAAGTTTCTAAAAAGTTTTATAGCCCAAGCCAATTTGTTTGGCCCATGATCTCTGATGATACCATCATTTGATAACAGTGTACTGTGAACTTGTGGTAATAACAAACTCTCCAAAAATGTGTGATGGTCACATGAATAATCGTTCAATGGTCATATTGTTTGTAAAATAACAAACAGTCTTTAGCAATGTTTATTGTGCATGATTCTCAGATATAATTTATAGCAGAACATAAGATAGAAAATATTTACATTAAATGCCATAAACAAACAGAAAAAAACAGTTTAAAATATATATTCAATCTGCTTTTAAATTAGCCTCCTGCATTCCCCTGTGTATCAGAACTAAAAGATTTGCTTCATACACACATCAGATGATTTATTGCCCAAGACAAATGGCTGTGCTCATTTTGGGTACAAATCTGCCATGTACAGTGGTCCTGTGTTGTCATTCATCAATCCAACCTAATAGATTGATGAACAACCAATCAGGAAATCACAGCTGTGCTTCTCTATGGAAGAGAGAACAGCGAAAAGAGACCATGATATCCCCTCCCCTCTTCATAGAACAGTCCTGTGAGTTTAGCGCTTGTTCATTCATCTGTCACTAGAAATGATCACAAAAGATTGCTTCAAGTGACAGTGATCTGACATCTATATGACGTCTGTATGTGGCATTAGAAACCTAACGCAGACAAAAATCTAAAGTAGTGCGATGAATCTAGCACAAAGATAGCTGATCAAAAGAATATACAGAGCGATGACTTCCTAAGTGTGCTGCTGCCCCTTCATTATCCATTCATAGGTCTGGGGCAGACCTTTGAATGGATAATGAAGGTCTGGGGCAGATAAGTAAAAATATAAAAAGGGCTCAGCTGTCTTGGAGGAGAAAGTGAATCTCAAAAATGAGCAGAATTACAAGTCTATTAAGCTCAGTACACACATGCAATATTTGTCGTTGCAAAGGGTCTTTCACAATCCTTTTGCAACAACTAAGGACTGCACGATGCATGAACGAGCGCTGTACATACAGCAGTGTTCTGCTCTATGGAGAGGGGAGGGAAAGAACAATGTAGCGGCACCCTGCTGCGCCCCCCCCCCCTTCACTTCTATTACAATCATTCCTCATCCATGGATCCGCCAGGACGGTCGTTCAAATGATGGATGATGGGCGCTGTACACATGCAAGATTCTCGTCCGATATCGGCCCCGAGTCGATTATCTGATGAGAAGCATTGGACGTGTGTACGTAGCTTTAGTAGGTAAAAATGTATACATATGAACATTTTAACATTGCATTTAGCGGTTTGCAAAAACAAAAACCACAAATGAATGCAGTCCAGCCTACTAGTGCAAGGTTGTGCTCACCCAATGCTATTCAATAGTATACAGGTCACCAAGGAAACAAATTACTCCTTGTGGTCAACACAGACAGAAAATTTCTCTTGCCTCCAAAGCCAACACGTCCATCATACAGTACTGTTTTCTCATTGATCAGAAGGATATCACTGTGCAATGATACATGTTCATCACAGAGATGGATGAGCTCTCTGCTAACATACACACAAGTTTCTCACACAGAAATGAAAACCATACCCAAGTACATGAAAAACATCCCAACTATATTGCAACATGCTATTCCAGAACCACCAGCTGCTTCCAAATATTCATACCATGTGTCTCATATGATAGTTATAAAAGACAAATCATCCAAACAATGCTAAGAAATAAACACAGTCAAATGTTACATCACGTTTAAAATTTTAAAAAAGCAGACATACCTAGCTGGTAACTTGGTATCTGAACATTATAGAATAATCAAGGCCTACAACTATAATTAGCTTTTTTTCCAAGTGGGTCACCCAGATATTACACGCCAGTGTTTCACAACCTTTTTAACATCGGGAACCCCAGCTATAATCCCTATATTTACAGCTCACAGTATGTTATTGTGGTCAGTGGGAAGAATGCCTCCGACATTACTGGCCAGTGGGAAGAATGCCACCCTTACAGATAACCAAAAAGATCATTGGTGTTAGTGGTAATTGACCTGAAAAGGCATAAACTGGTCATTGCTCAAGGATCCCCTGGCAGCCTCTGCAGAAACCCTGCTCTAAGGGCTCTGACATATAGGCCCATTCACATTTCTTGTGTTACCATGCATTTTATTGCTAATACATGATTATTGGAAATCCATTGTTTTTAGTAGAACATGTTTTACCAACATATCGAAAAAATGTTTTGCATGTTGCATTTTAGGGTGCTGACAAGACTTTTACAACTCGGTTGAAAGGTGCCCTTCAAGACAAAGCAACAGACGTGATTATCAAGTGCACAACTCATAGGAAACACACTTAAAATGAGAAATACCAAATAAAAGTTCACATGAACATTTCACTAAAATATTAACAATAAGATGACAACTGGACACTGGCAATGATGAAAATATTGGTTTATAACAAGAGTGGGACATGACAACAGGTAAAATCTGGAAGTGCCGCCTGTGTTCAGGAGATTTCCAAATTTTCCTTTAAAGCAATGATAAACTTGGCACCACCATTGCACAGTCTAGATCAGGGGTGTCAAACCCTACATACACAGTGGGTCAAATGACAATTTGGACAAAGTAGCAGGCCAACCTTGACATTTATTGAAAAAATATCTACAATTGAGGAAGGTCACTAATGAATGTCAACAGAGGAGGTGACGCTTGTGGGTCCTGATTGAGCATTCTGGGACTTGTTGTATTAGTGGTGCATGCACTGTCTACTGGCGGGCCATCTCTAGTAGACATTTGGTATTTTCTCGCGGGCCAAATATAATAACAGTGTGGGCCAAAATTGGCCCACGGGCCTCAGTTTGACACCCCTGGTGTAGATCATTACCCAGATACTGAATACCTTTTTATATTAAATTCAGTTCACATCTGCATTGTGAATATGCCTCAATATGACAAATATTGATCAATGTGATCTTGGAATTAGATGGAGTTAGATGGAATGCCATGGTTCCTCCAGGGGTTCTTTGAGAAGAAGACAGTGGCTGATCAATCTCTGGCCCGATAATGCACACAAGATCAGTACTTATTTTACTAAACAGAGCTTTTGGCATGGTAGTCTCATCTCAGGGGTAAGTTAAACACTAACTACTTATCAGCCACTTACTGATCTGAGATGTACCTGGAGCTATAAATGTGTTCACTTAAGGTTCCTGAGATCTAAAAATTATTTCATGGGTTCCTTTGAGGTAAAAAGACTGAGAAGGCTGCCCGATCGCCTCTGGGTTTCGTGACTGCGGGGAACCCCAAAGTGATTGCCAGGAAAGAGGTATGTACAAGCCAATCATGGACCCCTTCAGCTGCAACTTCTGGCCTACATCAATAGCCATTCTCATCTGATGGAGTCTGTGACACCCCCTAAGGACACAGGAGGGTCACCCCCCATTCTATGCCCATACTGATGCCAGGTATTGCTTCCAAAGTTGTAGTAACCCATTCAGGCCTGTTGTCAGATGTTACAGCTGCAGGAAAACAAAAGAGAGCATTTCCCTGGCAAGCAGGCCTTCTGAGCAGGGGGAGGGCTACACCAACCCAGCTATTAACCCTGGCACTGCCAGTGGGTGTGTGCCAGACTTGGACCGGTGTCACCAGAGCAGGATATCCTGCCTGGCATCTCCCAGCACCCATCACAT
>NC_092858.1:78503194-78578182 GCF_032062135.1 Pyxicephalus adspersus | reverse complement strand
GGCACCCCCTCCTATCAGCTCACCCACCTCCAGGGTCCGGATCTCCTGCTGAGCGAGGTCGTTAGAGGCGGCGCACTGTGTGCGGAGTCCCCGCAGGTTGGACATGGAGATGTCGATCATGTTCTGGATGAGCTCGCACTGTTGCCGGGCGGACATGGCCGGTCCACTCTCCATCCTATTACCCCCCGGCTTCTTCTCTACCATCTTGTGACCGTCCATCTCCTCGGCATCGGGAACCGTGCCACCTGGGGCTGCAATGTCTTCTCCGTATAAAATGACCAAGGGACCCCCCTCCCTGGGAATACAGATCAGGGCTGAGACCAAGACAACCGTGCAATGATCACACAGCAAAAGTGACGATGTGCATGGAGAAAGGTGCTAAACATGCACTGCATCGATGCAGGGAGGGGATTAAAAAAGAAAAACAAGTCCAGCAGCTTTAGATCTTCAATCCCTTCACCACCACTAAAAATAAGAAGCGATGGGATTAAAATGCAAAGAAGGCAGGAAGGGTGTCAGGAGCAGCAGGCTGATCTAAATAGAAGGAGACGAGGAAAGTAATAATCTGACAGCAGCGCCACTCCGCACTCGCTGCAAGCTTCCCCCTCTCTATGCTTTAATGTCAGACAGTGCTCGGGTCAGCCGCAAAGGATGCTGGGGCTTGTAGTTTACACGGTGACATCACTCCTGCCCGCAGGAGACACCTCCTCACATTCACATGTACTTTCACTTTTAAACTTCCATACACCCAGGGATGAGACTGGGGTAAAGGGAAAATACCACTCACCTCAGTATGACCCCCATAAAGACCAGGGCTCTTCCAGAGGTTGCTAGGGGGTCCATGAGAAATTTGTATCCCCCAGGTCAGATATCACTGACACCAATAGTCTGTTTGGCTATTTGTCAGGGTGTTCTTACTGACAGGGTCAGGGATTCTTACTCACAGGGTCAGGGGTTCTTACTGACAGGGTCAGGGGTTCCTACTCATAGGGTCAGGGGTTCTTACTGACAGGGTCAGGGGTTCCTACTGACAGGATCAGGGGTTCTTACTCACAGGGTCAGGGGTGCTTACTGACCAGCATACTAATGTACTGTAGATATAGTAGTTATAGAAGGGGTTCCCTGAAATCTGAAAGTTATGTCAAGGGGTCTTCCATGTTGACCCTATTTAATGTACAGCGCTGCGTAATATGTTGGCGCTATATAAATCCTGTTTAATATTAATAATAATAATATTAATATCAGTCTATGGATGAAACAAAGGTTTAAAGGGGGAGTTCCCCCAGTTTGTAGAGATTTCCCTTGAAAAAAAATGTTAACAGTGGTTTTAAGTATTCTGTACTCAATTCAGAACAAAGATTTTTTATGGATAAAGGTATACTTTTTAGACAGGAGCAAAGTTTTAATATTATTACATAGTATTTATATAGTGCCAACATATTACGCAGCGCTTTACAAAGTCCATAATCATGTCACTAGCTGTCCCTCAAAGGGGCTCACAATCTAATGTCCCTAGCATAGTTATTTATCATTAACACTGTCTAAGGTCAGTATTGGGGGAGGCCAATTAACCTGCATAGTTTTGGAATGTGGTAAGAAACACACACAAACATGGAGAGAACCTGCAAACTCCACGCAGATAGTGTGCTGGCTGAGATTCCAACCTGGGGTCAGACCTAGCGCTTCAAGGGCGAGAGTGTTAACCTCTGAGCCACCATGCAGCCCCCATAATGGTCACATTAGGTGTGCAGACCCTGAATCTCGAACACAGGATTCCCACTACTGTCTGAATAAAAAGCAAAATAGACAATTTAACCACCCACATGAGAACACACTTTGTAAAACCAAATATATTGTATGTTGTTAGAGTTATGACAGTAAAACACAAGGGAATGCAGACGGTACCAAATACCCTGGATGAGGTAAAAAGATAAGTGTAGAATTGTGAATAATAATCCAAGTAGTAATGATGAGAACATTTTCCTAGAAAGCAAAGTATGCTTCCTACAGGTAAGTTTCAACTAGACAGTATTTGTTAAAAAGGCTTGCATTCACAGAGTCCAAATGCAATACAATCTTCAGCCAGAGAGATATACGCAAGCTGGCAGGAAATTTATGGGTTTGGCACAGGGCACTGAATGCTAATGTACTTTAATGAGCTTAACATTTTGTAAGAGGAAACCATTGCTATATAAATGTATGTAAATGCACCGATTGCCAGCAATACTATGAACTTACAGCTTTATATAGTATGAAATAAGAGCCATTTTTTAAAATTCTTTGTCAAAATGCAATTTACGGTAGATATATATATATATATATATATATATATATATGTCTAAAATAAGGAATGTAATTTAACAGAAAGGGTTTGTTTTGTTAATTTATTATATAACAAAACCTTTTGTTAATGAGTGATTCCATTCAGCACTGATAGGTTTTAAATAGAATTTGTTGTGGTACAATATACACCAAGTTGTTACTGTCTTCTAATATTCCTGAAAAAAAAAACTGTTTTTATTTTGTATTACCCAAAATGCAAGAGTAATGGCCTGTGATTTCTCCATTACTAAGCAATATAAATGATAAAATTCCATCCAGCATTGGAATTCAGGGTATGGTTTTATTCTTTGACAATAACTTATTACCACTGCTTCAATAGCCTTTAGTTGATTAATTGTCATTATACGTCTACAACATCTAAGAGATAATTACACTGAAACATTGCTATAGATAATTCCAAGATGTAAACCAAGCCGTACCACTCACACGCTCAAGGATAACTTCCAAATTCCACAGATAAGTGCCCCTTACACCACAGGCTTCGGCAACTATAAGGATTGATTGTGTAGTTTGCTTTAACCTTTTGAGTGGCTAGTAGTGATGAGTTCACAAATTTGTAGACTTTTATGTGGGCTGTGTCTGCCTCCATCTCTAACATGACAATGAAGCCTTTGTTATGATAGACCAATATATACACATTACACACATACCACAAGCACTGGCTATAAACTTCTGTGCCATTCTAACACTGTGTTTTATTTCCAGTCAGTCATAAAAAAAACTGGTATTTTACATGAGCAAGCAATATTACCCTAAATTAAATTATATAAGCATTGTGTGCTTTGTATTTTGTTTGAATATTAAATTTAAAGTCTCACCACTGATTTAAACTGTTGGTTAGAATTATAATAAGCTGTGATATATGATAATTTACAAATTAGCAAACACATGCTAAATTTAATAATAATAAATAGGATTTATATAGCACCAACATATTACATGAGGAAGACCATTTCAGAGTCTTGGAGCCGTGCGTATGATGAGGCTATGAGTGAGGAAATAATTAGTAGGCCATTGGAGGAGCGAAGAGAAAAATCCCTAAACTTACCTTTGCATTACATACAAAGAAGATTTGGCATTTGGGTGACTGTCTGCAACTGAAACATACCATTTTTTCTAATAGCATGAAAGCCTAAATTCATTCAAAAATAATCATATTATGAGCTTTATATCTGTACTGTTTAATAAATATGAAAATGCATTCGTTATGCTTGCCTCTCTAAAAACTCCCTCTAGTGCCACATTAAAGAGCACAAATAACAATGCATCTCATGGCAATTTAGCCCATTCATAATAATCGGTGCCTTTAACAATAAAAAACTAGATTCATATCTGTGCTGTGTACTAATGCCCATGGTAAGTGTTATCACTGTAACTATCCCTTCTGTTTTTTTATTTTTATTGGTTGTACACAATCATGATGTTATACTACAGCTGAGCTTGTTACCAGATAACCAGTTAACAACACTGCACAGTTAACAACTGAAGTTACAGCAATCATACTTGTAAATGGTCATATGTACCCAGACTGCTTAGATCAGTTGACTAAACTGATATTGAAGCCAACATATTTATTATAAATTTGGGAAGGATCTGATTCTTAATGCTGTCTGTACTGGAGGTTAACAACACTGCACAGTTAACAACTGAAGTTATAGCAATCATACTTGTAAATGGTCATATGTACCCAGACTGCTTAGATCAGTTGACTAAACTGATATTGAAGCCAACATATTTATTATAAATTTGGGAAGGATCTGATTCTTAATGCTGTCTGTACTGGAGTGATTTATCCTATTTTTCATATTTAGTGATAAGGATAGAAATATTTTTAGACGGTCATATTTTCAATTGAAAATCTTTATTTATGTATTTATTTCATTTTTTTCTGAGGACATTAGGATTTGCATTGCAGGCATACAAACAAGCAATAGAATCATAAAAACAAAACCGTTATTTTTTTTGGGGGGGGGATAGCCATAAAAAAGTCAGAAGCAGGTTGAAAAAAGATTCCCAAGGGATCAAAGTAATATTATAATAAAGAAACTGGGAGAGGGGGGTCATGAGACTATAATTTGTACACATACTATGTGGTTTGCCCAAAGGTTTGCACTATTGGTTGTTTCGTGGACAAAGGCAGTACAGTGATACTGTATATGATTCAATTTTTTTTTAAAAGCGTGGGAGTAGGGGGATCTCAGGTAATTCATTTGTGTAAGATAGTTTACCACTGATAGAATCGACAGAAGTCTTGAGCAGCCTTTCATGATTCTAATCTCATGTAGGTATAGTCTTCCAAATATTGCTCCATCCTTTCTCTTGTTATGTAAACAGAAACCTCCCCAATTGACCTATGTTGGGAGTAGATGACACAAAAACTAAGACTTAGGCTATGCACACACATGCAATAATTGTTGTTGGAAAGGAGCTTCCACAATCTTTTCCAATAACAAAAGACTGCGCAATGCATGAGCCAGTGCTGTACATACAGAACCATTCTGCTCTATAGAGAGGGGAGGGGGGAGAACGGTGTAGTGGCACCGCACTGCGCTCACTCCCCCTTCACTTCCATTACCATCGCTTGTTGTCCAATGTCCCTCAATTGGGCGATAGACGACGAGCACTGTACACCTGCAAGATTATCAGCGCTGAGCTGATTATTGGACGAGAACCATTGCATGTGTATACCTAGCCTGTGTGTTGGATGTTACGATTGTAGGTTTACTCTTTAAATGTTTTTTAATTACTTATTAACCATAAAAAGGCCATAAATAGTTAAAAAAAACTCCTAATACTGCAAGAAGTGTGTCACTACATAATCATAAAGTGACCCTAAACAGACACAAAAATTATGTAATATAACTAACTCAAACTGTAGGAAATGTGTCAATGGATTGTCACACAATAGCTGTAATTAAACCCCATGTTTAGTATGATAACATTACATTGTGTTCATAGTATTATCAGTGGATTCCTATTCCTGTCCATAGTGGGCCACGTTTTTTTTTTTTTTCGGTGTACGCTGTATTTTTTTTTATTTAGGTAATATCAGTTAAAAATTTTAGGACACTGTTAACCACATCCTAATCATCTTTAATGCTGTCTAATGGTTATTACCTCCTATCATAGTGGTGGACCAGTTGGACGGCACAGTTGGCGGAAAGGTGCAGTGTTGCCTTTTATACTTAAGTGTCAAAGCTGTGGATTTTAAAGGGTCTACTGACTAGAGGAGCACTTAAGGTACTTGAGGTCACATCTGTCATGAGGTCAACATTTGTCATGTCTTTATAGTATGTTTTCCACGTGTTTGTTATACATACACATTTGCTTGGAGTTACTATGGAGTATACAAACCAAAACACATTTAAACTGACCCTAACTGATTTCAGAAATCCCCTAGAGCCCAAATGGCAGCGTAATAGTTTCAGAAGTGGTGTGCTCCATGTATTTTTTTAACATACACTTTTATGTGTTTTAACATACTTTGACTTTGAACAGGCATTTATTTGAGATACACTTAGAGTTATCCCAAAAAATAATGAAAATTGCACTGAAATTCACAAATGCACATACTGTAAGGAAGGTTTCAAAATACGCACAAAATATGTTCTCAACATTTTGAATATTAAGAAAACCCTTAAAAAAACTATCCACTGTCATGTACCCCAGGTAATTTTATTTATAGCTCATAGTACATACAACATTTACATCTACATTCAAATGATAGTCCATGTGTAAAATACTCCTGCCATTTGTTGTCAGTGGGTAGAATACCCTTCACAGATGGCTGAAAACTAATATATTTATGTAAATAGAAACTAAATCTGAAGTTGATATCCAATAAAGGGAGGAACACAAAACAGAGAGGAGGGGAAAAATACACACATTTACAGTGGAAGATAGAACAATATGGCCACATATACAGTACACTCACGCTTACTTTGCTTTCTATGCTTTTATTATAGGAAAAGTTGAAAAAGTATGAAATGTAACACTAAAAAGAAGAAATATTGTAAACCACTATACATTCTCTTATACAGTGCCAGTGGAATAGATTGTCTATCATTTAGATTACACAATTGCAAGGCCTTAGTGGCTTTAAATATTTTAATGTTTTTTCCTTGTTTTTTTCATGTAGTATATGAGCATTAAGCCATGTCCTGACTGATTGCAGCAATTGTTTATAGAGAGGAAATACAGCACTTGTCCTAACCTGTTTCCTGTTCTCTTATCTTCTACTAATGGTTAATTTACTTAAGATCCAGGGGGGTCCTCACACCAGTCTATCCAGTCCTAATAAATGAGTTCAATTTCCAAACTTGCCTTGTTTTTGCTAAGATAACATGACTGACCTAATTAGTTGTATAGCATTCAGTATTTACTAACAAATTACTGAAAGGTATTGCATGTTGGTGAGCTACTTTAGTAATGAAAATAGCACTCACAAATCTCACTGACTCTATAATATTGTCTTTAACATAATTCTGAATTTCAAGATTCTAAAATCTTAAAAATAATTTTGAGTTCAGGTTTGCGGGAACACCTAGGTTCACTTACAATAGTGTATCTTGTCTAGTCTTGGAGAGCTTTAAAAAATAAGTCCTATTGTATATGTCTCCCATCCAGGCCTCATTGTCTGACTGGACACGATTTGTAGTTCTAGTGCACAACTCATCATTCCATCTTTTCAGAGTTTATTCCTGGGCCCCACGAATGTCAGTTAAAGTTTTTTTCTTTTTCTTTATAAATTGTTACATAGTCTCCAGAGGACTTTGAAAAATAGGCATTAATTTTTTACTTACTAACTGCCTAGACAAGCTGCGGGGAACATTATAACAAGGCCTGCTGTTTTAGCGTTTTGTATATGGAAGGACACTGTTGACCGGACAATATTGTCAATGCTTTGTCACCACAGTGGGAAGAGCTAGCAGAACTAAGTGAATAGCCAGGGTCAGGGTGCAGAAATAGGAAGAGACTTGGTTTTACTGAATTCAATTTAGCTTCACAGATGAATATATATCACTGTTGCAGTAAGTAACTTGTACTGCATCACTCACTGGTTCCCCTCTCTGATTTTATGTTGTGTCTTTTCCCTCCCTTTCCCTCCTTTAAGTTCATCACCCTATTCTTTCTTTTCTTTCTTTCTCTACATCTGTTACTCCACCCAGGGCTACAATCAGGGGGTGACAAGGGGTATATTTGTATATAAACAGAGTCCAAAGAGCTTGTATTTTGCAATGCTGGAACTTTTAGACCTGGGGGAGGGAGCCCAGGAAGTTTACCTAGTATAGGACCTAGACATTTCTGATAGTGGTCCTGTACATACCTACCCTTCTCTCTTCGACCTATTCTTTAAATAATAAAACGCTTGATTTTTGACAGTGTCATCTCTCATCATCTCTTCCTATTTTTCTAATCCTTGTTTAATATTATTTTGTCAATGCTTTTTGTCTCTTTGTATATTTTGTAACCATGTTGTATTATTTTCTTCTGCATTTTCTTATTCACTTAATTCAGTAGTGTATTCTGGGTTGTGTTATTTAAGAAAAAAAAAAGGACCTAAAATTTAAAGCAAGCAGCCAGAATAGGAAGCCTACTTGAATTTAGAGATTTGTTTCTAATTGCAGTGCCCTTTTTTAACGGGGGAACTAGCTGCAGATATATTTTTTTTTCTAAGGGCATGTGCACATCCATAATTTTAAGCATTTGTAACCTCTAAAAGATGAAAGCGCTCCTCGTCTCTCTTTCTCCCATAAGGCATGGTGGCCACTTTTTTCTGAAGTCATATCAAAGGCCAAAAATGTTGGCATAATTTTATTTTATTGGTTGTGCTTCTCTTAGTCTACAACCTCATCAGAAAAAAATAGTACTGTGCTGTCTGCACCAGCCCACTAACAATTTGTAGACCAAATAGAATATACCAGTGGTCCCCAACCCTTTAGATGTCACAGACCACTAAATTTACAGACCGCGCATGCGGGGGGGAGCTGTGTGTCACTCAAACGGGAAGAAACTTCCCCCAGAGTGACGTCATGATGCCAAAAACTGCCCTGAGACACAACCCGCCCATTGCCCTGAGCCTGCATATAGGAGACATGGTCCTGCCCAGTACACCCCACCAAGCCGGGTCCTTCTCCGTAGACCACAGGACCGCTGGAATGTACCCATACTGCAGAAGCAAAGTCGATGGGACAATAGTGCACAGAAGTAGACAGCCTGATACTATCTTTTGCTTTCATTAAAAAAAAAGTAATATTTTTAAAGAGCTTCTTAATTTTTTTTTTTCAAAATACATAAGGCTCAGACTTTGATAAACCTAACTTAAAGATTTTCATCCTGCATTTTGTAAATTGATTCCGTAGTGTGCTAATATTTCTTTTGTTTTTATCATATAACACAGGAAGTTAATCTATTTCCTGTATAATTGAATAGAAGAAAAGGTTGTAAAACATGTCATAGCTTTGTTTAATATACACTAAATCCTTCCACATATTTAGCTGTTTTAGCTGTGCTGAAAGGACACCAGTTATCCTCAGTGATATAGACAGTGAAAAAACACCCTCATCAGACAGCAGAGTCTATTAACTTTATCTGTAAGGCAAGCTTCATTTGCTGTGCTGAACTTTTAGCTAACCCAGACTTCTTTGGGAGTCCTTTGTCTTGTGTTGTTTGTAATCATTAAAAAACAGGTATAAAACAGATTTAATACAGTAAAAGCCACTCCCCTGGAAAATGACAGAACTACCCTTTCAGTGAATATTTATTAAAGCACTTTACTTACCCCATCACTCACTCGCCTGAAAGCTGACAGGATTATCTTCTTTCCATCATTTTCATGGGCCCTCTGCATCCTCACTTATGCCAGCCTATGGGGGCCAGTCCCATGGGAGAAGAAGTCTGCAGCCAAGGTACAAAAAAATTGCATATGATTGTTAAACAAATGTTATTTCTTTAATGTTATACAATTTATCCACTAATATGTTTTGGTTCTTGAAGCCTATGTGATTTTACTGAATCTTTGTGCCCCCTTTTTCATTCTGGTATGTATACACTTTAAACTCTTTAATCATTTAAAAATCAATAAAACTATAAGATTAATTGTGAACAAACAACTAAAATATATTTAGCTTCAAATCAATAATGTTTCCTCTTTAACTCAGCCACACATATGACAACTGAACAATAACTTGTCACTAAGCCTTTTTAGTTTGGTGAATTTTTTGAGTTTTGCATTTTCATAGAGATCATGTCTATACTGGTAGCATCACTTCAAACAAACTTCAACTTCCCTCTCTCACCCTCGATATATGCATTCTAGGCTGATACCTCATATCAGCTGACAACCTCCTCCATCAACTGCCTTGATCATAATCATAGAATACTGGGCTTTATTTGCCATAGGTCAAACGGAGAATTCATCCAACTGCAAGTCTACAGTGAAGCAGCTATTTTTCAGGGTCTATAGTGAAGCAGTAGTGCATGCACAGTACATTGTGCTTTGCCAGCTCAATAAAGAGGGCTGGATCAAAGTCAATAGGGAAATCTGATGGTGATGAGGGTAACAGGGAAGCAAGGGATCAGTTGCCCCACATATTTAAAAGTAGGGTCATATTATATAAAGCATGCAATATAAATGACAATTGTTGTAGCAAATGATTAACCTCTTTTAAAATTATTATTTTACAGGGCAGGTCTTTTTAATGTGAGTAAACACGAATGGATGTAAAAGTTGCTACATTATTATATTTAATTTGCTGGGAAGAATGTTGTGTTTTTTCATTTAAAGTAATGATATTTTGTCTGTTCTGCCATCACAGGCTGAAACACATTCCTTGTTCTGACCTTCATGTTGGTCCACTTGAGCAAGTTGGAAAGCTTACAACCATCACTTAGGATGTTTAAAACATTCTGCATAACATATAATGTAGGATTAACTTTCTATAATAGTCTTCTGTTTCATCTTGGACACAACAAAGAACAAGAATATGCTGCAAATGAAACCGCTAGGGTTCAACTGTTTTGTAAGATATTTGAAGTGTACCTGTAGGTACTTCCATGTTGTTAGTGTTCCCTGAAATCAAAGGTGGCCTGCTAGAATTTAGCATTTCCATTAGGTACAAGTACCCAAAAACTTGGTGCACTCTAATATGAAAATTCCAATCAGAGCTCAGATTGTCACAATCTGGTCTGTCCCACAATATTCCCCATACCCTATGATTTCCACCCATATTTAGCGGGCGAAAGAGAGGTGAAAAAGTAGAGATTACAGGTGAACCAGAACACTAAGATCCAGGCACTTGGTTGCAAAACTGATTTACAGATGCTGATAGTTATTGAGGTTTTTGGTATTTACAGTAGAAAACATTTAAATAGGATAAATATACATTGACTTTTCTTTTTTAGATTACTGAAACTAGTTTCTGTTACTAAATAAATGTTTAAGCAAAATGAAAATATGTAGGTAAACCCCTAATAGCATAGGAGTGTAATATGCATTTATGGTATTTCATGGTTTATATTGTTTTCCTGAACGTTCCATGTCAGCACACTTTGCATTAGTGTTCCTTCACATGCAACAAATCTTCACATGCACTCCATATGTAATCTCTGTAATAGTTTGGATCATAATGTGAATCCTGGAATCCACCTAATGGGTATGCTGGTGAAATGCCTCAATGAAAGATTTATATCTTTTATGTATGCCATAGGGTTCTTGTACATGGAGCCACAGACACATAATATGAATAAATACTTTTTCCTTAAAGGGCAGTCTTGCCACAGGAGCGCTGTGTGCAGACATACAACAGCATGTGTTATTATTATTATTATTTAGCAGGATTTTTATAGCAACAACATATTTCGGGTGTGTCTTGTATTGCAGACATGACTGCACTGATTCTGTCAAGTTCTATGTTTGCTGCAACTCCCACACCTGGTGGTGGACCTGAATGAATATGAATGGTATAGATGGTTATCAAAGTTTACTTTTATTTTAAGTCCCTGTCCAAAAAACAAGGGACTTTAAATCATGCTAAAAAGAAAATGCAAAAAAAAAAAAAAAAACATTGTAAGTTTCCCTAAATGGAAGATACTGGTAGTTAATTGTACCTACAAAATTTTAAATATTATTAGCTTCTATAGTGACAACACTCCATTTGTGTACACAGTTTGTGTCTACAATAATGAAATAGAATAACAGCCCTTGAAGTGATTATGCACAATTTGTAATGGTGTGTACGAGAAAGAGGTAAATAAATAACAGCCCTTGAAGGTGACCCTTTCTTATTGTAGTTATTGCATTAAACCAGCATTATTTCATTCCTACAATTACAAAGCACAGTAAAGATCGTTTTCTCCAAAACACTGATAAAGCTATTAGTCATCCATTATTCAGTCTTCTCTCCTCAAATGTACACACTGCAATAGTATTTTACCTGGTAATCCTGCCATAATCCTGCATATTCATCCTATCCCACAGGTTCCAACACAATCTATAAGTGGCCGGTGCTGACTCATTACATGGATATATACATGAAGTGACAAAATGTGCAGCATGGAGCCATTCTGTAACAAAGACCAGCCAAGTCAGGGAAGGTACATCATACCAGACGTTTGTCATGAAGATTTTTTCCCAGCTCAACAAAGCTAACATGTTTGTGACCACCTCAGCCCAAAATGGAATTGGTCTGTCTCTGCCAGCCATAGGTCTCCCTTCACCATGTCATGTCTTTTTGTGATGATTCATAGTGGAGTATAGACCTTGATCTTAAACCAGTCATCTTAACAGCTGGTTGAGCTTGTAAACCTGCTATTGCACAGATTTCAGTCTCGTGAGCCTTTAAAGTTTGAACAGAGTATTAATTTAGCAGACTCGCCAAGCTCAGTAAACCTGGGATATTGACTTGAGGATGTTGCTTAGTGGAACAGTCATTGACATAGTCAGATAGATATGTGGCCAGAATTATGCTTTTGGCAGTTACCAGCAAAGAACCTGTTTGACTCAAGCCATGAGTGGCAGACCCCATCTCCAAACAAGGTTGGTGCAGACAAAGCCTCTGCAGTGATAAACTGCATTATGCTGTTGCCAGAACTACCAGCAGAGTCCTAATGATACATCAAAGGACAAATTTAGGGAGCGTGTGATAGAGAAAAGGATGCATGTGAAGACCCTGTTGTCACAGGGGGTAATTATCCCTCTACCCTAGGAATAATGTTTAATGATTGGTTCCTCCCATTAATTTCAGGAAAACTAATGTTTTCAGTCATAGATAAGAAACAGCTCAACAAGTCAAATAGCAGATACTTGGGAATGAAGCCTCCATAAGTCCTCCTTCAAGTGGCTCTGCCAACGGATTGTTTTTTTTTCCATCAATTAGATGCCAACTTCCCTCTTCCTCCACATCAAAACTTTCAGCAGTTCCTTTGCTTTGCATGCACCCTTTTTTCCAGCGGTGTACCCTTCAGGCTATCAATGTCATCCAGAGTTTTTACAAAGGTCATTTTGAGAGATATGGCCTCTCTAGGTCAAAAAGAGTTTTATATATCATTACTCAGGCAATATTCCCCCATTGGGCCCTTCATCTTCATTGGAAGACTTGGGTGGATGATGAATTTAGAGAAGAGTTACCTTCTTCCCACACAGACATAGTATACAGTTTATGGGGGGGCAGGGTACAGTTTTAACATTGGTTATTGTTCTGCAATAAACATTTTGGGCCAACCATTCTGGAAAGAATGTAACAAGCCCGCAGGACAATGTCATTCATGGTGATATGATACCCTAATGTCATGGGCACAAGGGTCTCAAAGGTCTCTATGACATAGTGGGCCCCAATGAAAGTTTTAACCCTTCCAGAATGGAAATTAAAACCAGAATTCCAGAATTGAACAGACAAGATCTTCTCAGTTGTCATTTTTTCCCTTGATTTCCCTTCCAATTGATTAGCTAACAATTACATCAGATGCCAGCAAGAGCAACTGGGGGACACTTTGTTTGGGGCAGATAATCCCTAGGAGATTGACCCAGTCTAGCAAGAGTAACAGTCACAAATATACTGAAACTAGAGTAGCCTCCCAAGGTCTTCATGTTTTTGGGGTTTTTTTGACCCTCCCTGCTGATCTGTTCTGGACCTGTTACTCTGAGAAACAGCATTACTATGTCAGCTTAATGTTTAAATTCAAGTCTATATTCTATGATGTTTAAATTAAAAAAAATAAATGGTCTTTACATCAGAAATCCATCGACTGTGGGCCAATGGTTCTTTCTCCCACTAGTGGACCTGTTGAATCCTTAACAATTCACAAACTCAGGAACTTCATCTCAAGGCTTTTCTTGGCAGCAAGCCTTTTGGTTCAGATTTCTGTAGTGTTTTTCGAAGGAATTTACTTTTTTTTAGTAATCGTCTTTATTTGGCTCAGATGGCTGTGGAGCATGCTCCTAAGGGAACTGAGTGTTTGGGTTTCTCTTCTTTTTAAGAACTTCTGGTCCTCCGATACCTTGTTGCATCCACACTAAAAAAGCAGCACTTAGTGTCCTGGATCTATGGCTGTTATGAATAGGTTATGAAAACCCAAGAAAATTATTACAAATAGCATCTATAGTTCAAGTTTCAAGTTTTGCAATAATTTAAACCCTTTGTTTTCTCCTTGCTAGTAGGGGTTCTGTGATGTAATGGCTAGCACTCTGGGCTTTAAATCCAGCATTCAGAGTTCAGAACTCTGTGGGACCTTCTTTTTGGATTTACCATCCCTTTATGATTCCTGGTTCAAGCTGTGTGTTATTTCCACAAAGTTCAATTTACTATAGCGATTGCAGATAATTAACCTTCCAGGAAGCTAGATCACTGGAAGAGGACCTATCTTGTGCTTGATTTAGCTGGTATCAGACTTATTTAAACCAGGGACAGGATGTCACTAGATCTGCTTTCACTGAAGACAACCTTTCTTGTGGCCCATTGTGGCCCAAAAAGTTTTAGAGATCACCTTTGGGTGAGTAAGGACCTTCTAGCACTTTTCCTTCCAGACAGGGCAGTTCCCCATGCTTGACCTCAGTTTGACAGTTACACCAACCTTTTTTCTAATCAGTAGACTGTGTTTCTCATATTCTTCCTGTAGATGGTCAACAGGCCAGCAACTTTACATCAGCAGTACTCTCCAAGAATACCTAAATACCTTGGTACCTACTGTATATGTCATTCCGAACACCTCAATTTTTTCCTTTGGGGGACTACCAAAGAATAGGAAGGCCTCTGTGCCTCCTGAATTGTCCGAACCATCTGCATAGTTAATCAGACAAACAGTTGGAAATCAGTTTAGGGGCCACAGCTTAATCATAACATGTCCTCATCTGCACAGTGGCTATGCAAGCGCCAATGGACACCTACTTTAAGGCGGCAACCTAGTCTCGTCCTGCTCACACATTATGTCATTACTGCTTTGAATTGGCAGCCTTAACTGCTGTTAGTTTTGGTCAAAATGTCTGTCTACTAGTTTTTCTCTGGGTGTGCTAGTTATTCCAATTGTGTGTGGACAAGGAGCAGTCAGGGAATAGGACAATGTATTACTTACCGTAATTTTCCTTTCCTGATAAGCTCCATGTGTGCATATATATACTCCCTTGTTTTATTAGGAAGGCTAGTTATGGAACACTAGGTATATGGACCCAAGAGTGGGAGTGGAAAGGGATTACTCCTTGTGTGCTGACAGAGCTTATCAGGAATGGAAAATTAGGTCAAGAAATTTTATTTTTGTTCTATGTCTATGTCTGCATTTTGGAATGAATGCTTATTTCCTCAACTATTATATTACCTTTGTTACTGATGTGTTACAATCAGCAGCAGGTTATTGATCAATATGTCAATGTTTAGTAAAAAGTACAATGTGTTTGTACAATATGTTTTTGATATTGAAGGCTGTTAATTCGAGGAAACAGTATTATAAAACTACAACAAGCTATGTTGTCAATATAAACACATTTGTTACATTTACTATGTGTTGGAAAATTGACTATTGTCTTTATAGTTATTTTGCATCGCAGCTAGAGTAGAAAGTTCCTGAGGTTTGTGGGAAAGTTAATGTACCTACTAATGTAATCATTCTACTAGAGCTTTTTTAGTTCAGGGCTGCCATTATTTCCAATTTTCAAACATTCAATTTGAATAGGCACTGCCACAACAATGCTTTTATTTGCATGACTGACTACCACATTGTGAGTGACATTGACATTGTGAGTGGTCTCAGGGATTTCTGATAAAAATAGATAAAACCAACTTATTCTTTGTCCTGGGTGTCACAGTGCTACAAGACAGGATGGTGGACCCTCTGTGTCACCAGCTCAGTTGGCAGTGACGTGCACAGGGCACAGAGTCTAAGCAGCTGCCCTGTCTTCACCAGAGCCTCTAGTGGTGAGGGTGTTACACTGCGGGCAACTGCAAGGTTGCGCTCAGATGCACACAGAGGCAGGTGACTACTGACAGGCGTGGTACCAGAATGAGGGACAAAGAGTAGTCAGACAAGCCAAAGGGTCAGAGCAGGCAGCGATCAGGAATAGTCAAGGTCAAGCCGAGGTCGATACACAAACAATCAGGAACAAGAGAATCAAACAACAGGGACCTGGAAGCAGAGCCAAAGGAACTCCTTGTTCAGGCAACTTCCTGTTGCCAGTCACTTATTTTTAAGAAATGGTCATGTGATGGATGGAAGCCATATGACCAGCTTGCATTCTATTATACCACCAGAGGGGATCCTGGAGACGAGAGGTTGATGGTGTTCACACCTCCACCAGCAGAGGGAGCACATCTGCGGTAATGGAGCAGCTGACCAGGAGTCACATGACCTAAACCTGAAAGCGAGCTTACGAAGTGATCCCTTTTCAGAGCTGGTGCTGGCAGCAGGGGAGTGTAAGATGGGTGACACTGAAGGCGGCACAGATCCCCTGGTCCTGCAGGTAACTGTGAAACTGAGTCTTGAAGCCCAGATGGTTTGTGGACTTTTAGCTGGGAAATTTGTCTGCTTAAGTAGTCCACAACCTACCTAGTAGACAACATCAATATTACTCTTAGCTGTATACAGGTTTTTATGTTTCAAGTTTACTAAGTTTAGTAATTATCTACTCTCCCAAACAACAACATACTGACCATATGGCCCACTTTTTTGTAGAATGGGGGCTGTCTTCCTTTAGTGACTCAAGCAGCCCCAGAGCAAAAGCTGTGCAATGCATTATAGCCTGTACTTTATTTCTGGTGATAAAGCTCCAAAGGAATTATATACTGCTGAACCCAGAGAACCCTGGGTATTTGCCACAAACCCATGGTGACATTAAACTGATCCAAACTATAAACAGGGCTTGATTACCAAAACATCAGTGAAAGCTATGGCCAGCTGGAGATTGAGGCGGTGTTTCCTCTTGACTACAAAATGTATGTTTAGAAAGTTTGCAGTTTCAAAGTTCTTTCTAATTCTATTGATACCTTAAAAGTCTCCTTAAAACCATGTAACACTTTCTTACTTGTAGGGACATGATCAGTGTCGTCCAGAGCAACATCCCTC
The DNA here is from genome assembly GCF_032062135.1 of Pyxicephalus adspersus. NCBI lineage: Eukaryota > Metazoa > Chordata > Amphibia > Anura > Pyxicephalidae > Pyxicephalus > Pyxicephalus adspersus. The sequence goes on along the minus strand of NC_092858.1, from coordinate 78,561,292 downwards.
TCTGTTATGATCTTCCATTCAATAAAGTGATATTGCCTTAAATATATTCCTATTTGGTTTTCTAGGTAATGCCACTTTAATTCCACTTCTCAAGTCTCTACGCCTTAATCTTCTCCAATATTGTAAAGCAGGCCATGCCAACAACTGATTGTGAGGTGATGGAGTTGATGAAGTGGACCCGACACAGACATGGAACATTGGATTGATTTACATATTTCTTTGACTGGCTAACCTTTCTTTTCCCTTCTTGTGGTTTTGGTTTGCTTTCATTCCTATCCTAGCCTTTATTTTTTTCCCCAAAAATAAGCTTTATTGACGACTCAAAAGACGTTACACAATAGTGAAATACAAAGGCAGTGCTTGTAAGTCACACATCTGGATCGAAAATGAACAAGAAACCCTGGAGTAAAGTTTTTCTTGGCTGATTTCAAAGCACTAGTCCTCTGGTAGAGTTTTAGCTCTAAACCAATAGTCATACCTAAAAATGCGGGGGAGTGAAAGGAAAATAGAAAAGGGGGGAGGGGATGCAGAAAAGAGCCTTATATTGGAGGATCTCCAGACTTTCAGATTCTAAGGTTCACCCAGTCATGGGACCGGAGAGAAAGGATTGGAATGTATGTAATGTCTGGAAATGTAGGCAACAAGCTCATGTAGAATAAAAATGAGTCATACCATCTCTGGATGAGTATATAAGTTCTTCCATCTCTGATGTCCTATCTATCGTTAGAAACCACTCTTTAATGATTAGTATATGTTTGGATTTCCATCACGATGGGATCATTAGTAGGGATGAGTGAACACCTGGAAGTTCGGGTTCGCCGGGTTCGGATAAGAATAAGTTCCCGGACTTCCTTCCAAAACTTCTGAATGGTAGGACAGATCCACCATATTTGCAGAAATGTACCTTCCTCTGCACCAAAGAGCCAACATGTCTTATCACAATGTGGATAAGCTTGTTAATGATCTTTGGTATTCTATACCACCTCATACAACTTTTAAAATTATTTTACTCGATGTTTACATTCTGAGAGCCCTTCAATGTTAATAGATTGATCTTTACCCAGTCCTGCTTTAACAGCTGAATATCTAAAGCTGCATACACACTTGCAATTTTTGTCGTTGGAAAGGATCTTTCACTATCCTTTCCAACTACAAGGGACTGCACGATGCATGAACGGTGCTGTTCATACAGCACCGTTCATGCTCTATGGAGAGGGGAGGGGGAGAGCGGACGGAGCGGCACCCTGCTGCGCGCTCTCCCCCTTCCCTTTCATTAGGATCGGTCGTCGTCCATCGTCCGTGGATCCGGCAGGTCGGTCGTTCGGATGATGGACGACACCGACTGTACACACGGCAGATTTTCGCCCGATATTTGGCCGATACCGATTATCGGGCGATAAAAATCTGCCGTGTGTACGTAGCTTAAATCTCTCTCCCATTTTGCTCTATAAATGCACCCGAAATGATCCGTGGAGGGTCGGCTAACTACTTATAGATTGCTGAGATGACATGTAAAAGTGGGGAATTTGAAAGGTATAGTTTTTCAAATGAGGTAGGATGCCTGCAGAAGTTTGGGCGCAATGCTTGGGTATTGAGAAAACACCGCAGTTGCCTGTAGGACCACCATGGAAAAGGTATCCTAGATATTCTCTCTTCCTGAAATGAACCTGGAGTTTCCTGTCAGTGGGGCTGGCACTAAATAGAAAGGATTGTGTAAACAGAACTTTAACTACCTTATCTGTTGTTTCACTGGCTACAAATTCATTCTTCTTCCATATATTGCAAGCCATTCACTTTTGTCAGTGGGCAGACACTTGGCTTCTTCTCCTTACAGTGCAACACTACTGCCCCTGGATTGTCAGGCATAATGGCAGTGCATGTCCAAAGCCCAAAGTGACCAGCCCATAGTGGCCATTGAGGCTTATGAAAGTGGCTGTGGGGACCAGTCACACAGAAGTAGAGGCTATGTCAAGTAAAAGTAATAATTACTTTGCGCCTCTACATAAATAGGCAATTACCTTTGCAGGGGTGGGTTATCTCCAGGGCACGGGAAGGGTTGTTTTGCTGATCTTGATGTTTAGGCTTTGTGTTTATGAGCTGGTTTGTATTGTTAATTTTTTTGTATTCCCACTTTATGGGAATACAAAATAATTAACAATACAAACCAGCTTTTCTTTTATGGCTGGAATTTGTGTAAATATCTAAAAGGTTATGCATGGGTAGCCTTAGATGCTCTAGTAGGTGAAATGACTATCTGTTTCATTTACTTTAGCACAAAGAAAACTAGGCCAGATGCCTCAGATTCCCTCTGAGCAGGAAGATTAGTACATGCTGACTCATTTTACCAGTGAAAGTATATAAAGAATGTGGTTTGGATCAAACTATGCAGCATGACTATATAAAAAAAAAGTTTCATCTTTATTGCTAGGAAGTCATATGAATTTTTTCTTTTTAAAAGTTATAGAAGAATTTTAAAAACATGGGAACATTTTATCTTGATAGTAGGGGGTACTGCAAATGATTAATGATTGAATGATTGATTACGAGGATTACCCAGGATACCACAAGGCACTGGAGGTATTGTCAGTTAGGTCTCCCTTAAGGCAAAAAACAAACAAACAAAATGCTAGTGTATCTGACTAGTTTACCTTTAAAACAGAATTTGATAGATGTTTTTTATAATGCACAAACTGTACTGAATGTTTCTGATCTTTGGTATGCAATTGTTTTTTTCAGCTTTGTAACTATATATATATAGTTATAATTATATATATATGATATAAATGATTGAAAACAAAACAGAATTTATTCGCCAGGTTTCCAAATACAGATTCCAAACTCCAGATACCTTTGTGGTTCACCTACTAAAAATGGTATCATGCATGAAAATGTTGGATGATGTAAACATATCACATTACACAAATGTGCAAAAATAGAGCTAATTTATTCAGTCAGATTTTCCAGGAGTTTTAAAGTTTACCTTTATGTACGCCTAAAATTTTGATATAATATATAAAGGAGCAAACAGAAAAAAATAACTAGATAGAAAAACAGCAGTGCCCCTATTTAATTATTTGTAATTTTCATTCACTTACATAATACAAATTTAATTTTTAGTAAGGTGTTTATTTATGTATTTTTTACACAAAATACACATTCATAATCTGTTGTTTTTTTTGCTTATTTTACCATCTTATTTTTAGAAAGTCTGTGAAGTGAAGCAGAGATTATAAGTAACTGATAAACAAATGGTTAGAGTTTATCATTCCTAGCAATCATTTCTCAGTGCACATACTGAAAGGCTGCCATAGTTGTGAACATGTACTTTGCACACACAGCAATAAAACAACCTCTGTCCAAGAATAATTTTACACCCCCCACACACACACCACGCCACACACACACAGAATTCAACTAATACCTAAGTAGAGAGACAAATATAATTAGATGATAAACAGCAAACACCTCCTTTACTTTTTACCAAAGTGATGAAAAAATTGAAGAAGCATACTGCCTATTTCAATGCTGGTTGGCCAGAGAGTGAAGGAGACACTGTTTACCATTAACATTTGAATATTACAGACTAGACAACCTTAAAAATGTATTACCTTTTCTGTCCTATAACTGAGCAGTGCCCGTGCCTATTTACCAGTAGGAAGTCTAAACAACCTGCCTGATAAATATCTAGCATAAAAAGTCCCATAATTTCCAATGAGCCCAGCTGCACAATTGATACATCCATAATTATCCTATTTTTATTTTATTTATGTATATATATTTATCTTTCGTGGCACTGTAGAGCATATATATAAAATATAAAGTTATATAAAATAATATATTTGATTTGATAGAACAAGTGCAGGAAAGACTGAGACCTACATAGAAGACCTATGCCCTGTGCTTTAGCAAGTTTACAGTTTGGTGGGGAGTTGGGGGAAACACAAGGTAAGCTACAGAAAATTATAGCACAGGACGTACTAAGTCCTTTGATAACTCCTGCAGTTGGGGGCAGATTTGGATATGTGGTGTGAAGGATGAGCATTAAATGGTAAGATGGCAAAGAACATAGATTCTGAAAAACCAACTGAGAAACCTACAGGTTCCTTGCAGATACAGGATTGTTGGTTTTACCTCGGATGAGGCATAGCGCCCATCATAGCGTACCACCAGTGACCAGAGCAGTGAGCAGAATACCCACCCTATATCTATATTTGTGGTGTGTTGAAGTATGGCTAAATCTAAGACTGCTATATAGAGAAAGAGCAACAGGGGAGACTTTTCGGTGACATCTTTCAGTGAGACCAAGGAAAGTAAATGTTTTGGTAATGGGTACATTACATACTGAAAGGGCATACCAGAGGGCCCCAGATATAGAAGGACAAAGACTGGGATGTAGAGTTTTTGAGGTATAGGTCAATGGTATAGGTCGATGTTCCTTGACCCTTTTATCCTTTTGAAAAAACTTGAATGCCTCTTACATTACTGGCCAACAGGAAGAATGCCACCCTTACAGACATTGATGTCATTTAATCTGATCTGGGAGTCATAAATTGCTCATTGCTCAAGGAACCCAGGTTGAGAAACACTAATAAAGGTATTAGGGGTGACAAAAATAGGAGAACTGGAAGGGGAACCAGAATTTGCTGAAACTTTTCCATCACCTAGGATTCAAAATAATAAGGGGAGGAGAGGCGAAAATGATATTTCTATATGGCAGGCAAATGGGGTGTATGAGTAGAAAAGTTAAAGTTGTTTATCAGTAAAGAAAAGATGTTGATGATGATGATGAGGATGAGAGTAATGTATAATGGAGATGCTGATAATTAGTGGATGAAGTATATAAAAACAGACAGTATGCTCCCCACAAGATTTTATGGCACCAATGGTGTGTTTTTTTCACATACTATGATGATGTAGTGTATCGTTTAAATGCATAGTTTGCAGGTTTTTTGCAAGTGCAAATTTTTTTATTTCACATTCATAAATGCAATTCACTTATATATAGAAGCTAGTTGGCTAAATCACCCTTCTAACTTCTTAATATAGTCAAAGACTCCTACTCTGGCAAATCTGTCAATCCTGCTGGTGACCATTATACAGCCTTATTCGACATTTTTTGTGACTATAATACATTCATCTGACTGATGTCATCTCTTATTAAGAGTGAATTACAACAAAAAGTCCCTTTGAGTAAACAAAACTTGACAGCTTACTGATAAGGCTTTTTAAGGCGATTCCTTAAATACAGCACCTGTGGTTTCAAGATCTAGGTGAGCACCCAGACATGGAACGGGTGGTCAAGGATGCTTCCTATCTTTTCCTTGGCTGGCTCCAGAGCCCTTAATATTGTGACACCCTGTCACAATATATAGAAACATTTGTTGGCCATGCTACCAGGGGTTTTACATGGTTCAAGCAGGTTTTCCTGCTTCAGAGATACCGATACCTGCATATAACCACATTTATTGGTTGGGTTGAATGCAGGTGAACTGCCATAGCAGTATTGTCACTATATCAGACCTTAGATAAAAAGTAGTACAAAGTTGAGGAAGTTGAGTTTTCCAAGGCTCCTTCTTGGCACCAATATGTCCATGACATGAATACTAGAAGGGTCCTGGGGGGACTTCCTTCCACTAGGAGTATAGTGCTTTCCCTATGTATTCTAGTTAGGTTACTGCATGAAGAGATGGATAAAGGGAGGAAGAAAGTGTGAGTGGGGAGTCTGACCATGCTTTTGGCTCTGGAAGTTAGTTAGCATAATTTTTTTTAAGTTTGCCAGTACAGGAGGTGTTGAGGATGTATCATCTGTACTGTTTTATCCATGTCTTTATACAAGTCCTCTTGTCTTCTATCAATGCCCTCTCCTGTCCACTTTCATCAACCACTGCTTCTTGCACCCTGTTGCCCCCTACCAGTGCCCCCCCAAAACTGCATCTCTCATCCACCTCCAGCACCCCTCCATACTATTCCTACTGTCCGCCACAACTGACCCTAATCCGACCCTAACAGAAACACTAAATTATTACATTGTGAAGAGGATAGTAGAACAGCTGCACCAAATTCTTTTCTTTTTATCTAACAGACTCAACATCCAGGAAGTGGCCTAATTTCCCTGTCATCAAGATCATCAGATATGCTTGCCTTACAGTCATCTCTGCTTTATATTGCACAGTCCAATGACAACTTCAGCATTACTAACCTAGCTAGAAAAAAAGAAGATTAAATAATGCTTAACTTGCAAGGAAAAATTTTGGTAAGTGCTTACCAATTATCTACTACCCCCTCATTTGATCCAGTGTAAAATTATTTCCATGTACCATTTATTAGCAAATAGTGCATAAAATAGAAAGCAATGTCAAGGTAAACATAAAGTACTACAATGATGTGTTCACTAACGTTTGCTATCATTTTTTTTTTTTTGTATGTGTTTCGAAGTATGGGTAAAGTAAATATTAAAACAAAAGAAATAGACTGAGACTAATCATAGACTAATAAGATTTATAAAAGATCAGAGTCATTTTTGTGTTCTGATTACAATGTGCCTAAATGATGCAACTGTTTTGTGATTCAGGATAAAGGCATTCGACCCTGTTGCAACACTCATATGTGGACATATATATATCTATATGGGACAAGTAATTTTAATATTGTACCTGTCAATAAGCTATTGGCTGTTATCTAAGCAAAATGTGGCTACTGTGAAAAAACTAAGATACAAGCATATTCTTTTTTTTTTTAACTTTTTTTTGCTTTTGTACAAAACAATAAAAATGGAGAAAAAAAAACATTGAATGAGAAGATGTGTCCAAATATTTGCCTGGTACTTTATAATAAATGTATTGCTATAGCTACATGTTGATTCATTAAACAGAACAAGAGCTTAAACTCTAGTGTCCCTATCTTCCCCAAACGTGCAAATTTGGGTGCAAACAGGGACGAACTTCTGATTAGGCCACCCAGGTCGTAGCCTTGGGCGGCATGGCCACCAAGGGGTGCACCTCAGACCCTTCAACTGTACTGTTTTGGCAGGTGCAGTACAAATGTTTTGATCCTTATATTAGGCTGGGAGCCACTGTACCTGCCATAATGGTACAGCTGGGAACTCTGTGACACATTCCCCAGCGAGCCTTCTAACTGGTTGTGAATTTTTGCCAATGGCTGAGAAAACAATACACATTTGGCTGTGGGTATAAACCAATTATCCTAACAAAATGTTTTGAGATTCTTAGAGGAAAACAGAACAACATGGAAAAATTATCAAGAATTTCAGGCATTAACCAGTTTTAATAACAACTCCTGCTTATACAATTTTTTAAAGCTGAAATCAAGACAGTTAATTCATTGTTAAATGTATTTCCCAATGCACATGACATATACTAATAATATTATCAAAATATTAGAATTTGTGCCACCTTAGTAATATTACACTATACTTGGGACTGCCAATCACCCATACGACTTTTTTATATAAAAAAAACAGTTTCCTAACCATGATGATTCAGCAAACCAGAAATTTGCCATTAAAACTTACCAACATGTAAAAATGTCAAAAGATACCATATAAAGTATAAAACGAGGGAAAGCTGCTTTAGGAAAAGTTTTGAATGTGTAAGCATCTTGAATAGGGGTAAAGGGGTAAACTTTAAATATTACTGACAAATGGATTTAGTGAAAATCCAACTTTCCACAGGTAAATAATTGCAACTGTAATGCAAAGCTTTGAAGCGGTAAGTTGGGAAGCCATACACAGGCTTGCTGGATCACCCTGGTTCTCTCATGATAGTCTATCTTTTAGTCTTGAAAAGCTTTAATAAATCGTAATGTGTTATCTAGACAGTTATATTGTCTTACACCTTTTATTTTCTTGTTATAAGAGATTCAATGATTGTTCACCACCTACTTCCTATGACCACAAAATCACCACCTACTTCTTGTGACTACACAGGTTCTGCCCTGCTCATGTAGGCATGTGGTTTCCCCTGTAATGCAGGAATGCTAAGAAATTTACTCTGCAAGTTACTATACTTCCTAATTTGGGAGTAATACGATCACACGTTGTAATGCAGTGTACTAACACATTTGGCCCAATAAAATATTTTGTTCGCCACTTTTGATATACACTGTTTGCATTAGAATTAGCCTTGTTCAATTTTGTGTTTAGTGGGGTTTTTTAAACAAAACCCATCAGTTTATTTTTTGCTTTTTCTGTCCCCTTGATGAGATTTTCCTTACTTTCTGTTCTGGAAGTGCAGCAGGATAAAATAGAAAATCTCAGCAAATAAGGGGATTAGCTTCTTAGAGGGTTGTCACAGAACAGGTGTCCTCACTGAGAAATCTACCCTCACCTCTTGTTTTGACAACCACTTTAATTTTAGATTGACCATCAGTAATGGTCACCAGCACTTTTACCTAATTCTATCTCTCCCTTAGTTTCTTTAAAACTAGAAGAAAACAATTTTGACTGTATATACTGTGCACATCATATAAAGAGACACCCCAAACAGTTTGGATTTATGCCAAGGAGTTTCTGTTTTTAGTAATTATAGGGATTCTTTAGATGTTTAGGAGCTACATACACTTATTCCTATTTACATCCTTTATTCCAATGAAGTAATCTCTGTGAAGGAACTCCATCAATGCAAGTGAATCATACATACAATTTGCACCTGACTTCTCATTACCATATTGGGTAAGAACTTTAAAGTTTAAGTTTGGGAACGCTGCCAACACGGCAAGTCTACTTCACACCAAAATGGCACAGAAGAGGAAGTCTTTCACATCCAGCCAGGCTGAGAAAACCTTGTAAGACAGGAAGGACGAAAAAAAAGAGGAAAAAATAACTCTTTCAACAAAGAGTTTCCTTGTGTTTACACTCCAGCAAATTTTTGAAAAGTATGAACAAAAAAAAAAAATTAAAAAACAATAACATGTTAAAATCTGAAAAGATAGCATATAAAGTACAAAACTAGGGAAAGCTCCTTTATGAAAAGTTTTGAATGTATAAACATCTTGAAAAGGGGTAACCTTTAAATATTACTGACAAAAGGATTTAGTGAAAGTCCAACTTTACACTATAAATACTTGCAACTGTAATGTGAGGCTTTGCATCGGTAAGTTGGGAAGTCGTACACAGTGACATTTTTCAACCAACTAATACAAAATAGATTTGCATTGCTAATTTAGATTTTTCTTGACCAGTGAAGGCCACTACACAATAGATTAAGCCATGTAGTCATATATGGATGCACTTTAGCAGCAATTTGAATTTATTAAAGGTACTGTACAGGGCTACAAGGATGGGTCCTGGATTTCCCCATTATACAGAGAAGGGGGAGTCAAGGAGTAGTAAGAGAAAATCGACAAAGGGTTGCTATGTTTAGGTAATTTTAGGGCCCTGGGCTCAGGAATGGTAGGGAAGATACTGGGCCTTCTCATTCCATCCCAAGTACACCCCTAAGTTTGTCTACAGCAGACTGCAGGTCTGCTATAAATAGTACACGGGTGCTGTTAGGTGGAAATTGCAGCAGGTAGGCTGCAACCAAGTGTGTGTTTAAGACTGAAGCTAAAGCTAGGAAGCTGTGTGGCTGTGTTTTTTTTTATCACAAAAGCTGTTGATGCCTGATATTTGTACCCCCCCCCCCCCCCCCCCCCCAATCGTGTATCCAATATCCTCATTATTTTTTCAATAAAGTTATTGTGAAATAAAGAAACTGATACGTTATACATACTCTGTGGACTTAGTGCAAGGGCTAATCCCCCCTAACTTCACAATATATTTGCAACTTAGATTTACAGTTTGTATACATGCAGCTCCTTCTTTTTCCTATTCTGAAAAAACTGATCTTTGTCACCAAAATCTTTCCTGATATCTACAAAATAGCAATGTCTTGCGTGATATGCATTTCCAATATGTATGCAACAATCTACATGCACTTTATTTCTTATGAATTTGCCTGACATATTATATCTCCTATAGGCAAAAACTAACATACTTCTATGAAAACATGAACATAGTACAAATGTGAAAGTCAAATGAAAATACACTTACATGCAACATATTTAATATTAGCTCAAATGTGTAATCTGTGTAATCACTGGACATTTAAGATCATTTCCTTTTGGGACTTTGCATCAAGAAGACCTTATCATATTTGGTTACTTTTTGTTGTTCTACAATATGACAACTCAGTGTTCCAGCTTTATTAAACAGTAGGAAGGATGTGAAACCTTCTGAGGGTTTATAATCTACCACATATCCTATTTACAAGCATACAAATGCATTGGAATGCAAGAATCCTAAATAGAAAATGTTCAATAAAATGTTGAATGACTGGAGGAATTATGTTTTTTCTTTTCCTGTTTGTATTCGTGCCACATTCTACTTAGGCAGTAGAGAAGAGAATGGCAATATGCCAATGAATAGTCATAAAATATATTTCAATATAAAAAAGAGGAAATGCCTTTTAACTTACATCCTCAACACTACTGCAGGAGGAAAGCCCTGAAAGGTAAACCAGCAATGAACTAGCAAATTGAAATTAGTACTGTATGTGTGTGTAGCTTATGCTTTAAATTTGAATATATAAGCCTGGCGAACAATCTGTTTACAGTTTTTATTAATATTATTATTAATAAACAGGATTTATATAGAGCCAACATATTACCTAAAGTCAACATATTTATCTCTAAAGTAGGCGGCTATGTCTTGGGCAGAGAAGGTTGTTGTGGGGGGAGCAGGTGTGGGGTTTAGGAGGGAGTCAATTGTTGAGAAGAGGTTGCATGGGTTGGAAGCTTAGGATGGGTAAGCACGTTTGAAAAAATGGGTTTTGAGTGCCCTTTCACAAGAGTATAAAGTAGGATCAAGCCGAATAGGATGGGGAAGACCATTCCAGAGTAGGACAAGAACTGTGGAGGGATTTGAAGGTAAAGCACAGGAGTTTGAATTTGATTCTAAGGTGAAATGGAAGCCAGTGTAGAGATCTGCAAAGAGATGCAGCGGAAGAGGAGCGGTGGGAAGTATGGTTGAGTCTGGCTGCAGCATTCATAATAGATTGTAGAGGGGAGAGCTGGGTTAGTGGAATACCAGAGAGAAGGATATTACAGTATTCCAGAGATGATAAGAGCATGTACAAGGAGTTTGGTGGTCTCAGGGGACAGGTAGGGGCGGATTTCGGAGATGTTGCGTAGGTGAAAATGACAGGACCTGGAAATGTTCTGAATATGGGGGGTGAATGAGAGGTCCGAGTCAAAGGTGACACCAAGACAACGTGCCTGAGGGGAGGGCCGAATAACAGTGTTGTTAACAGTTAGATATATGTCAGGGGGGGATTTGGAATTTGAGGGGGAGCTGATGATGAGTTCTGTTTTATCCAGGTTGAGTTTCAGGAATCGGTCAGACATCCATGATGAGATGGCTGACAAGCAGCATGAGACCTTATCCAGGTCTGAGGGAGACAAGTCAGGGGTGGACAGATAGATTTGAGTGTCATCAACATACAGATGGTACTGTAAGCCAAAGGAGGATATGAGACTACCAAGAGAGGAGGTGTACAGAGAAAAGAGAACAGGTCCAAGAACTGACCCTTGGGGAACACCAACAGGGAGGAGAGTGGGTGAGGAGGAGTTACCATTGAAAGAAACTTGAAAGGAGCGGTCAGACTGATAGGAAGCAAACCGAGAGAGCAGTGTCACTGATACCAATGGAGCGCATGATTTGTATTAGAAGGGGATGATCAACAGTGTCAAAAGCAGAGGAAAGATCAAGGAGAAGGAGCATGGATAAGTTGCCTTGAGACTTAGCTCTGATGAGGTCATTGGCCACTTTCATAAGAGCTGTTTCAGTGGAATGGGCAGCTCTCCAGACTGGAGAGGGTCAAGGAGAAGTTTGGAGACATATGGGAGAAGGGAGATAGGACAGTAGTTAGAGGGTGGGGAGGGGTCCAGTGAGGGTTTCTTCAGGATAGGGAGAATTATGGCATCTTTGAAAGCAGAGGGGTATATACCAGTAGAAAGTGAGAGGTTGAATAGTTCGGTTAGGGCAGGGGCCAGGGTGGAGGAATGGGCATGGAGTAGATCAGAGGGAATAGGGTCAAGCGGACAGGTAGTGTATAGAGATGATGAGAGAAGGGAAGAGACTTCGTCCACAGCAACAGGGCTGAGGGAGGCCAGTTACAGGTGGACGGAGTGGGTATGGTTTGAGTCTTGGTGAGCAGAGAAACCTTGTTTGATTTTGTCATTTTTATCTCTAAGGTAGGTGGCTATGTCTTTTCTTGTATTTTGTGGGGGGAGCAGGTGTGGGGTTTAAGAGAGAGTCAATTGTAGAAAATAGGTTGAGTGGGTTGAAAGCTTAAAAGGAAATGACAGCAGAGAAATATTTTTTTTGTGGTGACAGTGAGCTCTCTGTTAAAGCTTTGAAGCTTGGCTTTGTAGTCTGTTTGGTGTGATTGCTGTGCCAGGGTTGGGGGTTGGCAGGGCGGGGGTAGGGGAAGGTGGCAGAGGCAACTTTATCCAGAGCCAAGGAAAGAGAGTGGTTTACCTGGGTGGCAGCTTCGTATGGGGAGGTGATTTTGGAAAGAGTGGGGGTTAGGGCCGCAAAGTAGTTTGAGAAAAGGTTGTGGTCAAAGGTATGTTTATCTCTATGCCATTGACCAGTTCTAGGATGTGGCAAAGTGGGGAAGAGTTCGATAGGTTAAAGGGGATAAGGTTGTGATCAGAAAGGGAAAAAGGTGACTTGTCAAGGAGGGTGAGGTTGCAGAGTTTTGAAAAAACTAGGTCTAAAGTGTGTCCAGCAATGTGTGTGGGGCCATTGATGTTCTGTGTCTAAATGAGGAGGTAATGGAGAGCAGTTTGGCTGAGGAAGGATGGTTAGGCTCATCCACTGTAACATTAAAGTCACCGAAGATGAGGGTGGGCAGGTCATGGGAAAGAATGTGTAGGAGCCAAGAGGCAAAGTTATCCAAAATTGTGATACTGGAACCGGGGGGGGGGGGTGATAGACAACAGCAACAATGAGGGGTAAGAGGCTGAAGAGACGGACAGAGTGGACTTCAAAAGAGGTGAAAATGAGAGAGGGTGGGGTAGGAAGGACTCTGTATGTACAGTTAGGTGAGAGAAGAGGACCCACACCACCCCCTACTTTGTTGCCAGGTCTAGGGGTATGTGTAAAGTGCAGGCCTCCATAGGAGAGAGCAGCAGCAGAGGCAGAGTCAGAGGAGGAAAGCCAAGTTTCATTGAGAGCCAGGAAGTTGAGGGATTTAGAAAGGAGAAGGTTGTGTATGGAGGGTAATTTGTTGCCAACAGGTCTGGCATTCCATAAACTGCCAGAGAGAGGGGGTACGAACATGTGGGTAGGGTGAATTGGGATGAGGTTAGGAGAAGAAAGTGTCTTCCTGTGTCAGTTACCTCGATTAATTTCCATTGCACTTTTATAATTTGGCACTTAGATTTGGGCTTGTGACCAGGGTCCCAACGTGACCTTGCCTGTTGTTTAAATAAAAGTGCTTTTGGGCCCTGATTATGGATGGATTATGGAATCATGTTATATATATATATATATATATATATATTGTAACAGCTGGCCAAAGAAATCACAGAGTTTGCCCAGATACAGGTTATACTCAGAGTACTTTGGTTGAATATGCCAGGAAGAACATGAATAATGCCAATCAGACGATACATGATGCACATGAGAGGCTCTACAACAAAAGGGAGAAACCTGGACGAAAGCAGAAGTGCAGTTCAAGCAAGAATGTTCATCTAAATAGTAAAGATAAAGCAAGGACTGGGTGAAGAGTTAACAACGGAGGAAATTGACATTCTGACTGACACCTGCACAAAGCTGAAAGAGCAGAAGAAGTTACTAATTAAGGAGAAGGAAGAACTGCTGGAGCTGAAGGATGATGTTCAGGAGTACAGTGAGGATCTGGAAGAAACTGATTGGCTAGTGAGCTGGGAGGAGGTGCAAGGTGAACTGTGAGTAAAGACACAAACTTTATTGGAAAAGCTGTATGGTTAGGGCTTTAGAGTCCTGCACAGCACTAGGTTGGGCTGGATTGTTAGTAAAGGGATCTAACCGTGAGTTAGAGGCCAAGTGGTCAGGCTTTATTTTTGCTGTTTGTTTTATTTTGCCTGTTTTTGTATGGAAATAGTATTAGTGAATAAAACCATTGATGCACTTTAAACCTGCTGACCCTGTTTCCTGTTTGAAACACCCCCATTGCTAATGGTGATCCCAATATATATATATATATATATATATATATATTGTGAGATGTGTAATAGAGTATATTGTATATACTTTCTTATTCTAAAGTTCAATAAAAAAAATCCTTTGATCTGTGTTTTAAAATGAAAAAACTATAACCAAAGTATAACACCATATTACATGTGCCAATTATTTATTAACCAAAGACTAAGTCAAAATGCAGAAGAACCCAAGTCTCACCCCCTTGGTGACTTCATATGCTGACCATGCTTCCACGAGTCAAGACTACATTTCACTTTCCAAGAGTTTTTACATTTCCAATGTTTCAGAAACTCAAGATGGGTCTTAGAGATTAGAAAGTTTATAAGAACACAAAGATCAAGAATATTAATTATCTTCTCACTTTTTACAAAATAAGTAAAAAGTTCCAGATCTTTGAACTGATACCAAACAGGACCAAAAAATCCTATTGTTATTGGCATAATATACATTGATGGGGCTGTATAAAATAATTTAAACACTGCTTAATACTAAAATACATAAATACAAAAGCAATTAGATGAAAAAAATGAAAATTTAACCTCACTTTACCTTGCTGGGAAGAGCTGAGTGCCTACTAGGATGGTGCTGGGAAAGGAGGAGGAGGAGATGTTATGTAATTCACAGAGAGTTATAGCGCGGGTTGTTCACTGAATGGTAGCAACTGACATACTGACACTCATGGGCAGTCGTCTCGAGAGAGGTAAATAGTGGTAACACGTGGTGTTATGACTCATTTTGACCCATACAAGTTCTAGCACAAAGGTTGTATACCAAGCAAAGTTTTTCATGTCCAAACAGGACTTATACCAAGTGGAGTTGGACTTATTCCAAAAGCAGACTTATACTGAGGTACCACTGTGCTGACAATACTTAAGCTGAATGAACAGACACTAGATAACAGTATTTTCACAATGTTTGAATTTTTGAATTGATAATTTTATTAAAGTAGGTAAAATAATGTTTTTTATATAGTGTGCCTTTCCAGCATAATCTCTTGTGACTTAATTTTATTTGATGCTTCATTTAAGGTATAGTCCTCTTATTAACTTTATTGAAGATAGAGAACCCTATTCTGACTAGAAGACATTCTTGCACTGTTCTGTAGCATCATCTCACTGGAATGGGTAACTTAGCATTCCCCTGAATCGCATTGAGGGAAGTAGGACATCACCCCTAGTTGCACCAAAACTTTGGGTAAAGAAAGTAAATTAGTTAACATTTTTCCCTATGGAGTCTTGGTATGGTGGGAAGCCAATGTAAACTGGTAAAACTTCTTGAAGTGCAATGTATGCTGAAAACTATG
The DNA here is from genome assembly GCF_032062135.1 of Pyxicephalus adspersus. Classification (NCBI taxonomy): domain Eukaryota; kingdom Metazoa; phylum Chordata; class Amphibia; order Anura; family Pyxicephalidae; genus Pyxicephalus; species Pyxicephalus adspersus. The sequence goes on along the minus strand of NC_092858.1, from coordinate 78,545,744 downwards.
ACATTTAATACACCATTAATTATTATTCCCCTTAAAAATATATAATGACAAAACAAAATATACTGACATTTTGTATTAAAGATTTTTTCCCTAAACATTATTAAATCACGAATATAGACGAAATGAATTATTAAGCTGACTTCTACTTCTAATCTATGCATGTGTTTGAGCTATTAAGCTTTTTTTCCAGAATTCCATTCCCAATTCAAAATACAGCAAACATGCTTAATTCATCTGACTGAAAAAGTATTCAGGAATAGCCTAACAATGGAAAATTTCAGTAGTTGACATTAAGTTGTTTTTTTTTATTTTTTTTATTTTTTTACATGGGGGGCCAGTGGAAGGAATGCCCTGTTATAGTAATAATCAGTTAAATGCCTTTTACTAAGCGTTGTTTGGACCAGAACTTTGCATATAGTATCAGGTAGGAAAAGAATTCACTTCTGCTTAATGCTCAAGCAACTCCTAACTATCTGTGTAGGAACCCCACAGTGCCATGGAACCCTGGTTAAGAAAGGCTGGACTGTGCTTTTGCCTTATAGTTACACATACTGTATCCTATTGGATACTTACATATAATCATGCACAGTTTTAGTTAGTAAGATTTATGTATTAATTCATTAGTTAAGTGTTTAACCTAGTCACTGTTGCTTTTTTTTTTGTGTACAGTTATCAGACCTCTTACATTTTCCATCCTGCTTCATTTACAAGTTATGATGGAAATATATACAGGCATTGAAGGGAAAGAGAAAGTTATCTTCCAAACTTCGATGTTGGAACTTGGAAAACATTTGGGTGTGTTCAAATGTCATATAATAGAGGAAACTGACAAATACAGTAGATGCTTGTATTGTCCAGTGTCCCAAATTAACTTTGAAGTTGAAGTGTGATCTAATGTTCCTTTTCATCCTGACTAATATTTAACATTGTAACAATTGTATAAAATTGTAAAATATTAGTTGCTAACTGCAACATTATCATTGGGAAAACACATTATCTATTAATTTATTAAATTTTTATTATATTATAATTAATATTATATTATATTAATTAAAAATAATAATGATAATATAATAATTATCATCACCAGTCTCATCACTATCACCAAAACCATTAACCATTAGGTATCTGTGTCTGTGTGTGTGTAACTTAATTCCCCACCTAAACCATCTTCTGTGCTAATCATGTAGACAGGTATAAAAATAAATAAGTGCATATAAATAAAATAAGTGCACCCTAAAAAAATAGAATCTGATTTGTAGGAATAAAGATAAAAGGGGGCTTCTATAAAGCTACGTACACACACCAGATAATAGTCTCCGGAGACAAACAGTTGTACTTATCTCAGGGGAAAATCTGGCATGTGTAAAGCGGTCCCCCGACTTTGTTCATCAATCCACTAAAGTGTTGCTGTTAACAATCCTCTGACATCAATACGGGGATTTTAAGAAAGGGTGGTAGCTTACTTTATTACTCAGCCCCTGATAATAGTATACTAAAGTATCTAACTCGGTCTCCCTGTGCATCACTTGAGAGCTAAACCCTAACCATAAGTCCGTTTGAGTGGAGTGCCTTGCAAACAATGCATCTAGTGGTGATCTAAGTTACCTGTTCTGTTTTTCCTGATAGTATTTCTTGTTAGGCCTTCATTCTGGCCTTTGGTTTCCATTGTTTGGCATTCTTCTACATGCCTTGACTTTTATCCAGATTGCTGCCTACCCTGAAATATACAGGTCTGCCGATGAAAATGAACAACTTCTGTTCTAAACTGTGACCTTTTTACTGGTGTTTTGCTTGCCTAACTCGTATTTTAGTTTAGTTTTGGCTGTCTATCTGTAGACACATCCCCATTAGTGGCACATTTCCCCCACATTTGCTGCCACCCTCTTCCTGGCCACTCAGTCTGCATTTCTAGATAAGGATCTGGTTGAATAGGTAATAGAACTCTACCCTTTTATAATACTTTTAGGCATCCATCAAGCTGCTGTCTAAGAAGCCACTCTCCCTGCTGAACAGAATTCATAAAAAATGGTTGAGGGTGAGATTAGGTTGGAGAAACCCTTTTGGTTAATATTTGAAACACACAATGTATGCTCATGTCTAAGGGACCAAATACATTTTAAAAACACTAAAAAAAGTTCATACTGGGTGGTTTATCTTATATTTACAGTTCCTTTTGAAGCAAAGATCTCTATCTGCTAGAGCCATAGCCATCTACAATAAGCCCTAGAGCCTGATTCAGTGGTGTGCACTGCTAGAAATATATATTTTACTTTATCACATTCAGTACTTATTTACTATTTATCTAAAAATACTACACATATATTCCATGGAAACCATTTTGGGAAAATCATGTCACTTTTGAATTTATGAATAGTGATCTGTGCTGGAATGAATGTTTCATATCCCAGTAAAGTGGCATTCCGGTTGTACCTAGAGTTTATAGTTTCTGTAACCACATATAATAAGATTCAGTTATGTGGCATGGCAAGTTTCTGAACTAGTTTGACATAGATTGATTTGTGTTTAAAGGGAAAAGGCAGTACATTGTCAGCAGGTATACAGTGGTGTTGTTATTGGAAAGTGTACCTAAAAATAATTTATCATGCTGATATTGCGTGTGTAGATTTTCATTCTAGTAACTATTTGTATACCAGACATTAGACATTGAACAAGATACATGCTTGTTCAACATCAACATATATTTGATTACTTTTTTTAAGATGCAATACTTGATGCAATACTTTTTTTTTTATCTAATCTTTATTCCTAGCAACCCTTCCAAACAACCCATACCTGTTTAGTCTTTTTTAATTGTACTGTCATGAACTTTAATATTTAAAACATTAAGTGATGCTTGTAGAGACTGATGTGTAGTCTTTTTTTTTTGTTTAGTTTTTTGCAATTTCTCTGATAATTGCATGGTCAGACCCTGGGGTGAATTTGCTGGTACACCAACTGGGAAGATTGGCAACTTTTCCACTTCTAAATAATTTTTCTCACTGTAGAAAAATGGTGTAAGGAAATGCTTATCTCCTCCTGGTCCTCTGTCATTTCTTCCCAAGACACTATCCTTTGCGTACAGAGGTCCTGGGGGCAACCATGTCCTGGGATGGGGCAACTGACTACTTGAAACTGAACAGGGGCTTGCTATAGGTGAAGAGTGTAAATTAGGTTGGGGGGATTGGTGTCTGGTGAGCACCAGACTAGGGCCTTACAGATGTACTTCACATTGTTTGAAAATGGCTTTATAACCCCTTGCAGACTGGTGGGCAGCAACAATTACTTTTCTCAGATCATTGCTGGTGTTATTCCATCTTGGATTGTGTTAGTTATGTGGCTTGAAGTCTTCAACTTTGGGCTCGTAATTCCAGTTTGCTGAACCTCTGGATTACGTCCTCCAATCTCTGGCTTTCCCAGCTATATTCCTCTTCTAGGTCGGCTGACAGAATTGCTGAATTGAACAGCTTTGTTAGGTAATGCCAAGTCAGCTGGAGAGAGGCAGGTGTGGGATATATTGCCTTTCCCCTTTTTAGTGCCTATCCTTAACCCCCCTACCAATTGCCTAACCTTATTCTCCTTTCCTAGGGCCCAACCTCTTACAACCTGAAGCCTAAATTTAACCCCATGTCAAATGCCGAACCTTTCCCCCTATCAAGTACCTAAATTTAACCCCCTACCCTTGTTGTTAGACTGAAAAATAGAAAACTTATGCAGATACCACATCTATGGACTGGTAAACTGCAATAGATTACATGTCTGTTCTTTTGTCTCTTTGTTTTGTAACACTTCAGATATATTGACCTGGAGAAAATTGGGAAGCAGTTTCCTTTATATTTTCCATGCTATGTTGAATGTCTTCATGTCCTGGAGTTATTAAAATTATGGAAAATCAGGACTCCTAATCTGCATATTCTCAGTATGGAGAATGCTTTAGATCATTTAGAACAGGAGAATAGCCATCATCAGGCACGTTGTCAACAGTGAGCCAGTCAGCATTTGTAAATCCAAAGTTTACCAATTTATTAGGACATGCAAATTAAGTGATAAATAATGTTCAGAATACAAGGGGTGGCAACAGGTAACTGAACTAAACTTTGAAGCTAGGGAACGTTTTGCTTCAATCTGCATATCAGGTGTCACAGCACTGTTCAAAGAAAATATGAATATTCTTCTGTAGTATATTATTTTGTTACAGTATAGGATAGAATAGTATAGGATCGAATATACACCTAGTTTTATTTATATACATATAAAGGATTCCATTTTATCACAATCATTGTTCCTTAAATATGATTATTTATTTTTATAAATACCAGTTACATGTAGTTTTGCAAATGAAGCAATTAAAAACTTTATTAACAGTGGGGAGAAAACATCCTGTACTTACCTGACACCTGCAGGACAGGAAGCTAATTGCTACAGTCCACAATGTACCATACTGTATATCAATATACCGGTAGTTTGGATTTATTATTTTACAAAAAGAATTGTATTAACAGCCACCGAGTCCTGTTATCTTGTCTTGCCTATAGTTAGCTCAGGACACCTGTTCTTGTGTCTCCTCTGCTTTTTCTGTTTCAATAATATTTTATTGATTTTCAAATTATTATATAAACAAGTACAACAAATAACAATATTAAAATTCAATAACGAAGAGCAATTCAAAAAGCTATGACCCCTTGACACATGGGTAAGGTGTTTAATTGCATGTGATTGAAATCAGTGGTAAAAATTAAACCAATTTGCATTTGTATGCTTTGTTGGTGTGTTTTAGGTGAACACATTAGTTAAAACTTTGATAAGCTGGGAAGCCCATAGGTAGCTATGGTAATGCTGCAAAACACATGTATGGTAAATTTTTATTGTAATGCTAGCTCATGTAAGGTTTAACTCCTAAATACTCAGCCATCTTCTACTAACTGCAAAACTTTGGCACCCATAGAAAACGCTGGTCAAAGTGCCCATTAATACATGTTAAAAAATGCTCCAAGAAACTACATAAAACATACACACAGATATCTAGTTATGGCCTCAGGGGTTGTAATAGTAATACTACTTTTAATTTTTAGGTGCTAGGCCCCCTGGGGTCAATGGGCTCATGCTTACAGGTGGGTGCTGCTCTAGGGATCCCACTAGCAATCTGCACAAAACTGTTCTGGAATGAACAAGCTACATTTAAGCAAGTTTTAACTTGCAAGAACATTTTGGCTTATTTCTGATTTGAATTGATAGTAAACCACATTGAATTAAGTTTGGGCGGGTCGGTTTGTCACTAGTTGTAATACATAACATTTATTTAAATCTAACAATTATAAGCTGGCAAATGATATGACCAAAAGTATGTAGCCTGAGATTTTTTAGCTTTTTTAATAATGTTTTTTTTGCAATATTTAGCCAGATATAAAACAAACATATTATTACAGTCTTGTATTCAAGATTACATTTTTTCAAACAAAAGAACTGGCTTGGTAGCTGCTTCTTGCAGGCATTGTACAGCAGAGTCTTGATAGAGGAAAGCAGAGTAGTTAGGTTTTTAGACACAGAAGATCCAGCACCAGCAAAGGATCAATTTAGTGGGTTCATTTCAGAGTCAGGGTCAGTGTTAGGGTGAGAAATAGGATTATTCACGGGTTATTATTGTTATCGTAAGTAGAGAATATGGAATCTTTCTTGATGTCCCCAGGGCATCTCTTCTTGCCAAGATCATACATGGTCCAGGACCAGAAAACTATGTGCTGAAGTTTTCTGTTATAATAGAAAAATGCTGAATGCATGAAACATTTTCCTAACAAAAGTTTTAAGTCACTTAAACAATACTGGTTCACAACAGAATAAACAGAATAGGAGACAGAACTGCAAAGTGTTGTTCATCCAATGGCTAAAGGCAGACTGATACGTTTACTCTGGCACACTTTTCAGCCAGAAGTTCACAGGACAGTAAAAAAAAGTGAATCTCTCTGTTTGCTTTTATGTGATCTTTGTTTGTTCACTGCATAGACTCAGTCTAGACACTTCTGAGTTCAATACATAAATCAGAGTAGTGGTGGAATTTAGTCTCTGTGCTGTGGAGCCAGCAATGTACCACTGTGATTTCACATGCAGAAGCACACAATATATATTACAGCTTTACAATATAGATGTGATGGCTGTATTGGTTTTCTTTTTCTTAATTTTCAAATGCTGATAATCCCAGGAACACATTTTATGTCCTTACTATTTGTTATATATCTGTTAAGAACAAGAATTGTGATCCTAGGACAGGAAGTACTTAGAGCAGTGGTCGCCAACCTTTTAGAGCTCACGGACCACTAATTACTCGGATTTTGGCTTGTGCATGCGCAGGGAGCCATGTGTCACTCAAAGGAGAAGACACTTCCCCCAGAGTGACGTCATGATGCCAGAACCAGCCCACTCTCCCATCACAGGTCTGAGCCTGGGATAAACGAGTGGGTAGGTTATATCCAGAGACACAACACGCTCTGTGCCCTGCCCTGCGATCCGTATGGGGACACAGTCCCTGGCTCTGGCCGATGCACCCTCTGAACAGGGGGGTGCACCGGCCAGAGCTGCGGACCACCACTGTTGCCACCAGACCACCTCTTGGCGACTGCTGACCTAGAGAACACTTTGCTTTTCTTCATCTCCATGACTTAAGGTTCCTTTATAAGTCACCAGCAGTATGCCATAATCAGTAAGTGCTTTATTTAATTCCCAACACTTTACTTGCTTTTGAAGCCGACTAACACTTAGAACTCTATTAATTAAACAGGGAATCTGATATGTAGAAAATTTCAAGGTCTTCTTGTTTCAAAGACAGTAAAACCCAACCTTCTTTGTGAATTGACACCAACTTGATTGGCCAGGCTTTAAGTCAGTGTCAGCTTAAATTTAAGTAAAATGTGGTAATATTGGGACTTTTGTAAGAGACTATAAAAAGATATAGAGGCTGATAATGTCAACTAAAAATCCTATAGCTTTATGACCATTGAGAGCATATAACTCAACTAAAACATGAATAATAGCACTTATATTGCATGGTAAGCTAGGGAGGAGTGTGGCTCATGTATCCTAAACAGTTGCAATAAATATGTGCTTACTGTTTTTTAACATGCAATTCAGGCCATTCTTCTGGTTAAAAACAATTAAACATCCTATGTCGTTTTTTTACTTCCAGCCTGCTCTTTGATCATTAAAAATGTACAAGTTATAGATTGGTATTGGTGAATGCCCAACTGAACACTCTGTTAGGAAAGAGTATTACAATGATGGAAAAAAGTAGATATCATTCAGATTATCTCATTGGAGATATTAAAATCCTTAACTGCAACTCCTCAAAGGACTAGAGAGCTAAAAATCATATTGAGTATATGTAACACTGCAAGACTGACTGCAAGAAGACTGCAAGAAACTGCAGAGACATCATGGTGAATGGTCAGATGCCATTATATGGCTATTTAAGTCATAAGTATTGTTGGAGATTTAAAATCTGCTGCAGAAGACAGTAGAGGATTGGGACTTATTATGTAAGGCTGCTAGGAATTGTTATTACAGTCCCTTTGCAAATCATTGCTCCCCTTCACACTCCTACTACTGGGGTTTGCAATTGTTTGCACAGCAAATACTTAAGACCACCATGCTGCCCTTTTCATGGGCATACCTAAAATTTATAGAATCTCATGGCAAAAGCAATAGAGCTGTGAGCATAGTCAGTGTGAGCATAGCCAATGTTATGGATAAAAGGTATAGTTATAGTAATAATAATGATGACATTAGATTTCCTTAAGGGGATTAGTTGATGAGAAACTGCTTTAGAGACACAAACATTCAGTCTGTAGCAGAAGTGCAAAAGGGCAATACATCTACACCTCAAAGACCGCAAATTTTACATACTACACATAGAAGATCCATGGCTGGCCACGATCCTGAGGGCTGACCTTAGTCTATCTCTTACCTTGTGGCTTACATAATGGGGATTCATTCTCCCCCAAAACCCATAGAAGCCACATAGGCTGCTATGACTATTGTTATGGCACTTGGTCCCTTGAGCTGCATGTTGGGCGCTATGGCTTTATCCTTTTTTTTATAACTTGGGAAATTGTGGTAGTTTCAAAATATTATATTAGTATACATGTCACTTTGTTAGAAAACATTAAATGACAATTAAATACACAACTATAGGGATTATTTTTTTTATTTATTTACAATTTATTTTTTTTCTAATCACTAATACACATAACCACAAATCACACAAAAATACGCTTAGAACACAAATCCCAATCACTCAGGAACCATTTGTTAAATACATTTTTGGCATCTATTTATAAAGCAATGCATCTGACATTTAGCCAACATTCTCCGGTGGAAAGTCTTCCAGGTGCATGTTTTTTTCAATGGCAGTGATTGATACTCTACCAGAGAATGTGAGCTTAATGTGAGATTCCCTGCTTTGGAAATAAATATCTTTATCTGTACTTTAAAAAGGAAGTTATAAAACCAAACATTTGGCACGTGTTTTGACTGGTACATTATAAATATTTTACTGGTTTTTATACAATTACACAATCTGTATAATGGGAGCCAATAAAACCATAACCCACGCATTAGGTGAGCATACAACTAATAATTCAGTGCAAATAAAATGATTAAATAACCTAAAATTAGCAAAGCATAAACTCTCTAAGGTCAATTTAGTAAACTTTTCCTTTTCAGTGGATATATAGCTAGCAACAATTTCCATTTCAGTTAAGTTCTACTTCTTCTTTCTCAGATTGTTCACACAGTACTGATTGTGTCACTTCATGAGGCTTTTGACACATAGGCTTTTCAGTAATAATTATGTTTCTGCTGATTGTTACCTAATTGATGTTTGGAAGCAAAATTCTGTAATAAATTCTGTAAAAAAAAAAAAAACCGTACCTTTGCATGTTTCCATTCTACAAGTTGTTTTAGAAACTTGTATATATGCTTTTCTTTCAAAGATGCTTTTGTACTTCATGTTAAGTTTCCTTCAATTCTATAGCTCATATAAAGTTTTCTCTGTTGCTTTTCAGTGTTGTGTAATATGTTGGGGCTATATAAAAATATAATATATTATTATATTATAATAATAGGTCTGAAGTAAATTTACCAGGCGATAGAGGATTCTCTTTGGAATGAAAAGGCTTATTCTTCTGTTTCTTCTTTTGGACATTTTGTTGTTTAACATTTGTATATCACTCACTTATTCTAGTTTTACAAATTTTGCAGTTAATATTAATATTAATAATGTTATTAAAAACTGTATACTAAATAGGGGTGGCGAATGACAGACAGATACGGATAGTGACACATAAGGAGGAGAGGACCCTGCCCTGAAGAGCTTACAATCTAGGAGTTAGTTAGCTATGGACTTAGCTTTTGACTATCCTTTTGCACACAAACATTCACATGTTCATTGCTGCCAATTGCTATTGTTGCTAACCTTTTAGCACCCAAACAGCACATTAATTAATATGTAATTTTATTATTACATAATATAAAGTAGTTATTACCAGTGATCCTATTTTTCTAATTGGTGATTGGACAGAATGTAAAACAAGCAGTTCCATAATGTGGCTGTGATCTATGTGTTGGTGCCCTCTGCTGTCAGTGTTGAAAAGTCATACTAAAGGATTGTAATTAGTGATCTCTACTGAAGGATTATATCATGAGCCACTGTCAGGAAATGAGTCACCACTTGCTGCAAAACACTGCTATGACTTGGTATGTGCACTCTGTAACCGGAATGTTGAACAAAAGCAGGAAATGAAATATTGAATCCTAGAGGGAAATGGTTATTTTCAGTAAATCTGTTTAACACAGCTTATCTCTATTATTTGTTCTCTTCATTACCCAGTCTTTCAAAACAAAGTTAACACAATGACATAAAAAGTGTCATACTTTGGAACTAGGAGGGACTCTAGTATCTTTTCTTTACAAGTAAATGTATGTACCTATTTGTTGCAAAGCCTTCGTAATTTCTATAAAAGTTTACAAAAAGTTGCTTTAGGGTAGCCAGGGCAGGGTAAAATAGGAAATAGCACAGGTCTCCAACTTTTACTAGAGCCCTGGTTGACAGAATTGCAGGAATGCAGGGAGCTGGAATGCTCTGCATTTGCGCTCTGCACTTCATTTTTGCATGTGTGCATTTTGTCTAAAACCATCCCAAAGGTAATGCAAAGATGGAAAAATGTTTACTGAAGAGGTGGGCAAATATCTGCATCTCCCCTGTACTCCTGTTCCTTGTGTGATTTTTACAATGCATAGATATTGCATTCCTCTCTTTTTTAAAGAGAGAAGAGGGAAGGAATAATCAGACTGCAGTTGTAGAAGGATTCCCTCTATAAAGCACCTCTAAATGGCCATATCAATTCATTTCTTTTGAGCAACCACGTGAATGAAAGACGATAGTTGACTGGTTTGTTGTACACTTTGTTCAGGGTCCAGTCATTTAAATTTAATTATTAACATATACTAGGGCTCTGGAAAATTATGCACAAGATAGCATCTGAAAAATAATATACACAAGATAGAAAGAAAAGAGGTTGCCTAGTTTTCCATTGATAGAACCAACAAACCCCCTAGAAAGTAGTGATGGACCAAAGCTAAGATGTGAATTTTTGTATTTAGGAGCACCCTGTACTGTTAAAAAAGCAAAGGTAATGTAAAACTGTGTGATATTTTTTTGAGTGTGAAAGACAGGACTGTCAATAGCTCAGCTAATTGCTTCTGAATGCACTATTAAAAAGCTGATGACAAGGGAATTATATTTTCTGTACCATAACTATAGATTTGCCATTTACTACCATAAATAGACATAGAATACAACAATGCATTTCTTTCTGCGATGGAGGAAGATGAGTCATACCTCTACCACCTGACAGGCTCTGTATAGAGAATAACTGGGATTAAACCAATGACTTTAAGCAGGACTGTTCTTTCACATGCAATAAACATAAATGCCGTTCTAATAACTTGTAAAATGTGAATGATTTAGTCTGCCCTGCTGTATGACAGTTACATGGTCTGCAACTTACTTCTAGCCTTGCAGTTGGGATATGAAACAGTTCACAAAATTCAAATGGAATGGTGCCAAAGCACATGACTGACTATAACGAAGAGAATTCTCAAAACATTTCCCTTAGTCGTCAGCAGAGTAATAAAAAACTGAACTGGCTTTATCATGATTAGTCTGTTGGAGCAGCGCTTACATATAATAGCATATAATACAGTAGCTTTTTCAACTTTGCAAAGTAATTTTTAGGAGACAATTTTCTGTCCGGTGATCCCATGCTGTAGGCCACCGATGCAAAATGCACCCTGCTTATTCTCACTGGTATGCTGCTCACTTGCAGCAGGGAAGATTAGGCAAATAGATGTCAGTCCTCTACTCTGCAGCCTGTGGCATCCCCGGTTTCCATTTGGATGTGAATGATCTCCCTGCATCCCCTGCTGAATATAATGAAGAGGCATTCTCATGCTCTGAGAATGTGCTGCTGAATTGGATTATGCTGACACTAATCAGCAGAGTAGTTCCTGATTTCAGACCTGCTCTGCCATTGGCTTCTGGGGCTTTATAGCCTCTCTGCTTCCACTGATCTGTGTCTGTTGTAGCGTTTAGCTGTGCTGAAGTGTGTTTTGTGTTATTTTCTATTGCTGACCATTGTCTGTTCCTGACCTATTGATCGTACACACGCTGGACTGACCCTAAGCCTGTAACCCCGACTCTGATTGTGCTACTCCCTCTGTACCTTGTCTGGTGGACTGATTGCTTATGTATGACATTTGCTTTATTCTCTGTATTTACGTTGTAGAACTTGTACTGCTTAATCTGTGGGGCCATCCCCAGACACCATCCCTTGCGCATTAGGTCCTGGGGGTAACTGTGTGCTGGGAGAAGCAACCAATCCCCCTGCAGCGTTAGACTGGGGGACTGGTGTCTGGTGAGTACTGGTGCTGACCAGGGCCTTAAAATTAAGTAATTCAAATTTGTACAATTTTACATTTTTTTTTTGTTAGTGCATACAGATTGACTCTACCCCCTCCTAGGGATCTATTTATAAAGCAGTGAATCTGATATTCACTGAAAAATTCTCTGGTGGAGAAGCTTCCAGGTCAGTGTGTTTTTTAATGGCACTGATTGATCCTCCATCAGGGAATGTTTAGATGAATGTCAGATTCAGTGTTTTAAAAATAGACCTTTTAGAGTGGATTTAGCATTATGTGTACTTTTAATGGTTAATGCCTCTGGATTGTATGCTAGCTAATAGTTGCCCTATATTTAAAAAAAGATCATGGATGCAATAATGAAAGGCCTGGTATTATTTTAGTGAAATTTCAAACTGTGCATCATTTGGGGGAAACCAATATAATGAAAGACTTGGATTCTGCTAAGAGTCTATGATTCTATATCATACAGAGTCAAGTCTATGACCTTACATCTAAATACACGATAACAGAGAGAACCAAAAGTAGTAAGGAAAATCTTCAAGTAGAAGTTAATATTGTATTGAAGTAGTAGAGACCTTTACATATCTTGAATCAATTATGGTATATACGTGGAAGCAGATATAACCTACCAAATTATGTCTGCTATCAGTTCTTACACAGCCTTTTATCCTCCCCTGAAAAGTGAAAATGTAAGTAGAAAATTAAATCTGTGTTAGGTGACAATTATCTGACCACCACAGTATAACACTGTTTATTCTGTCCAGCAGTGTGTTTTTCACCCGATTTACTGTTGCTGACTTTGCCGGTTTCTGACCCTGCGAATGTATGCTGCCTGAACTGACCTTTTGCCTGTGACTCTGAGTCTTCCCTCGTCCTTGCCCCTGAGAACCTTGTCTGGTGGATTGGTTACCCATGAATGACCTCTGGCTCAGTATTCTGGACTTGCCTCTGATAAAATCTTGGTACTGCATTATCTGTGGGTTCCCGGGTTCCTTGAGCACAAAAATCCCAGGGGCATCCATGTGCTGGGACTGCGCAACTAGGTTCCCAAGGCTGAGCAGGGATTTACTATAGACAAACAGTGTGGTGTTATATCAGGCAACTGCTGCCTGGCAAGTACGGTTTCTGGACTATCCGATTCTCTATAAAACAAAGATCAGACTGGTTTTAACATATGGAAGTAAAGCATGGGTGCTTACAAAGTTGATGCAGCATAAACCTACTATAAAAGCAGAAAACTTTGAGAAATATCATTGATCCAATTAAGAAAAGGGAGATAAGGAGGGCTACAAATAAGGAAGTAATTATAGACTTGTATGAAATGCCAGATCTAGTTTGGACAGGTACGATTGAAAGAATGAGATGGGGTAGGGTATGTCTAACAGATGGCAAAAGGAATGAATCTGAAGAAGGGTCATCCAGGTGAGAAATGAATAGGGGTAGCGCCATGCAGATCCAGTTAAATGCATGTATTGTATAAGTTATGGGCAAAATATATAATGATATATAATCTATTGCAGAGTAACTCATGACAAGGCAATCACTGTCCTTTCCTACCAGAAAGACATCACATCTTTGTTTATTCATTATGCAAGGTTAGCATTTACCTACTGTAATTAAAATGTGAGCCCAATCATGTAACTCCCAGTGCTTGGACAGTAGTCTTTATTTTCTCACTATGTGTTTCCTAAACATTTTAGCTTATCTTCTGCTGCTCCTCACCCACTGTATTCAACAAGTGTGAAAACCTACCACCCTAACTCAATTCCCCTACCGTTTCTCATACTATTGACTGCCAGTGTCCTTACAACTTAAAACTGAATAATAATCAGGGGGCATACCACTGTTTAAAAACATTAAAAAGATACCTCACAGTTATAAATCCCAGTGTCTAAGGGCCATTTTAAACTTGTGGTTGACCACAGCATTTTACATCACACTCAAGTGTGTTATTAACTGCTCCTTTACTGCATACATTTGCACGCGGCTGTGTTATTATTATTATTATTATTAATAAACAGGATTTATATAGCGCCAACATATTACGCAGCGCTGTACATTAAATAGGCATTGCAAATGACAGACTAATACAGACAGTGATACAGGAGGAGAGGACCCTGCCTGTGTTGCTTCAGTTGCAGTGGATTGCATAGTTCCTGAAAGTAACAAAATTCTTCTATCTGCACAATTGCTTTTCTTACCCTGGTGGAAGAAATGCACTACAACTGCAACCAAAAGGGCAACTTGTTCAAATACATAACCAGCTATGTAATTTACTGCACCTAGGTGCGTAGCAGCAATTTATTATGTGCCTGGGAGTGGCTAAGGGTGTAGTTTTTAGTGCGAGAGGAGCCTGGTGCGCCACTTTCTGTGTATTTCAATATTTTTTGTACTAGAGAAGTCCTCGATCGGGTCCTGTGCTGCCCTGGAGTTCTCCTTTATCCCAGCGTGGAGGAAGCGCCATGTGCCACCATCTTGCTATATAATTTCCTTGTTCTGGTTACATCACCTGATTTTGCACTGTGCAGGCATGAGATCAGGTGACATAGTCTGCTGTAAAGAGGGAAAAAAAGGTTTCGATCTCACTGAGCATGCATGAGATCAGCATCTTTCCCCTCAAAGTAGGAAAATGCCCATTTATCGCATGCCTGATCAGAAGTCTGTAAAACTGAATGGGAGCACAGAGCCTCCCAGGATACATATGTCATGGATCTCCACTGCAATCAAGACAGAATGGGAGGGGCTACACCCTTTTTTTAAGGTTTAGGTCCGCTTTAAGCAAAAAGGCTTATTTAAAAACGTGTGCAAATATCCTTCCCTCCTATTGTGTGCTGCTTCCACTACCTCTTGGATTGCAAGCTTTTCTGGATGGGGTCCTCTCCTTTGTTTGTCATGTGCAACCCCTATTTAATGGACAGTGCTGTGTAATAGGTTGACGCTATACAAATCCTGTTTATTATTATTATTATTATTAATAATCATTATTATTATTAATAATAATAATAATATTAATAAAAATCCATCCAAACAAGTAAAGAAATACTCTTCTAAGCAGATGAGTTTCAAAAAAACAGGGGAGCCCTGTCATGTGACATGTCAAAGTCCTATAAGCAGCTCTCACCTAATTGTTCTCTGTTGAAATAAGCAGAGAAATTGGCCCCTAAGGAAACACATCAGTCTGCCTGCAACAGACAGATGCTATTCTCCCAGAATGCTCCTCTCAGGTGTACCATAAGAAACTAAGGCTATGTACACAGGTGCAATAATTTTCATTTGAAAGGAACTAACGACTGCACAATGCTTGGACGAGTGCTTTACAGTACCGTTCAGCTCTATGAAGAGGAGAGGGGCAGAACAACTCTCTGCCCTTTACTTTCACGTGATCGTTTATCGTCCCTGGACCTGCCAAGACAGTCGTTTGGGCGATGGACGACGAGCACCGTACACACGCCAGAATCTTGTCCGATATCAGCCCTGAGCCGATTATCAGACAAGCAAGGTCAGTTTCATTTTTTAATACTGCATGCAAGATTATTATGTTGTTTCTCCTTGAATTTATAAATAAACAACAAAATTTTGGCAGCAAACACTTCAGGCTGTCATGTACTGTTTGAGCCAAACACCATCAATTTTATTTCTATGGTCCGCTTTTTTTTCAAAAAAGTTCACATATTTCACATGACCTTTATTTCCATTAAATCAAATGAATAGAAAAACAGAAAATGCATACAACATATTACTGCTTTTTTCACAGATATAAGTGATAACGTTACTAAACGTTCACATATTTCAGATAGCCTTTATAAAAGCTACATTTCTTTTTTGTGCCTGTTTGTTTAGTAGCAAAACAGAGCACTGTTCAATTAATTTGACTGCATTATTTTCTTTCTAGCTGTGACAACATGTTTGACCCAAACCAAATACAGTTTACAATTCTAATTTTGTGCCAGTATGTTATTCTTTCCCAAAAATAGTACATACCGTTACTCCATGTTTTTTGCTTTTTTAAGGTATTCGACCATGGAAATATGTTCCAAAGTGTATGCAAACAAAAAACATTAATTACGTTGATCCTGATGATCCGCCAGTTACCAGTGTGTTTCTCACTGTATGTTTTGGCTGCTAAATACCTTGGCTGCTAAATTTCCTTTTAACCTGCAATGCCGACCCTGCAACGCAAGTTGGAAATTGAGGATTCCACCTATATGTAACCTCTGCGTGTTTCTCTAATGCATACATTAATTTCCCAGTAAAACAATGCTGCTTTTCCCAGTAAAACCTACCCACCCCTTGTGTGAAGGGTAAGGACTTGTGGGAAATATAACTTTGGGGATACTGAAATCTGATTTATAAACTTCAAGCAGCTGCCCCTGTAGAATATTTGCACAATCTGGCGATGATGTTACAGATAGTAATAAAAGCTGTTTCCTGCTACAGAACCAAGGCAGAGGAAAAAAATGGTATTTTTAATGAGATCTCGAGGGGTAAGAGGGAGATTTGTGGGGAATTTTAAGCAATGCTTAAACATATATCCTAATGCACCCATAGATAATTGTGCATACTGAACCATTGGTTTTTAAAATGATATTGTCCTGCTTCATCATAAACTAACTAGCTATCTAAACTAGCCGATTTTCAAACCAATGACCTAAACCTAAAAAAAAAGTTGTTTAAAAAAACACTAGTAGAAATTATTTTTTACCACTACAATTTTATTCCTCATGAACACTCAGTATAATAAATGTGCTGGTATTTGCTGCTACTACCACTGT
Source organism: Pyxicephalus adspersus (assembly GCF_032062135.1). Taxonomy (NCBI): domain Eukaryota; kingdom Metazoa; phylum Chordata; class Amphibia; order Anura; family Pyxicephalidae; genus Pyxicephalus; species Pyxicephalus adspersus. The sequence goes on along the minus strand of NC_092858.1, from coordinate 78,529,002 downwards.
TGTTAGTGCTTGTGCTCTAAGGGTAGTGGGATTTGAATTGAAGGAGTAAGTATGAGTCAGGCCCCATAGGTGGTATTTAGACATAGTTCACACATTGAGGAAGAGACTGAAAATGTTCCGATAGGGAGTTGGGGATTCCCATGATCACCAACTCTGCCCACAGCGTTAAGCACCTTCTGGTGTCTGCTGCTCAGCCTACCTGCATGTTCATGGTAGAAAGCTGCTGTCATACTGATGTCACCACACCAAGGTTCTGCCAGACATACCATTTGTTGTTGAGGCCAAAAAGTTTAAAGTTGTTTGAAATCTTTTGAACTATAATACCTCTTTCCAATCGGCCTTTAGAGTCTTCAAGGTGCATTTTGAGAAATCACAACCAAGACCTATCGTGGCGTTTCTTGAGAAGTGGCTTTTTCTTGAAACCCTCCCTTACAAGCCCATACAAGGGGCATTGGAGCAAGAGGCACTCTACCTTACAAGCACACAATGACCACAATAAATACAGCTGGAATTTTTTGTGTGTGAGCTTTCATTACAGCCTGTAAAGAAACTGTCAATATCTTTAAAGTGGGTGATTCTTTTCTATACCACTCGATTAAACAGATAACAAAATGCCTGTTCAACTGTGTTTTATGATTTACTGGTAAATCAAAAACTGACCACCCACAAAGCTTTTTATATATCACGTGTGTTTCTGTAAATAAAAATGTTATACTTTTTTTGGTTTATTTATTGATTTATATTCAATATCAGTAATTTCAGATTACAGGGCTCTGTAGAAAAACATTGGTGGGCTCCCTAATTTTCAGCAACTTCTTTCTGGAACCTAATATTCAGAATTGGTAGTCAGGAGCTTTTGTTACACAAAATACACCTAATAAAATCCCCGGTTGACAAGGGTAGCCAGTAGCTTATATTGCAAACCTAATTGTCACTTTAATTGTATTACTCTAACTTTTATCTAATAAACATTAATGCCTTGCATTGGTTTTTACAACACCCCCAACAACAGCTGTTAACATTAAAGCTGACCTAAACTGAGAGATTATGTAAACTGCCGTTATTCTTATACTCTGTCTAATATCTTCTGAATCACTGGCTCAGAATCAATGTACAGCTCAAGTATTCAGCTTGTTTGAGGTGTGTGGTTGAAAATACTAAAACCAAAATCCAGCTTTGCATTCAGACAAATATCAGCAATGATGATTTATATGATCTCTGTTTATTTCCTCCTTAATGAGAGTTCTTGACTAACTGGTAAGACTCCATGCACGCTTCTGCACGACAAATCTGACTATGACTTTCCTCCATAGTGGCTGCTTAGAGGTAAGCCTGGATGCTAAGTATGCCTTCCATTTAGCCAGTGTAAAGGAAAGAGGATGAATAGATCAGGTTATGAGTTTTTTTTAAGGTACCTTTAACAGGACCCCGGCACCAAGAACCAATAGCAGCCGGTTGATAACATGTTATTAAAAAAAAATTAAAGGCAATACATAAATCTGTTGTAAGCAAGGTAAATTAACTTTGATCCTAAACTTGTGTTTAATTAATTGAATCCACAGTACACACGGACAACCTCACATAGACATCAGTATGATTCATACAGAGATCTAAACAGGGGGTCATTTCACTATTTGTTTGCATTCACAGGTCCAAGTCTTGTTTCCTGCACTGTACAACCTCATGGACTTCTATAGGGCTTCTCTACATCACTGGACAAAGCACCATAGAAGTCTATGGGGGTGTACTGTGCAGGCAGAGGCAGGTAAGATGACTAGCCAGTGGATGTAAAGGAGTGGTGCAGCTGTGCCCATCAAATGGGAAAATAAAATTAGATATCTAATATAATAAAATAATATTATCTAATAATTCAAAATGCAGCCTAATGTAGAGACCATACTGTCCTTTATCATCATTTCTGTTAGTTTAAAAATAATTATCTGGGTACCCACCAATGCAAGCAGGGAGTCAATTTACACCAAATAAAAAAAAGCTTCAAGCCCCTTTATTTATTTTTTGAATACATTAAAAGCTGGCCTTTTAAAAAGGGAAATGGGGACATTATGACGGAGGCGCATACCGAAAGTCCTGCTGGCACCTCATAAAGTCTCACTAAAGTTTGTAAATGCAGTGATCAATATATTAGAATTTCAGTGTTCAGTGTATGTCAATAAATAAACTCAGTTATTAGGGATACAAGAAGCAAGAATACTTGATCTGAAGACCTGCATGTAGTTTCTTCAAACAACTGTAAATTGAAATGTGAAAATGTATGGTTCCATAATTCAATCAGCCAGTAGATGGCAGCACTGCCCAGCAGAAATGTGATTGGTAATTGATACTTTTCGACTTTTTTTTGTTTTAAAGCCAATCTCTGGGCAAAACTTGGCATCCCACTACACAAGTATGTGCTGACTGCGTTATAAAATGATTGTATTTCCTAGGATTTTAATAAAAAATAAACCATTTGCTTAATTAGCTTATTCACAAAAAAGCATGCATATCAATCTGATTCTAGCTTTCATAGCATTGATTTCTAATCCTTTTTTTAAATTTATTAATAACTTTTAGTTCAGCATTCTTCTAGGAAGATTGACATTGTCACTTCTTTATCTCAATAGGTTTCATATATTGTCCCTGATATCACTGAGATTTCCTAAGAACTTTGGTGGCCATCCTGTAGCAGAACATAGCTGGTTCAACAGTAATAGATGAACTAATCTATTGTTAGCTGATAACCAACAACAATTAATGATGTTACTGTGTGCATCAAGAAGTAAAGAAAGAAAATCTTAATAAAATTCCTCCCAAAAAAAGATGTAAACAATGTTGAATCAGAAATTGTCAAAAGTATAACTCATTAAACTAATATGATACAGGCCAAGATTTATAACTAGATAAGTGTGCTCATCTTCATTAAAAGCTAAAGACTGTCAGAAATCACGTTGTGTTTCCATACACTGTAAACTCCTAAACAGAGCAGAATCAGATTGGATACAGTCCCTCGTAAAAAGGAGGATACTGAACGTTTATCAGCCCATGGCCTTGGAAGTCTGTAAAAGAGTTTTTGTGTTATTACAAGATTAGGAAGGAAGGTCACAGGATTAACCCAAGAAGTGTTCTGAGAATACAAATAAAACTCAAGGACGTGGAAAGAAGGCTGTGAACAGACAGCATATTTAAGGTAAAACCTGTTTGATACTTTGAGAAACATGGTTAACAATCCTCCTTGTGTTTATATAACCAAAACTCATTTATCATTTAAAAAAACATTTAACAGCATTTTACTGTGATATTGAACAGTAATCTTGTGAAAATTAAGAGTATGTCAATTTGACCAACATCATTAGGCAACACTGATTAGAATCTCTCAATCTGTTTATTGAAATAAAGTTACTATATAAAACAAAAAAGAAACAACAACCATCATTGACATGCAAGTATTATTATTATTAATAACAAACAGGATTTATATAGTGCCAACATATTAGGCAGTGCTGTACATTAAAATTATTCAAAACAAGCAGCGTTTGACAAAGAGGTATAACCCCCAAAGTGCATTGAAAGAAGTATCAACATATCAGTCCACATATGAAATTTAACCAATGAATCAACAGGTTACAAATACAGAGTGGTGCTCTAAGAAAAGGGGAAAAACAACCAGGATGTAGAGAATAATAAGTGTGCATCTGAGACAATCAACTGAGCTTCAATAGAGGATTGTGAGGTTACCTATATGGTAAATAACAAACACTGTGACGGGATAATGCACAACAGACAGCTAAGAAAAGTTAGGTATGGAAAATAGGAAAAAGAATCAGGGAAGAGTGAGATCAAAAAAGGGGAAAACAGAGGTGGGGGGTATAGGGTGAGGTGCGGATCCACCACCAGACTTGCCAATCCGCCAAACAGATTTGTAATTAACAGAAGGATGTTAAACTTTGAAAATGTTTAAAAATAATCATGGGGACCAGCTATCATCAGCATCAGGTTGTTTAGGATGGCATAAGTGATAAATGCCTAAAACTGGTGAATGGAGGGGCATTCACGTCAGATTTGTAGCATGGTACTGTTATGGCTTTGCCTGTTACAATCTTTTTTAAATTTAGGAAAACTACAAAAATTGGATCTCACTCCTGTAACTAGAGGAAACCTGACAGGACACAAATATGGGAGCTGTCGTTGCTATTTTAATTGTTGACTTTAGGGCCCTCCTTCTGATTATTATCCCATATAGCTTCCATAGGTTTACATAGTTACTGGCCAGGAATAAGCAGACATAGACCTGTGATGACAGTCTTTTTTTACCTTCAACTTCTCATTCAAGCATATGGTAAATGGGCCTAAAGGTCAAATGCAGGTCAGAAAAATGTGGTGAATTAGCTTAGATTCTTCTCCAATTAATTACAATCTCTTGCCATATTAAACACAAGTCTTCATATGTTTATAGACATGACTTCCGACAATGTCAACAAAGGTCTTTAAACAATGTGTCTGATATATGAAAGCTCTCCAATGCTGGAGAGGATACACTTCCATCAGTGAACCTGGGTGATGCAGCAAACCTGGAATGAATTTCCTAAAAGTCATTTGCTATTTGTTAGCAAATGTTTTCAATCCTGGATCAGATCTTTTCCAGGTTTGCTGGACCACCCAGGTTCACTAATAAAAGTGTATCCTCCCCAGCCTTGAAGAGCTTTAATAAATCAGCCCCAATGATCCAAAGATGGTTTATGACAGAATAAAAAAACAGTACATTTCTGCATAACTGGCACCGTTTCCTATGTTTTATTGCTTTAAATATCTTGCAAGGACAGAAACATTTACTACTAGTCTAGCAAAAACTGACTTGGTGCCTAAATCCTGCTTTGCATTTATAACATGCAGCATTTTTTAATTGCTGTCAGCTCTCAGTTTCCTTTGGCTTAACCACTCAAACCTGCCCACTCTTCCATTCCTAATATCTATTCATTGTGCAGACCCAAAATAAATACTAGGGTGCTTAATTACTTTTCTTGTGATAATACAAGGCACAGAACAGCTCTGAATTTTGGAATGGCCAAAATATCAAATAAATATACCATAACCTCAGTGGTAAGTTTATCAAAGCAAAATCTAGCAAATAGGGATTTATGGTTAGGGTTACAACACAGACACATACAGACGCATACATACATACATAATACATGCATATGTCTCTTGAGGCAGTTTTCCTTACACTGGTTCCTTTAGTTCACAGACGGCCATTGTAAAAACTGCCAGGGTTGCTTATTCTATATATCAGCAAGTGATACAAGTCTATTTTGGTGAAGATCCTGGTTTATCAGAAAGTAAAGGATTTTACTGGGCACTTTCTGGAAAAGCAACTTGTGTGCTAAGTAAACAGCTCTAGAAGACTCTCATCCAACAATAACAAGGCTCTTGTGCGGCTGCCAGGTTCCATGTCAGCAAAGATATGAAATATGAGATGATTCATGTATTTTACTGTTTGGTCATTCTTGAACTGGCTTGTGCTAATGTTTTTTTACAATTTACTAGCATTCATATAATGCTTTTAATGAATAAACATTCTTGTCCACAGTAAAGTTATATATGGAGTAAATATGAAGTAAAGTGGAAGTTCAAAAGTAAAAATATTGTGAACAGGTAGATATATTATTCCAGAAGGGGCAAGTGATCTCCCTTCTGCAATAAAATGAACTTCCCTCCCTGTTCAAAATTCATTCTAAGTAAAATCACTTCCACTCGTTTCATCTCACTGGCACCGGCATCTTTACCCGGTCCTCTTATAGGATCTGAATCTTCATCCATCTTAATTGGCCAATTAGGAGTGACACAGGTCCTGAGCATGTACACTGAAAAGCACGTCTTCAGTTTTATACTTGCACAAATATGGCAAGGGCTGTGAGAATTACATGCAAATACAGTTTATTTTGATAACTCCACCTTATGGCAACAGAATATGGTGAAGCAAACCTTCTTTATGTGACTTAGTACAACAAAATGACAAGCAGCCAAATAAATAGACCAATCAAACATAGGCAAGCAGTTGTGAGATCCTCAAATATAAGCTTGCAAAATATCCTTATGACCATTCTGTTGTTAATACTCTTGTGACTCGTCAGATCACACAGTGATACCATAAGTCGTCGGATCACACAGTAAATTCATAGAACTGCATATTTAGAAAACATAAAGGTCTAAAGAAAAAATCAACTAAGATAGTAAATATTGAATGCATTCAGAAAATAGGAAGATTATTAGAGTCCATAGTCATATTACAAAAAATTCGCACACAATCGAATGTCTGTACCACAGTAATAGTCTTAAGTCCCAAATGTAGACTGAGGACAATTTCAGGAGAAAAGCATTTTATTTACTAATAAGTGGTATGGGAGAAAACTCAAGTAAACATGGGGAAAAACTTACAAACCTCCATGTAACTAGTGTCCTGGCAGATTTTGAGACCTTGGTCCCTGGTGTTGCCAGGCCAGAATATTAGCCACTGTGCCACCCAATTTTAGGGTTTAGATATATATATATATATATATATATATTAAAGCCACTGGGCATCAACGCTAACCATGATATTAGGGAAATTGCAAACATCCATTGTCTATAAAATTTTATTGTATTTATTAAGTTGCCCGATTTCAATTTAACTATAAAGCTGCCACCATCCCTAAAGGAGTTAAACCACAAAAAAACAAAAATATCAAAATACAGGACTTTAACAGCAGTCAAATGTCCTAAAACTATCATACGTTTATTTACATCATTTTAAAAAATATTTAAAGTTGTACATGTCTCTTTCTATATATAGAGAGTCTAAATACCATCATAACATATAAGAGCTGAATATATACATAATACATATGTTGAGATCAGCTGACACGTTTCGCAAACTATGTCCGCTTCTTCAGGGGTATAATTAGTACAGATAGTAGGTATATCAGCACAAGGGTTGTTCAACTACAGGTATACTTTGTCACCAGATATGGAGGCAGGTAGAAAGCGGAGTAAAAACCACACCACACAGAGATAGTGGTATCCCAAATCAATTTTCCACAATAGTGTTCAATATCTAGTAGTCCTTACACTATAATGGACTTTTCAGGAAATTGCCATCACAGCATATATTTGTTCATAATAAGTCACTGTCCTTAGACCAACAAATGTTGTTTAGAGTGCTAGGATATTTTTGATATTTGTGGTTAAACTTTATTGTAGACAACATCTTTCTGTCTTCCTGTCATTCTAATTTGATTCCTAACATAGTATTAAAAGTGAGAACTATATTGCCCTTTCCCTGGCAATAGTTGTGAAAGTTTTCGTTTAGGTTTTTTTAAGTATCTCTCCCTATACCCTTTACCCTATTATACTATTTTTTTTTATTTTATTGTTAATTTAGACTGCTACAGATTGGTATACATTATTACAAAATACTTTAGCCTTGCACATATTATTTTTTTAATTATACCAGCTCGCTAGATTGAACAAGCAGAGTAAATATTGATTGTGGATCATGGTTGTTTTTTCAACAACATTGAAATGTCAAGTAAGCCTGTGCCCAGATCATTCACACTTAGGTGTTTACATATTCTGAACAAGTAGAAAAAAGTACAACCCGACCTCGTTTACCTCTGTATCTATTAGCTTTGTAAAGAAATGTACCTAAAGTTCATAACACATTTATTAAAATCTTAGCTCTTTCCCAGTTATTTTCTGCTGTACCAGAATCTTTGGAGACTGCCAATGTTCAAATGTAAACAACCAGCAGACGTCTCTAAGTTGTTAGAAAGCAACTAAAACCCGACTCTAGCATCTTCTTGTGATTTTTGCTAATTAATAAAAACGTTAAAACTCACATTAAACCTAGAAAGGTCAGGGATTGTTTTTTTACTTTTTGTGAAGAATATCCAGTTTATAGTCCATAGTCTGAGCACTGGTACACTTTAAGGTGTTGGAAGGCTTCCACTTGTAATCCCCCAACACACACACGTTTATTGTTCTTCTTTTTTATCCCTTTTACAACTCATAACATACAGTATATTGATGCAGCACTCTAGTGCCTGCCAGAAGTGGTGGTTGAGGTGCAAAAATTTAAACCAGTATTTCTCAAACAGGATTCCTCCAAAAGTTGCAAGGGGTTTTTGCAATTTGTGACTCTCAGGCCAGTTGCAACTGACACGGATTATTTTTTTGGCTATCAAACCTTTGGCCAGCAACATAAGTGACATTTTCCTACTGACCACCACATTAATGTACTGTGAGCTGTGTATAGGGTAACTATACAAGGGGTTCCCCATGTTAAAATGGTTTAGAAACACTCGTTTAAACATTTTCGTTTAGTTACTTGCTGGAAAATAGTGTAAGAAGATTTGTAAATCCTAATCAATGTGCAATCTTTTGTGATGTTAATAATATGCCTGCATTTAAGCCAAAAAAGAACTGCATGTTTTATAAAACCCTTTTCCCTGGCATTTGATAATGATTAGGACTAGATTTATCTCAGATTCAGTAGGCTTGTGTCTAAAGGCGGTAGAGGCAAACCAGCAGCTTTTGCCTGTTAATGATCGTTTTTCTGGAGAATACATTTATCTTAAGCTTAAGTAAACCCCAATATATGAAACTGGTAGGTCAGTAAAACAACATTTTTTTTTTTTGCAAAAAAAGCTATTCTAGTAGAGGGAATTCCATTTTGTGTTTTGTGCCTAGAGGCTTCTGTGATAAAAATCCACCTCTTCTGATGATACTAATTGGTATTCTGTTTACAAAACATGAAACCGGAGCTGTTTCCTTTTACTTTAATTATATTATGGATATATACTCGTATGTGTCTGTATGTGTATTAAACAGACACTGTCATCATAATGCAGTCAGGCTGCATATACTGTAATGAATCTGCTACTTTTTCCTTTTTTATCTGCTATGTTCTGGCTGCTGTTCTTGGACAAAAGCAGCAGCCATATTTTTCGATCACCCCCTAAAACACTGTTGCTTGGAAAGTGTTGGGCCAGAACCATGGCCTGACTCTATACTCTACCCCTGCTACAACACTAAGCTAATAAAAGGGGACACATGTATTACGTTTTATGCAGCCTGACTGCATTATCGTAAAATATAAAGTTGATTTAATTGGGCTTTAACGCTTGTCCCGAAATACCTTTGGCAACAATTCTAATTGTGGGATACCATCTGTTTAGATAATAGCTGCAGACAGGTCAGTTGCTTCTTGGTGACACATATGTTATCAATGTGAAGGGTATGTTCACATCTGTGATTTTCCCTGAGGCATTGAACGCATTATTTTACGTATGGTAAATTTAGGGAAATTTTAAATACAAATAGTGTATTCATATGGCTATTCAGGTTACTATGTGGTAAAAACATTTGTCATGTAATTTTATTGCGATGTATTGTGTGCTTAAGTGGTGCAAAAACAGTGCATGGAAAAATAATCTCTGTTTTTTTGTATTTATTTCAATTTTATTTAACAACCTAGTACAATAACAAATGTAAATTCAAGTACAACTTATTGATTTATCAAGTTTGATATAAATATACAATACAAAAATAAGGCATTTTTCATTTGCATTGTATGTGGTTGGATATTCTCCAAAACAATTTTTATTTTGGTTAACATATATAAAGTTCCAGGTTACAAATAAAATGGAGAAATCAGAACAGTGACATTATTTGTGGATCAGATATGATAATTTTTATAAATATCAAATTATAGGTCACAGAGATACCCTTTCTCTTTATTCTTATATTAACCAGAAACAGAAAGAATTCTAGCCCAATGATTGGCCCATAAAGATCTCCAACAGCTCAAAAAAAAACTTTGTATTTTTTTCTTTATTAAAAGATGTTTCTATCCATTCCGTCCAAAATATAAATGTAAGTTTTTGCAGAAATAGTTGCATGGTGGGTAGGGATCGTATAATTCAGCATTGTAATTTTATTTTTCTTGAAATTATACGTGCCAGAAGTCCAGTCCCATTCAAATACAGCACCCATCCCCACCCATCACAGCACTTTGTACAACAGTGTATCTCAGTTATCCTAAAATTATACACTTTTAATGAAGACATATACACTCTGTGGAATTGCCTGAAGTAGAACACTCTGTACTGTGCAGATTAAAGCATTTTCCAAGAATATTTAAATGCATACAAGAGTTATGACAAATCTAGGTTAGTTGGCAAAGCAGTTTTGAGTAATGAAATACTGTGTCCTATTATTATTATTATTATATTTCCATAAAGCTTTAGAGGTAGGGTTAGGGGTAAGTAGCATAGTGTCTAATGGATTCGCCCAGTCAGTTAGAGAAAGCACTAAAATTATTTCACCTATATATGCTTGGGCTTGTAATAAAGTAAAAAGTATATTAGATGTACTTTAAGATTTAGCAATTGTTTCTCGTATAGAATACAGCTTTCTAGTACTCACCTATCAATGCCAGGAATAAAGGCTAAAGTAAATTTAGTAGAGATTTTGCTCTCAAATTGTGCCTAATTTGCCAAAGAGAGCATTGAGAGGATTGTTAGGCTAGGTACACACCTGCAATGGTACTCGTCCGATAATCAGCTCAGAGTTGATATCGGATGATAATCCCACATGTGTACAGCACTTGTCTTCCATCATCCGAATGACCATCCTGGCGGATCCACGGATAATGGACGGCGAACGATCGTAATGGAAGTGAACGGGAGAGAGCGAAGGGGGGTTCCCCCCTCTCCATTGAGCAGAACAGTCATGTATGTACAGCACTGGTTCATGCATCGTGCAGTTGTTAGTCGTTGGAAAGGATTGTGAAAGATCCTTTCCAACGACAATTATTGCATTACTGTTAAGGTAGGAGTTTCCTCCACATATATAGGATTACCAGAAGATGAGATGGTGTAAATAAATAAAAATCAGTTTGTATGTTGGAACAGTAAGTGGAGCCACATTTACAGTTCTTTAGGAGCTGTAGTAATACAATATAATACTATATGATTAATATGACTGTCACACATTTTTCCCCCTATAAATTGCCAAAAAGCAACATTATTTAGTTTATTAGCTGTGGCTTGTAGGTATATGGGTAATGTTTGTAGGGTGATCTTTTTTAATGCAGTTTTTCCTAGAAAAGATATGCCCAACTTGACCAGTATAAGCAGTAGTCCTAAAACTTTAGCACAACTTAATCTTTAAAAAAAAAAAAATTTTGACTAAGGAACTCAACTTTGTATGAACTGGCCAGTGACACAACAGTTAATGGTATATTATGTGAACCTGCCTCTCCCTTCAGTTATAAGTTTTAAATACTTTCCAAGACAAAATATCAGGATTGCAGAATTTGTTCAATTAAGAATTCCATGCATGTCATTTTGAACGTCCAACAAATTGATCATCATAGTGTATTCTAGGTTTTAGAGAACTCTTTTGATCTTGACAAGAGGACACCAAGCACATCAGTAGCAAAAAGCTGGATATCAGAGGTTTAAATAGTATGTCTTCTGTTTACATACTCCCTTAGGAGGTCCTTTAGATGGCCCCTAATTCTGATTCAAATTCAATGGATTTGAAGAGGAGGTAAATGGATTAGGATTGTATGTTCTATTCACATGTAACAAATCTGCATTGTGTGAATGAAGAGATAATGTTACTTGTTATAATATGCTGAAAAACTCAATGGTTTCCATAATTCTCCATGTGGCTCTATATATACTGATATGAAGATCAATAAATAATGACTTTTATACAATCTTACACATAAGACAATGAATACATTGAACATGACTTAGTAAAGCTTGGAGACGATAGACCATCATGGGGAAATCTGGGTGATCCAGCAAACATGGAATGGATCTGGTCTAATTGCAAGTGTTTTTTTTTTAAAGAAAACCATTTGAGGTTTACTGGATCACCCAGGTTCTCCCATGATAGTGTATCTTCTCCAGTTTCACAGAGCTTCAGTAAATCAAACTCATTTTGTTGTCTTGTACATCCAATGCAGTTCAGAATTTAATAAACATATTTATCTTACTTTCTAAGTAATTACATTTTCTACGAGAAATGTGTGTAAGAATCTACAGACAGTAACAGACAGGTTTTCTAACCTTGTTAGGCCAAATACGAACCTCTGCTCCCCTAGCCAGGCTGATTCTAACTAATTCTGTGATGTTGCCAGTGCTTTGTATCCTCAGCTATAGTTGTTTTTATTTATATTGGCAGCATGTGTAGTCTGAACTGCAGGGGATCAGCAGCTGAAGGCTGTCATACAGTATAAGAATCAAGAGATCCTATACTTTTGGGTGGAATGGGAGGATCCTTTAAACGCCTACTCCAGATACGTTTTTACACTTTTGACACCATTTATTTATTAATCTTTCTTTCACGATCCTTTCCAACGACTAAGCACTGCAGGATGCATGAACAATGCTGTACATACAGCACCATTCTGCTCTATTGGGAGGGGAGGGGAAGAATGATGTAGCGGCACCCCGCTGCACGCTCTACACCTTCCCTTGCATTAGGATCATTCATCGTCCATCGTTGGTGGATCCGCAAGGACGGTCGTTTGGACGATGGGCGAAGGGTTCTGTACACATGCCAGATTCTCGTCCGATTTTGGCCCTGAGCCGATTATCGAGCGAGAACCATTGGACGTGTGTACTTAGCTTAAGTGAAGGTAAATTCCAAGACAATTACCAATCCAGAATTGTTTACCCTATTATATGGATAATCTAATAATATAAATGTTTAAGAGGTTGAGAAGCGCAAATACCAAGTACATTGTGAGTAATATTTACTTTTATTTGTTACACATCTCTGATATCTCTCTGATGTTTTGTGTTTTCAAATTGATTCCATAATTAAAGGGAAACATTTACCTTGCAAATGGGCATTTACAGAATATTAATTTTGAATTAAAAATACTTGCTATGGGGGAATTTAAGGGTGCAAATACAGTAATTCCACCTATGGAATCTAAACTGCAAACTTTGGAGAGATAGTGCCTGTGAGCTCCATGAAATGTGTTTTCATTATCCAATAAAAAAAAAAAACCTGTCTTTAGTCAATATTGGGCATAATAACAGGTTTTCTTTAATGCTCTCTATCTCAAACCGCAAATACTCAGCTTTTCATTACTCCTGCATCCCTCTGTTACTCGGCTGGGAAATACATAGTATTTCTGAGTATGAAGTACCACATAATATACACTTGTCCTTTCTTTTATATGACAGTGCAAGTGATTTGCCAAGTATGTCACACAGATGTTTGGAAACAGTCCTCATCTGTAAAAAAGGTCTACAAGAGAGACTTAGAGCTTGTATAAGAACTTCTTTGCTCCCCTTGGCAGCATATATACAGTAATGGAGAGCATACTGCTAAGATTGAGCTTCTGGAGAGGGAATCATTAACTTTTCTCTTGCTGCAACCACTGTAACTGCTATAGTATAGTAGTGGTGGCATATTGTAGGCTGGGTATCTTGTAGAAGTGTTTTGGGCTATAAATTTTTTTTTGTTCTGTGGAGATCCTTTTAAGGGTGGCTAATTAGCTAATAAAGCCATAATTATATATGAGCCCCATTTATATATATATATATATATATATATATATATATACACATACACACATACACAGCAGTGTATGTTTACCCAGTGTATTTCTCTATGTACTAAATTGATAATCCTGCCAGCATCGCCTAACAATTCTTATTATCTTTGCTGCAAATTTCATTTTGGAAAAAGTTTTCGTGGACACCGAGTTTTGCATTGTTGTGGGCAACATCACCATCTATTGTGAAACATTTTTGGTGAATGCAGAGCAGGTGAAATGTTGTAAGACATTCCAGTCTAAAAAAAAATTGACTTGCTCTGCATTTACCACAAATCTTCCTGGATGAACAGTAACATCATTCTCAACTAGGGACTCTGGTCTAAAGAGTGGGGTAAAGTAAGTATAGTGATCAGAAAGCAGGAGAGAACCCAGACTGTGTAAGAGGAAGCTTCATTTTAGTAAAAGTTTTATAAGTTTGTCTTCTTTTGAATGTCTCCTTATTTTATACTTATACTTGTATTTGAATATATATTTTTCAGTGATTACACTGGTCAACAAACATTTTCTTGCCAAACAGATTAAAGTTATTTTAGGTTATGTTTGTGTCACACTTACCTCCTCCTCCTGCGCATGCAGGCAGTTCTGACTCTGGGTGTGCCTGTTTTTCAAGCCTAATCAATTCCGTCCAATCCGCTGGCCAATAAAAAAATAGCCTCTTAACCATCGTTGGCTATTTAGCGAGCTCACACACTTCACTTAGTGTTTGTGCAATGTGTCTCCATGACTGCCGAGCCCCTAGTTGGGTTGAGCTATTTCCTGTTCACCTGTGACTTAATCCAGCATTTACTTTGTCCAGCTCCTTGTTGTCCAGTCCGTTGGTTCCCAGCCAACTTCCCTGTGCTGTTCTAGTGTTCCTGTCTGTCTGTGGATATCCCTGCTTCTCCTGTGCCTCCTGTTGCTTCCAATGTTTCCTGTGTCCGCAGTGACCCCGGGTCAGTGGTGTCTGTCTCCTGGATCCCTGGTAATTGACCCCTGGCTTGTGACCTGACCTCTCTTGCTTGCTTCCTGCCTCGACCCCGGCCTTCCTCGAGATCCTTCTGCTTGGTGATTTTGCGCTGTGACTTGCCCACCTTGTTGTGCCCAAGGACCACAACCTGGCGGTAACCAGCAGCGCAACATCCTCACCATCAGATGCTCTGGAGAAGACCTGGTTACTGCTTAGACTCTGCACCTTGGCCCTTCTCTGGGCTCACACCACCTCCGTGCAAACCTTAGCGCCCTCTAGTGGCCCTGTCAGTCCCTGTGTGACAGTTTGATACACAGATTGGTTTTGTTTTTGCTGGATTGACTCTAGTTTTTGAAATAATGAGCTCAATAATAGCTTCATAGAAAACAAATCAAACATGAAAATTAGGCAAAATTCAACTAGATATCGCTACGTATACAAAATAAAATTTTTGAAATAATTTCTTTATTCAGTATATTTACAGAACTAATCACAAAGAAGTCATTACATTACAGTCAGAAAAAATCTGTATGATTTCCTTTTTTGCTGATGGTCAGGACAATCACGTTGAAGGCTCCAGCAATAGTCTGCCATCATGTGTCTATCCCATCTGCCCTGATACCTTTCTTCCATCACCTTTATATCTTGATGGAACCTCTCCCCTTGTTCCTCACTGAAATTGCCAACGTTTTCTGGAAATTTTTGCGAATTGCCATGGAGATAGTATACCTTTATGCTCATAGTAGCACCCAAATTATTTTAACTCATAGTAGCACCCGTTATTTTAACTTCTGGTCTCTTTTCTTTTAGTCTGGATACTAAAAGTTCAGATGCTTGTTTTGACAGACTTAGGTCACGTATTCAATCGTCAAGCTCTTCTTGGGAGAACTGCTGGTTTGATGAAACACTTCCTTCATATTCACTTCCACTGCTAACTCCTGGATTACACTCCAAACCCTGTATATCCTCCATGTCGGATACAGGAATATCAGGGAGTGAACACTGGTATGGGAACATCAGCACCATGCAGCACAGGTTGTATTGTTGATTCCAAATTAGGGTACTCTCACTTGTTTTTCTTGTAACAATTGAAACCTTTTACATTCACAGCACAAAAATAACAATCATTATGACGATTTTTGAGCTCCTGCCATACCATAGGTACACCAAATTTCAAACTTTTCAGTTTTCCATTTTTCCTCTGACATAGACACTCTACACAAGTTTTGCATACCAATACTTATCTTGGTCCCCCAGATTAATACCAAAATATGCAAATTATGTTTGTTACACAAATTCTGTAATGTTTTTCCTGGGAAAATTCACTACAAATGTAGCAAAATACATTGGAGTAATTTAAACAACTTCCTCTTGAAGAACTCATATTTCTGTAAAAAAAAAGTATGAATAAAAAATAAAAAGAAGGCAAATGAAAGTTTCATGAAAATAATGCTACATTTAATATATAAAATGCAAAACATTGGTGTAAATAAAGATTGATAATAATATGCTATGTTAACATTTGTTGTTGGTAAAATTGTCTATTCAGATTCCTGTATCACAAGATACAGGATAAGATAACTTAAGCCATTTCAATGAAACTGATGTCATTTCTGGATTTAGCAGACCTGAAATACACTAAATATATTAAAAATCCTTGGCAAGTGAAGAAATTTTTTTTTTGTTGAGCTGTGTTATAGTAATACAAAAAGGCCTAGAGGCATTCAGGTGTGCTTACCTGGCATTAGACACGTATACATGACAAACAATACACTAGTACACCTAAATTATCAGGTTAGAGTGGTATCATAGAAGCTCTTCTTCGAAATTATAAGTACATGAGTCAATGAACAACCTTTACTTGGTTCCCACATTAATTCTAGTTTCTCTTGCATTTCTCCAAAAAGGTGAAATGTGTTACACCTTAAAAATGTCAAAATGAGTCTTGTATTTGCTTGCTAGAAAGGAAAACAACATGATGACTTAGTCTAGCTAGCACTGAATTTCCTCCAAAAAGTATTGCTGCAGTTTACATCATCCACCGATACTTAAGAAAAACTGTAACTTTTAAATCTGTCCATTTTTAGATCTCCTATTTCACTGTATATAATGCATTTAGAGATAAAAGTATAATTTAATTGTGGATTTTAATAAGTGATATTACAGGTTATTGGACAATCACAAATTAGGTGTAGGTTCCTATACTTTATGGAAATTGAATCTTTCAACATGTTTTAACAACCAAATATTATTCAAACAAATGACACATAAAACTGACATTGTGTATTTATTCTCATATTTTAAATATTATAAATGAATATTTAGCATGTGGAAAAGCATGTGGAAAAGCTAAGTACATCCCATTATCACCATGATCTAATCCATGAACGCATGGATTAGATCATGGTGATAATGGGATTAGGTCCCAGTAAAAAATAAACTTCCTAAGGAACATGTAGGTGGAAAGTTTCATTTCAAACTCCAGATGTCAAGGGTCTGGGGTTCTTGGTATTGATGTGGGTGGTTTTAACTTAAATAAAAAATACTCCCTAAGGCCCTCAAAATGATGTCTAGTGAGTCTATTTAAAACAAGGGATTTTAAAATTTGTTAAATTAAATCACTACATTTTTTATTTTCTATTTTTTAAAGCCAGAGGGAATTTGAAGGTAGAAGACATATTCAATAACATTCAAGAATAAACAAAGGATGGAAGGCTAAAGGGCTGGAGTGTGGGCATCATATGTCTCATATATAAACATTCCACATGTGAAATCAATTAAAGACATAACAGCAGACTTAGCCAAGTGGGGAAGAAGAGAATGGTAAAATAGTGGAAGATAGAGAAGGATAAAGACAAACTGAAGAAAATGCCAAAGCCCACCCAGGGCTGTAGTGCCAGAGGAAAAGCATGATAATGATGCACATCAGCAAATCCAAAAAGAAATGCCACCAACGGAAGAAATGAACAGAGTTATGGATCAGCCTAGTCAAAGTCACACAAACTTGAATTCCACTAAAATGTTGTGGTAAATTTGAAACAGACAGTTTATTCAAGGAAACTCTCCAACTTCCTGCAACTGAAGTAATCTAAATATGTACAGGTCAGTGTTACAGATTTGCAAAACACCTACAGAATAGTAAGAAGTAATGTCTACTAAAGAAGGCAAGGATATTCTTACTTTATTGTGGTACAGTATATTTTCTTTGTGTTTTTTTTTAAGTTGTGGTAGTGTGTCCCTAAAAAGTCAGAGAAAGTGTTAAAAAAGCTCCAGGGAAAGAGAGTGTTATTAAGTTTCTAGAAAGAAACCAGGTTCTTTGGGGCCCCGGAGCCGTCCAAGGGAGTGAAAGGTTGGTACCTTGGCCCAACCCCAATTCTGACTGGAATATATGCACCTGCACTCAGGTGCAAGGGGAGTAGGAAGTAATCAGCCAGAGGGATTTAGGCTGGACATGAGCAGTCAGAGGCTGGAGAGAGCCAAAGGGATCCAGGCTGGGAGTGAGCCAGAGGGATCCAGGCTGGGAAAGGGCCAGAGGGATCCAGGCTGGGAGAGGGCCAGAGGGATCCAGGCTGAGAGAGGGCCAAAGGGATCCAGGCTGGGAGAGAGCCAGAGGGATCCAGGCTGGGAGAGGGCCAGAGGGATCCAGGCTGTGAGAGGGCCAGAGGGATCCAGGCTGAGAGAGAGCCAGAGGCATCCAGGCTGGGAGAGGGCCAGAGGGATCCATGCTGAGAGAGAGCCAGAGGGATCCAGGCTGAGAGAGAGCCAGAGGGATCCAGGCTGAGAGAGAGCAGTCAGAGGCTGGAGAGAGCCAAAGGGATCCAGGCTGGGAGTGAGCCAGAGGGATCCAGGCTGGTAAAGGGCCAGAGGGATCCAGGCTGGGAGAGGGCCAGAGGGATCCATGCTGAGAGAGAGCCAGAGGGATCCAGGCTGAGAGAGAGCCAAAGGGATCCAGGCTGAGAGAGAGCCAAAGGGATCCAGGCTGAGAGAGTTCTGGAGGGTTCCAGGCTGAGCAGGAAGTGGCATGTAAGTGAGCTTGTGGGGAATCAAGCTGGAGAAGGTTGCTGTTGATGCTGTCCTGTGGATGTGGACCTCTTTGTTTTCTGGACTGTGGAAACCCAGGCTGGGGAATTAGACCTTTATAAGAGACCTACTTTGGACTTACCGTCCAAAGTCTTACCGTCTTACCGTGGGGCTCATACTGATGGACTGAGGACATTTCACACCACTTGACTAAAGTAAGCCTCTTATTTTTTATATTTTTTTTTCTTTTGTGGCTGAAACAAAGCAGTTTTGTTTAGTTTTTACTAAATAAAGTTGTTTTTAATGAAAGCCGTGCTGCTGCAGTCTGAGTTGATCCCCAAACTTCACAAAGTATATTACCTACCTAGACAGGAACTACTTGGATCTATTGTATTGTATATGTGTTTTTCTTTTTTAACCTGGCATTCACTTTGGGTTGCTGGGCCCTTTGAATACTGGGGTATATGTGTCAAGCCTCCCTAAAAGCTGCAATAAATGAAGAGCAGAGTAGCAGTAACCATACCTTTCAATGTCTGGTGTGTCATAATATTCAATTATACAATGACAATGGTAAGAGACACTGTTACTATTCCAAATTCATATAAAAAATGCAGTTTAGACTATTTTATATTTAAAAGATAGTTAGGCTGTATACTCTACTCATTACAGTCAGGCCTCAGATAGTAGCTAAGGCAGCTACTAGAGGGGATCGGTAAGCTTTAAGGACAGGACAACAGGTGATTTAAAAACTGGCTGCTGGAACAACAAATAAGGTGTGCATATGTGTGTTAGTGTACACACAGGTATTTGTCACCCCATGGAGTCCTTATGAAGAGACTGTCAACTCTAGTGCTCCCAGGTTCCAGCAGTGTTGCTGCAAACTGCCTTGCAATGTTTATGCCCCTGTATATGCCTCTTCTGATTACCAATTGTAGAGATATTTGGAGAGACAGAGCAAAGAATGATACTTTCTTATAAGGTCCTGTTTACCTCTGCCTATAGCTAGTTTGATTCTTTCACATGCAGATACCTGTTCTGGCTACTTCTCTTAAAACTAAATAAATTATTTCTAGTAGGTTGTTAAAAAAACATTAAAGTTATCTGTACATAAGCTTAGTTTAAATTAAATAAGGTAATTTTATCATTCAGACTGGTATATAACTTGCGTATGATAAGGGGCCTAATCAAAATACATCACACAAACTTGTGGAAGGGAAAAGCTGGATCATGTGCACCAACCTATGCAGGAAATCATAGCAACAACTCATGTAATGACCGTCTATCAGAGCTCTTTATACTAAACATCTTTCATTGCAGAAAGTTGGATTGAGACACAGATAAAGGTTCACAAAGGCAGTCTGCTACTAGCAACACATCTTCAAAAGCAGGAACACACACAGGAGGGGGTTCTACTTACCTTTATAGAATTGTTTCCCTGGTGTTTTTGCTAGCAAGGGAGCAACTCTATTGTGGCATGGCCATGACAGTGGACCAAGGGGCAAAAAAGTGGGTAACCAGCAGCACTGGAATAATTTACCTGGTATGGGACCTAACAGGCCAAAGGTAAAACAGGAGCTCAGGCAAACCAGGATATACAAACAAAATCAAGAAGTAGAAAACAAGAAAAACATGCAAAGTGCACAGGTGAATATAGATGTATATTTTTGAAGGATGCAGACATTCATGTTCATGTAAGTACCTTCTATGTGTATGGGGCAAGTAAACACAGAACAGGTATTTGTCTTGAATACCTTTGTTTCAAAGCAGTTAAGTTTATTTTTTTTCCCTGGTAGTATTTTTCAATTGATTGTTAATACTGCCTCGTTTAGATGGAAAAGGATTAGTGACCTACTTGGCATCCTATAAAACAGCTGTGCAGTTACTATGCCTAACGTTTTCCCATTGTTACTTCATCTACTTATTTCTGTGGCAATCATCCACAATAAACAGTCAAGATTAACATGAAAACAAAACCTAACTGGAAAACAAAAGGAAAAAGGTTTGGAGTGTGCAGGTGATGTTGAGAAGCAATAGTTCCCAATAGTGGGTGAGGAGGAGCATCGGTGCCCAGCTAGGATAAATAATGATGTCAAGGGAAAACACTTTCCCATGCACACAAGTATATGTCCCCCACCATGGGTGAAAAGAGAACTAATCTAATGAAAGAGCGGCTTCCCAGCCATCCTCACCATCATGTCTTCCTCTGTTTAGCAGCAGAAATGGCAAGTCAAGTTTATAAAAAATTAGACCAGTTGCATGTTGGGTAGCTCTCTAGGGAGAGGAAAATACATTATTTAGGATGGTGACAGAGGTTAGATGACTTTTTTACTGAGAAGGGTAGTTGAGAGAAGGGCATGATGGGTAATGAGTGGGTGGGACAAATGTTTCCCCCTTATTTAGTGGCTCCAGCCACACAGGTGGTCTGGGTATAATCGGCATAGGTGTGCGGTCCGATGGAGCTCTGTTTTTGTCTATGCTTGGATGGGAGCTCTGTATTCCTTTGGCCTAAGGGCTGCTTATTTGATTTATGGGCTGTTTAATTAATCCTAAATTAAGTTGTAAAGGACTGCGGGTACATGCTGATGTAGGCTACCTTTAGGTTTTTACTTTAATGCAAAGAGATTTCTACATTTCACAAACTATCCACAAAGTAAAATCCATTGTTGAAATGTAACCATAGCTGAAAATGTTTTATAACAGCTGAGGTTAAATCAAGGTCTGACAAAAAAGGAGCACATGTTCATTGCATAATCTCATTTGTTAGCCCTTCCTTCTAGATCTGTATGGAAGAGATTAATATGAAGTTACATAACCACACAGAACTGTATTCTTATAAATGCAACACTGGTAGAAGCTATTTGCTTTTAGTTCTTTTGTGCAGGTTTAACATGGTGTTTATGAATGTATCTTTACCAGCTGGCCTTGATGCATACCCATGAAGGAACCCTTGTATACATCTCCTAATAGTGACCCTCTGTTTCTCCTGCTGTAGCTTGCAAAGTAATGGTAACTGACAATAGTGCATGCAACTGTTTAAAATATAAGAGTTAAAGTTAGCACTGAGATGCATCATGTTTCCATTTAAAGCGGACCTATCACTAAAAGTTTTCTTTTACATAAAAGGGCAGACAACCCTTTTTTTTTGGGGGGGGAGCTGGTAGTTAAAATAGTTTAATAAAAGGAAAAAATAGTGAACCCCCCTACCCTACTGCCTATATTTGATGTGGCACCAATTGTTTAGAAACGCTAAGGCCTATTTATAAAGCACCGAATCTGACATTTACAGATCTTCCAGGTCTGTGTTTCAATAGCACAGATTTATTCTCCATCAGGGAATGTTTCAGTGAATGTCATATTCATTTCTTTTTAAATAGACCACCTTGTCTAATCTGTCTGTAAATCACCCTGCCAGAAGGAAACTATAGGATTCTGACCTGATGCACATTGCCAAGCCATATTATAATGTTGTCATTCGAAAAAGGATTTCTGGCCACTTGAACCAGCAACAATTAGGAAACATGCTTTGTGTTAAAAACACATAAAACCTAATATCTGAATGTAGACAAGGCTGGGCTGTATGTGGACAGAATAACGGCAGCATTGAGATAAACCAAGGAAATAAAACAGGTGATATTCTTATAGACATGGCCTACAGACTGGCAATCAGGTTGTGATGCAGTTACTGTTTCATGCCAGAAAACCACTGCCTCAGGTGAAACTTTACAAACAGCTTCTACTTGTGGCAACCCAATAGAGAATAAATGGGGGTGATAGTGAGTGGTAACAGGTGCCGGGAGCTGTGCAGAATTGCTTGAACCCAGGGTGGGTCTCAACCTAAGGCTAAGTACACCGGTGTAATAATGTCATTGAAAGGGATCTTTCACAATCTTTTCCAACAACAAACGAATGCACGATGCATGAACGAGTGTTGTACATACATTACTGTTCTGCTCCATGGAGAGGGGAGGGAGAAGAACGACAGAGCGGCACCCAACTGCCCTCTCACCCCTTCACTTGCATTACGATTGTTCATCGTCCATGGATCCGCCTGGACAGTTGTTTGGATGATGGACGACTGTACACACCCAAGATTCTCCTCCGATATCAGCCCTGAGCTAATTATCAGACAAGAACCATTGCACGTATGTACATAGTCTTACCTAAAGGTTTTCATCTACTATAACCTACCTGCCAGTGCCTACAAGCTCTACACTATTCTCCCCCCTATGCAGTTGTCAGCCACATTGCTTAGGCTTTCCCCATCCCATAAAAAGACATCGTCAGCATGACTCCAGTGACCTTACCCTTTTAAATTCCCTTATGGGGTCTTAAGGATCAATGAGTAGATGTGCATTATATGTACAAAAAATTCAGTCTGGCAAATTTCAACATAAACTCGCCTGACTGTGAATTTCAAACATGCTGTATCACATAGTATCTACAAATGTCAATCTCATTTCCAATAATTACTAAGTTCAACTGAGTACAAATAGGTTTTGAAACCTATATTACAAAACTGATACAGTTAGGGATGGGCACCTACACATGCATATTTTTCATAAGTCAGATGCTTCTTTAAACAATATTGCGTGCCACTTTTACATACCTGTTCAGACATGTTTTGCCTTATTATACATAATAAATTGCTATATATATATATATATATATATATATATATAAATGTAACCACTTTTTTATTTTTTTTTCTCCCAGCCTTTTGTACATGAATTGGTGAATATCACACGCCGTCCTAAAAATGGTCTTTCAGGAAAAACTGATAGGAGCAACACAGTTGTGCATTTATGATACAGTATGCTTGTGTCTAAATCAACAGGTACACAACCAAACCACATTTTTCTCAAATATAATGCCTTCTAGCGTATCATTGGGAATAATAAAGAGAGAAGAGGCTGGTGACAGGAAGCCTGGCTGACTTCGTGGTTTGATCACATGTTATGATTCGAGGCAGAAGTAGCCCTGAATATGTATTCGGTGCTGATTCCTACACACATTAGGACATCTTGTTGTTGTTATGGAAGATATTTAAAGTAGCCAAAAAAACAATGAATGTTAAAAGGTCCATGAAGTCATCTAGTTGTCATGCTGTTCCAATGGCTTTATTGGTTTTTAACTTAAAAAAAAAAGATCAAACCTTTTAACTTTATTCTGACATCACTTTTTGAATGTCTAATCCAGGGCAGTAAATCATATATATACAGTTAGGTCCATAAACATTTAAACAGACAACTTTTTTCTAATTTTGGTTCTGTACATTACCACAAATAATTTTAAATGAAACAACTCAGTTGCAGTTGAACTGCAGACTTTCAGCTTTAATTCAGTGGGTTGAACAAAAAAATTGCATAAAAATGTGAGGAACCAAAGCTTTTTTTTACACAATCACTAAATTTCAGGGGCTTAAAAGTAGTTGAACAAATTAAAAAGCTGAAAATAAAATGTTCATTTCTAATACTTGGTTGAAACCCCTTTGCCGTCAATGACAGCCTGTAGTCTTGAACTCATGGACATCTCCAGATGCTGGGTTTCCTCCTTTTTAATGCTCTGCAAGGCCTTTACTGCAGCGGCTTTCAGTTGCTGTTTGTGGGCCTTTCTGTCCAAAGTTTAGTTTTCAACAAGTGAAATGCTTGCTCAATTGCATTTATATCCCACTTCTTTGCTTTAAGACTCCTGGGTTGCTTTAGCTGTTTGTATTGGGTCATTGTCCATCTGTATTATGAAACACCTCCCAATTTGACTGCATTTAGCTGGAGTTGAGCAGACAGTACGAGGGGGTGCTGAGAAGTTCCTGGCTTTGCCCCCTTACAGAAGAAAAATGAGTGTGGGGGCATATGACAGCCTAATATCTTAGTATGTAGTTGCGCAAATATCAGGTCTTTGCGATTCTTAAAACTGTTTTTTTCTTTTAGTGAGAAGCTGTGATGGCAGAGGCACAAGCAAGTTTCACGTCGTTGGAGTTACAGGCCGTCATGAAGTTTTTGTTTCTCCACGGAAAGTCAGCAAAGGACATTCACACTGTGATGAGCCCCGCAGCGGGCGCCCCCCAACCTCAACTGACCTGGCAACCTGCGATGCAGTCCATGAGCTGATTATTGAGGCCCGGGGAGTATCCGCTAAAAAAGATAGCCCAGATACTTGACATCTCACGGGAGCGTGTTGGGTTTGTTATGAGCAGTTTGTTGTTTGAACAGTGATCAGAAGAAGAAACGAGTTGAAGCCTCCAAAGCCGTTTTGACCCATTTTGAAGCTGCACAGGACTTTTTGGCTAGGTTAGTGACTGAGGATTAAACCTGGCTCCACATCTCTGATCCTGAAACCAAGGAACAGTCAAAGGAATGGCGCCACAGCCGCTCCCCGCGGCCATAGAAGTTCTGAACCCAGAAATCGGCCAAAAAACGTTGTGGCTGCCAAATTGAACACCCTGGGTTTCCGATTGGTCCACCATCCCCCCTACTCATCTGACCTGGCCCCTTTGGACTATTATGTGTTCCCGAATGTGAAGAAACACCTGAAGGGGCAACGTTTTGGGGACATTTCTGATGTCAAAGATGCTCCTGAGAGTTGGTTTGCCGCCCAACCAAAAGACTTTTATTTGAACGGTCTAGAAAAGCTGCAACTACGCTGTACCAAGTGCATCAGTCTCAGGGGGAATATGTTGAATAAATGTGTTATTTCATAACTCTGGTTCTCTTCTTTCTGGGCAAAGCCAGGAACTTCTCAGCACCCCCTCGTATGTCTCTGAACACCTCAGAATTCATTCGGCTGCTTCTGTCCTGTGTCACATCATGGATAAACACTAGTGTCCCACTGCCACTGGCAGCCATGCTTACCCAAGCCATCACACTTCCTCCGCCATGTTTTACAGATGATGTGGTATGCTTTGGATTATAAGCTGTTCCACGCCTTCTCCATACTTTTTTCTTGCCATCATTCTGGTAAAGGTTGATCTGGGTTTCATCTGCCCAAAGAATGTTTTTCCAGAACTGTGCTGGCTTTTTTTAGATGTTTTTGAGCAAAGTCCAATCCAGCCTTTCTATTCTTGAGGCTTATGAGTGTCTTGCACCTTGCAGTGCACCCTCTGTGTTTACTTTCATGCAGTCTTCTCTTTATGGTAGACTTGGATATCGATATGTCTACTTCCTGGAGAGTGTTGTTCACTTGGTTGGCTGTTGTGAAGGGGTTTCTCCTCACCATGGAAATTATTCTGGG
>NC_092858.1:78315709-78502442 GCF_032062135.1 Pyxicephalus adspersus | reverse complement strand
AAACTGTACTTTAAAATACATTGTAGGGTAAAGGATACTTCAACAATGGCACAAAAAAATCTATGAAGAATAAACTCAATTTGTAGAGTTACCGTAGCTCACATTACTTATACAAATGAAGGAAATTTCCTTTTATGCTAAATTACAACTATTAGTAATTGCTGTGTACTCATAATAGGAGTAACTAGGACCACCTTTGTTTTCACTCTTTCACTTTATAAGTTTTTGGTTTTAAAATATGCTTTACGAATAAAGATGGTTTCAGTTTTTTACATTAATAATATCTTACCCTTTCAAGGACATTTTTTCAGTCAGGCCAATTCTGCATGGGCAATTTCCTAACTTTACCTGTATACAATATATGGTGGTCTAAGGTCACGATAACTTTTACAGTATATTCCTTTTTTTTCCCCACACCTGACCCTCAATGCTCATATAATGCTTATAAAAAACTGTCAGTTAACTGTCCTAATTGTACTCATCCCCCAAGTGGTATCAACAGCAGTTAGTGGCCTGATGAATGTTAGGAACAACCTCTGTGAATATCATACGATATAGGTTTCATTTGTCAGCCTCAAAACATGATGAACTTGGAAAGAAGAGTAACAGTTAATAAGCATAATTTTTAAAAAGGCTGAAGCAGGTTTTTTTTTTTTTTTTTCCGAACAATAGGAGTAATTGTCAACTACAGAGATACCTTCATAAAACAAGGTCACTTTGTGTGACATTACAACTCCACATATAAACAACCACCTCGGGAACACCTACAGTACAATGCCCTTTGATTCCTTCTTCCTTTTCTCTTTAGTATACACTGAAATACTGTGTCTTTGTTATGTTATCTCTTATCTGGCCAAACCCCATCTGCTCATGTTTTTCCAAGTCAGATGGATAAACCCAATAGCAGGCAAAATCATTAACGCCTTTAATCCCATGAGATTTTGTTGTGACAAAATGATTTCACAACTGATATACTATGAGGGTAGTTTGGTACAATATCATTATAATCTATAGAACAATATAACATGCACTTAAACACTGCTGTGCATTTATTTGTAGTTAGTACATTTTACTACAGTTCTGAAGTTCCTTGCTGTTCTTTTCTGTAATTTCGGCCAATATATTGGCATATGCAGGTATATTGGGTCAACAATCATTACAGGGATTTTCCCATTTTTATAATACTGGAAAACTTCAAAATCATTGGTGGACTAATACTATATTTTGTAAGTTGCTCCACTAGAACCCCTACTGATCATGCTTTTCTTCGGGAAACTCTATTAAAAAACTTTTTTAAAACAATTAGAAAACCTGAATGTAGCACAGACAGTAAATCACGTCAAACAGTGGTGCATTGCATTTCCCACATAACGCTGAAAATAAAGTCTAGTGTGTAAAATGGTAGATGCTCATATCTGTACTTTCCCTCTCATCTTGTTTTAACCACTATTCTTAGTTTTCATATACACAGACCATTTAAACCACAGACCATTAACACCACTGTTTTTTGCTTTCATATACCCAGACCAAAGGATTCACGATCCTCATTCATGATTTATACATACGCAGACCAAAGGAGCTGCATTTTTTTCATTTACAGTTTTGTAAACTTTTTCACCAATAGATGGAAGTGCAAACAGCATTAGGGACAACCCCCCCCCCCCCCACACACACACACACACACCATTTATTTATTCCTTCAATTATCCCACATAGGATTTAATTATGTTTACCAAATAAACAACATTTGTGAAAACAGGCTTAGAATAATGAATTTGTATATTTAAAACAAAGCTTTTACAAAAGTAAGAAGTGAAAGTGTTAAAACGGTAAATCAATATGGTCCCTGCCCTAAACATCTACAGACAGGATCAGCTGATTTATATTTAAGAAAATAACGTATTTAATATGAATACAAGTTTTTTCCACTAAGCACTGCAGAGATCTGGGTTTCCAGGCATGTGATTGGGTGAAAAGATCTACAGGAGGATGTAATAGGGAAGAAGACATGTTTTTATGCTTTTTGAGAACCATGGGTTATGAGCATGATCTAATAAACAACACTTCAACACACAAGAAAAACAGCTATGACAGAAACATCTGATGTTTAGCATTTGACATAACATAATGGACACGTTTTTCCTAAATAAAGGACATCTAGTCTGTGCAGTGTTAACAATATTTTGCATTTACAGAAATATCACAGAAATAGCAAACACATGTTATGCAATCATGTCATATCTCTTCATCGGTTATATTAAGGGCAAAATATGATTGGAAATTTACCATGGTGTTCAGAATAACAGCAGTGTGTTTTAAAAAATGAATAAAGCCCTAAATCCTTATGATAGCGTATTTAAAATGTATCACATTTGTGTTTTTCCTTAACAGAATGAAGAAAAGAAATTAGGCTGTTCAGAAAAATAGAAAATGTCTGCATTCTTCTTTACAAACTCAAACATTCACTGTATAAACTGTATAAACTGAAAAATGTTCCAAGACTTTGCTTTTACTTAAATCACTGAACTAATATTTACTTGCATAACTGTTTCACTGTTTATGAGAACTGCTGCACATTTGTGTTATATGGAGTTGACCTAATTCTGGTACCTGTAAACAGGTATTCCAGCCCAGGATGATTGAACTACATTCCACAATTCTTCTGCATTTTTGATGTGACCCACAATTTTTCTCTTGGAATAAGGTCAGAGGTTCCATAACATCAAGCTTGTTGATCTGGAAACAAGACATTGCTCGTTTAGGATTGTTGCCTTGTTGAAATCCCCATTTTAAGGGTATTTCCTCCTTGGCATAAGGTAACATGACCTCTTCAAGTATTTTAATGTATTCAAACTGATCCCTGATATGAGATAAATAGTCCCAACACCATAGTATGAGAAACATCCCCATTTTCAGACGAACAGTTGCAAAAGTTAAAAAGTGTTATAACCAATAGAAGTCAATCAGAAGACAATTTACTAGTTCCAGCTTGTTACAAGATCAAGTGCCAACTCCTTTTTTTTTGTAATTTTTAATGAAAGCTCTCTATGATTTATTTTATTTTATTGTGACTGCCCTGCCTTCCTTTTCTTCTGTTAGGCTTTTGTGTGTCTGGGAAGTATTGATCACCCTGTAAGGGGACAGGCAGCAGTTTTACTGCTTGCCTGCTTCGGCAGTAATTGATAACTTTAAACTGAAGAACTGCACCTCTTTTATAAAAATCATAAAGCACTGCAATATAAATGCTATTTTGTAGCCATTTTGCTATGGTGTGTGTTGGCTCTGCTTAGTTCAAACCTGCAGTAAGCGGCAGTGGCCTCCCACTTGCTCAGCCGCACTCTCAACCTTATCCATCGCAGCTTGGTTCTCATACGCAACTTGTCATGCTTGGCCATTATGGTTGTGTTCTGAAGATCTGAAAATGAATAAATGTAATGTATGGGAACATACCATCCAAGTATGGTAGAGCATGCTCCAAACCCGAGACCAAACATTATCATACAACAAATTCAGTTTTCTTGTAACTTTTTGAAAATCTTAAACAATGTTATCATCCTTCCCTGCTATAAGATATAATCTTCTCAATATAATGGAAATGAAGAGCGAGAATGGTGTCTGAAGTCCTAATCAGGACAGCAGCCTAGGGTTACAAAGATGTGTCTCCTTAAATACCATACAAAGTGTAATTCATAGAATCATCTGGTGATAATAACAGAAAAATAACTTGAAGAGGAGTTAATGAGCCTCGACATATCTAAATAATGGTTTTCTTAGGTTTATTCCATATATCATGATTTAAATGTGTCCAAAATGTTTATTTTGTTTTTTTCCAGTAGTGATGTTTAATATTCATGTAAAGGGTTAACCCCTAAGTCATCCAGCACATCTTCTGTCCTTCATTTATCATTTCTGTAAAGTGTTATGAACACTTGCAATTGGTGAACAGTGTGAGGTGTGTATCTGGCAGCTTACACATATCTGAAACCACACAAAAACATGATTGCTGCAGGACAGAAATCTTTAAATGTCTGAGAGACACCTATTGATATTTTGTTAGACATTGCTTTTCCTAATAACTTAGTCTATACCCTACACTCCTAAGGATTCTGCCAGTGCATACACATAAACACTGACATACAATGGGTTATTTAAAAATATTAAAATCACGGGTGGTAACTTTCTAGAAAGTTATGCATGACTACACACTT
The DNA here is from genome assembly GCF_032062135.1 of Pyxicephalus adspersus. Taxonomy (NCBI): domain Eukaryota; kingdom Metazoa; phylum Chordata; class Amphibia; order Anura; family Pyxicephalidae; genus Pyxicephalus; species Pyxicephalus adspersus. The sequence goes on along the minus strand of NC_092858.1, from coordinate 78,498,234 downwards.
CTGGGTTGTTTGAAAATTTTCTATTTGCTACAGTGAAAGAATGTTCTCTGGCAGGGAGAGCCAACAAGCCAGCAAATACTCTTCAGTATGTAAAATGACACTTATGCCTTGCCTTACTAAAGTCATACTTTTCTATGTCTGTATAATAACTTTTTTTTTTTAAGACATAGCCAATCAGAAATGGCATTTCATTTCCACCCCTCAGATTCTTACTAGCATGTGTTAAAAACAAAATAATAAAAATAACCTCCCTGTGCAAAGGTTAATGCCATCGCTTGGCAATCTGTTCTACAACTCCACAGCAATTAAAAGGGAAAAAGTCATAATGCAGAAAAACATATGTCTGTGATCCAGAGGCTTAACTGTAGTAAAACATTATAAAACCTATGCCAGGATAATTTGCATACATAATATATGATAATCAAATATAAAATATAAAAAAAATTAATGCACATTACCTATCCCGAAACATAAATATAATGATTGCTGACACTATATTTAAATTATTGAGGATTAAAAGGCAAGGGAAAGAAAAAAAAAATTGCGTTTTAAATAGCCAAATGTATTTATAAAACACCAATTATAAAATGTATTTTTACAATTGTAGAAGGATGATACTTTTGTAACAATATTATTAAAATGCATTTATGAAAGCAGTCTGCAAACTCTGTTTGCACCCTTGATTGCACTACTGTAAGGGGTCTAGATGGACTGTACACAGCAGGTCCAGACTTTCAACATCCTGATACACAAAGCAGATCCTAATTCCTTCAGATTATTTAGACTTTATACACACGTGCAATAATTATCATTGGAAAGGATCCTTCACAATCCTTTCCAACAACTAAGGACTGCACGAAGCATGAACGAGTGCTGTACATACAGCACCATTCTTCTCTTATGACCACCCCGCTGCGCTCTCTTCCCTTCACTTCCAATACGATCATTTGACGTCCATCATCTGTGGGTCTGCCAGGACAGCCGATTATCGGATGAGAACAATTGCACGTGTATACCCCGCCTAAGGCTCCATAGGGTGTAGCCACTTAACATGTGTTTGATAGTCTTTGGTGAAAATCCATGTAAAGGTGTCTTCTGACATTGATGTGTTTGTTAGAGATCAGAAATGCTTGAATTCTAATGACCAATATACAGTACAGTACATTGGGATGCCTTCTGTTTATCCACCTCCTTCCCTCTTCATTGAACTAAATTTTCAATAGAGAATTAATCAGTTTGTCTTTGCAGCCTACATTTTTAAACTTTACCCCAAACCAGGCTTTTGGGTGATAGTAATTACTATTACTAGTGGGTCTGTAAGTGGATCATTTATACTGAAATGGCCACTTGTATTCTCAAATTGTGTGACAGTATGAAAGCTACAGATACAAAAACATGGCAAATTCCTTTTAAAATTAAATTAACATGGTAAGGCTTGCTTAAGATTGTGCTTACATAAATATATATTACAGCAAATCATAAATTAAACATATTGTTTAAATTTTATATGAAATGCTTAGTTATTGGGCAAATTAAAAATAAATGACAACTTTTGTATTATTATAATAAATACCGGTATTTAAATCTTGATATCCTTTCAGTATCTAGTAAATGAACACTGAAGCTTACATATGATTTAGAAAAGATTGATGTACTTTTATGTCCAAATGAGTAAATTACATATTAAAATGTTGCAGGACACTTAACAAATCACTACTTTATCAATAAACTTCAATGTAAATAATTATATTTAATATTAAAATCAACTACATGCAAAATATGAAACGTATGATAAAAAGAATACAATAGAGGTATAGCTTATAGTCCCATCCGACATAGTGCATTTTGTGGTCATTTGGTATCAGCTTCATCAGGAGTTATATTGATATTTATAAGGATCCAACATAAAAAATCATTCTAAAGAAAAACAACCATTAAACAATTAATAATATAAAATACAAAAAACAATTCACAGAATAATGGAAAACAACATTCCAATTATCTGTTTCATAGAACTGTTAAATTCAACAGATTGTAATGCTCTCTTTTCTCAGCAACACAAGACACTTGACATATAGGATGAATGTTGCTTTGATTAACGTCTGTTGTCTTACAAAGGGAACAACACTGTCAGCAATCAGGCTGTGGATTCCTGTATAGAAACAAATCAAATTAACATTAAACAATTACCTGAACAGAAGTAACTATAGAAATGATGTGGTACAAAATTACAACCTAAAAGCTAAAATATATAGCATGACAACTTGGCCCATCTGACCTTAGGAGCAATCATTTAGCACTAAATATTAAGCAACATTTAGTATAATGGAAAACATTTTACAACCTAACCACACTTCCAAATAGAATATAAAACTGCAATTAAGAGGAGTCAAATGAGCAAAATATGCCCCAAAGACATGTATTACCTTAAACAAAGTTTAACTATACTATAGGTTATATTTGTTCCACAACTAAGCAGAATAACGTTTGTGAGCTGTACTGTGCTGAGTAGTTGTTTATGTAAAGAAGTTTACTTTTTAGAAAAAGGGGCTGGGGATTTTTTCTTTCTGTAAAATAAAGAAGGTGTATTAGACCCCCCTTTGTTGTTTTTTTTAAAATATCAGACATTACACATGATCTTATATATTAGTGTAATGTTACTTTTAATTGAACAAAACTATTACATTTACATGCAAAAACATTAATCTTCTATGTTCATTACTAATGGATGGCTTGGCAGAGCACTAGAAACGCCTTGGAAGCTGTATGATCTATTTTAGGTGTGCCCAGAATTCAGCTGGCACTCATAACTTATGAGAGCTGAATCCAATATAGGGAATTTATATCTCAATGACAGAAGCATTGCATATTGCAACTGGTTTACTAAAGCATTTCAAAACATTTACACAATAAATTGTGTTAAGATTCACTTTAACTATTCTGTCCTGTGCAGATAAAATAGGTAGACATGGACTTTTTTTCTTGTTATTGGATAACTGAATTGAACCTTCAGACAATTTGTTGTTAAAATTCTCATAGCCTTACTAAATTAGCACCATTGTGCAAGCGAATGCTTAAAGCAGAAACCAGATATGTTTGCAATGTCACTAACCAGAGGTCTGTTCTGGCTTTATATGTAAGATACAAGGTGCTTTCAGCCCTAAAGTTTTATAGAATAGAAAACTATTAATATATAGAAAGAAAAAAAAATTTATATTTACCCAGGTCTTTAAACTGTGCAAGCATATTAGGTTAGTTTCACCTCCAGTTGTCATTCAAAAATGGATACTGAAATTAAATTACACCCAATGTACGTTGATGGGTTTCAGGACTGCACTTAAGGGTACATTCAAATGCTATGATGAAACTAGATCTCATGAGGACCGTCCCAAGGAAAGGAAAACTTCAGATTAACAGCACCTCAGATTAGAGTTTTCACTAATGCTTCACAGAGTTCAAGAAGCAGACACATCTCAGCATCAAATGCTCAGAAGAGACTGAATGAATCAGGCCTTCATACTCAAAATTGCTGCAAAGGAGCCACAACTGCTTCAGCCAAAAACACAAAGAATAGACATTAGACCGCTGGAAATCTTCATGGTCTGATCTCAAATGTGTCCAAATGTGAGATTTTTGGTTCCACCTGCCGTGTGATTGTGAGATGCAGAAAAGGTGTGGAGATTCATTCTACATGTGAGGTACATGTGTCCCCACTGTGAAGCATAGAAGAGGAAATGTGATGGCTTGGGAGTGCTTTGCTGGTGATTTGTTCAAACTTCAAGGGACATTTACCCAGTATGGCTACCACAGCATTCTGTAGCAACATGCCATCCCATCTCCTTTGTGTTTAGGACCTTAATTCGTTTTTCGACAAGGTTATGACCACCAATACACCTCCAGGTTATGTAAGAGCTACCTGACCAAGAAGAGTGATGGAGTGCTGCATCAGATGACCTGGCCTCTACAATACCCCAACCTAAAACCAACCAAGATGATTAGGCAAGATTTAGACTGCAGATTGAAGACAAAACAGCCATCATGTGCTTAGCCTCTCTGGGAACTCCTTTAAGTTGAAGGTGACTACCTCTTTAAACTGATTGATACAATGTCATAAGTTTGCAAAGATGTCCTCAAAGCAAAAGGTGGCTACTGTAAAGAATCTAAAATATAAAACTTGTTCTAGTTTGTTTACCTTTTTGGTTTGTAACATTATTTGTGTTCCTTTATAGTTTGGATATCTTCAATATTATATACCTTTACATTTGTATATTACTCACAGTGTATTAAATATTTTATATTAGGGAGACACACATAAACTCAAATGCGTGTAAACTCTGCAGATTCGACATTATAAATTTAACTCTCTTTTAAGGTAGTTGTCCTGATACCACTACCGAGTTACAACCAGAATAAACTGATATGTGCGTTTCCAAACTTAATTACCTAAATATGTTGTGACTCTGCCTCCTAAAGCAGACGTAAACTGGATTAAATTACAGGCCTTGAAAAATTCCATTAACTGACAGAGAAATATTGTGCAACAGGGAGAACGTTGTATATGAATGCAGCCTGTGATTACAAGCTGGTTACCGTTACAAAAATATTAGATCTTAGTGGTCTTTGACAAATTTTCTGTCAGTAATCTAGAACTAAATAATACATTTTGGGATCTCAAAGGCTGCCCCTAATCATTAGGGGGTGGTCAGACCATCCTCAGGGCAGCAAACCAGAGCATTTAAGCATCAACTGTTCTGCTTTAGCCAAATCTTCCTTTTCACATCTACAGTTCCCAAAAAAGGATATGGTCATTGTCCACACCAAAAGTTTTTTCTCAAGACACATGAAGCATGACATCCTATGTCCAGATCATGGAAAGCCTTCAAAAACAACTCAAATTAAGCTTTAAGTTTTGCATATCCTAGTTCAATAATATTTTTGGGGGGATTCTTCTAAGCTTTAATAGGTTGCATGTCATAACTGAGCAAGTCTGAACCAGAGAAACAAAGTTTTGCTCCCATAATTCAATTCAAGACATTCATCTACTATATTCGATTATGTCAGGTGTCTCTTATATGACATTAGCTTGCTCAAAGAACAAACTTCCTTATATGACATTTTGGGATAATGACCTGGGATTTCAATGTGATCTGGAGGATTGGTGGTCCGTAATCACCAATCTTTCCATCTCCATAAAAACATCTCATATAAACGGTTCTCAAATGGTACTTAGTTTCAAACTTAATAATCAGGTTCCCCCTTCTGCTTGCAGGGTTGCTCTCAGAAAGGGTACATGGCTCACATTTGGTGGTTCTGTCACATGGGGATATTGGATAAACTACAGGGACAGCCCAAAATTTAAGTGGCACCTGGACCCACGTACATAAAACAATCTGTTCATATGCTATTTGAAATGTTCCAGAATCAAGAACGTGGAGATGTGTATTTTATTTGGGGTTGAATTCTGGTGGTATCCTGCCGAGGTCCCTGAAACTTTAAACATTAATATTTGTTCTTTACCACAAATTGTTTATACTTTTGCTCTGCACCTTGGCTTGTATTTTATCCAGCCTTTGGTTTCTGTTTTACGTCAGCCCGTTACCCACCCCTATCAAGGTCTGTACAATGTTTATGTAACTTTTTTATTTTTAACAATGTAATATATATACATAACTAATCCTTAACACTCGTGCATTTTGATACTGTATATCCTTCCGGCCGCTAGTCTACTTATAGCCCACTCTTGAAGATCACCTACTTTCACCCTAAATTACCCTAAGCTATTACGCTTAAGTTAAATTGGATATTGACATGAACTCTCAATAATACCCAACATTTGATGCTCCTTGGGATCCTTGGATTGGGTATTTGTCTCATTTTCCTGCAACCTCATACCCCTCTCCCTTTTTTTTATTAAAATTTCTCTAATTGTTAGCCATATTATTTGCACAACAGTGTGAATGGGAATGTAATGAAGGATAAGTAACCACATTTTCCTCTATTTCGTTTTTTTTATATGTTTGTTGTATGAAGTAAGTTTTTGTTTTTGAGGACAAGTAATTCTTGTATTTTGCCATGTCGTTAGTTTGGTTTGTTCTTTATGATCTTTTGCTCCAGGGGTGCCCAACAGGTGGATCGTGATCTACAAAGGCAACGCGAATAGATCATGGAGCCCTGCCTTTCTAAATAAACTCAGGAGTTATAAGGTCCAATTTCTTATTGTTGGTAGATCAATTTGACTTCATTTTAAAAGTAGCTCGCAAGCCAAAAAAGTGTGGGCACCCCTACTTTACTCCATTGTACTGGTCTCCTAAAACTTAATAAATATTATTTTGTATTTCAATTGAGAGCCACTTCAGATGTGAATACGGAGCATTTCAAAATATCCTGCACTTATGCTAGGCTAAAATAGTTTTGAAGTTTGAATAGTTTTGATTTCTACATATATTGATTGCAAGAAGATAATAATAAATCTTGAAGACAAATCCATACATTTTCCAATCAAAAAAGAAACCACAAGATTACAAAAAAAGGTGTTTATTTATAGACCTTTTGGCATGAATACAACAAAAATATATGGTTAGCATTAGATGCACTGCATACATTCGTTTAACTTGCAAGTGCAAATGAACAGCAGAAGGCAGTAGAGAACACTTAGCTCATCTTTGGCAGCCAACCAAAATAAGCCTCTTAAGGTTTTCATAAGGGCTCACATATAGAATATTTTGATACAATCTAACCCAACAAAACCCATCTCTAGAACATTTACCTCATTGTGCAGACTGGAGATAAGAAGAAAAAAAATACTACAGTCAAATCTAATGATGAGTAAACCTGTACTTTGTGACAATAGTCCTATCAAATAGAATGTAAAGTAAGGGAAAAGTTACCTAGGTCACCTCTTGCCTACAGCACCACATAACTGACAGTCCCGGTGCACATTTCGCAGCACATATCTACCATACCCTGGTTTATCACACACAAAGATGGAACAAAGACATTCTAATTAAGCCATAGAAAAAAAAGTTCCTTATATAATTTGGTATGTAAGAAACTCCATGATTTTTGGAGGCACTGGCAGCTTTTGCACTTGACTTGTAGTCATCACTCGTCTTATTGCCATACGACATAAGTGCTGAAGGCTGGAAACATAAGTGGGAGTAGCCCAAAAATGTACATTTCCATCCTGAGTTCTATAAAAAAAAAATAAAAAAATAAAAATTAATTTAGGAGTACAGTAGCACCAATTTCCATATTTTTCCTTTACAGTCATGTGTTCATATAGCATTAAAGCAAAGCAATGTTGTGCAAACTGTGGGATCTGTATTGTTGATGGTATACAGTCATTGCAGGACATTCACCCCTTTAAAATGTTATCAGTTTTTTACTGCAGAAAAGTACATGCCTTTTAAAATTGAAGGGAGGGGATAATGAATACTTCCTTACCCAGCAGCTAGAACACTGCCATCAGTAGAAAAGGCACAGCAAAGACCTTTATTTAGAGGTGCAACTTCAACAGGATATGTGCGATCAATGCGCCAAAATCTCACCAACCTAGAACAGCAGACAAGAATTTTCACATTTAAGAACAAGCTGCACACATAAGCTAGTAAACAAAGTGATGCTTTGTTAAACTCACAATCTGCACTGACTCAATTTGTATAAAAGGTTACAACACTGACCAACATGGCTAAGAATTAATGTACTGTATTGCAAAATTAGCATGAGAATAGGAATATTTGCTTCCCATTTCTATGAAATTGTTTTTAATACAATCTATTTAAAAATAAACATTTGGAATGGATATAGATCAAAAGCCATTGTACACCTTTTAATGTGTACTCATACAACTGATCTGTTATCCTTAGCCTACCCACATTGCCAAGGAACCGATATGGAACAAGCACGTAGGCAGGGTAGCATTAATGACACCTGATTTGGACATATATATATATATATATATATATATATATAATCTCTCATTTCAAACAGCATATTAGGGCTTGTCAAGCCTATATTCACATAACAAATGTACAATGTTATAGATTATGTGAAGTTAAAAAAAAAATTAGACATATACCTGTCATCAGCAAGACTTGCAATGTGTACTCCGTCATGACTAAATGAGACAGATTTAACCCATCGACCATTATCTCCCCCTGCAAAAATGGGTGTGGGTGGAGGAAATAAATGTCTGCAAGAAAGGGCAAAAAAAAAAAAAATTTAGTTAGATATTCTGATTTCTACACTATACTGCATGTATCCTATTCATCCACTATAATGCATATCATATGGCTTTATGTATAAGCTAATTTTAGGTTTGCAAGTTTTAGCCATTGGGTTCAGCAGTGTTAAAGCCTTGTTGAATTCTTGCCTAAACCTACAGCCAGAAATCTTTTTGACTTTGCGCACAGAAATTCCAGACTGGAGCTGAATGTTCCTTTAAAGCCCAGTGGCAGAAGTGAACCAACCAACCATCCTGTCCACTATGTTCCAACAAAGACTACCCATGGTGTCTTAAGTCTTAACATGGCCTTGAAAATCTGTGCAACATTACAGTTTATGCAGTGATATAACCTAATAATAATGAAAGTTTTAATACACCCTTACTGAACTAAGAAATGTATGTTCAAACTATGCAAGGAAAGTGAGTGATCCTTCTAAGGCTTTCTGCATTAGTGCCACTTAATGTTTAGCTTATATAGGGTAACACAGTGTTCACATCAGCTTATACAAAAGTCAAATGAGAATTTAAACACACTTGCATGGGAGTCTGTTTCTCCTAAATGTACTAAAACCAGATCTAAAGTAAATTCTGCCCGTCTATAGGGTTGGCAGAATGATGTAGGGTTACTAAATTGAAATAGGATTTACAGGCGCTACTGCAGTCTTTATGGCGTGAACTTTGTTAGCAATTGTTAGACTGTTAATTTCATGGGGGGAAAAAAATCTGCTTACCCAAGTTCAAAAAGAATAGACCCAATATGGGGATCCCAGACATATACTCTGGTATCATAGGATGCAGTAGCCAACAAAGCTCCATCAGGGGAGAACTCACATGCTACCACATCATTGTAGTGCCCTTCTAGCTTACGAATCATATTATATTTATCCATATCCCACAGAAATACCTGAAAGGAAAAACAGAGCTGTTATAGACATGAAATTGGAAGCCCACTAGCTACCCAATCTATGAATCTAACACTATTATTCAGAAAGTAATTAACCAAAAATTATTAGAACTGCTCAGTGTCATACCCAATAGATTAATGGTATAACATTTAAAGGTAAGCATGCAAAAACTAAAAATCAGCTCAAGTTAACAAGTTACTGCTAAAAGCAAGTTCTATTAAATGCACAATATAAATTATAAATACTGAATTTATTTTGCTTTATGGCTAACACATGAAACAGATGGGTTTTTTATTACAACCCCTGTTTTTCATTGTTTACATTAATAAAGCTATTTGTACGAACATAGTATAAAAGTTATTTTATGGTTACTCCAGTTGTACTCCCTTTGAGAGAATAAGTTCACTTGTATACAAAAGGCTTGCATCACCAACGTGAGCCCAGGAAGACAAACAGATACTGCAAGAAAAGAGAGAATTGACAGCCAAAAGAAATCACTTTTGGCAAACAAGACAAGGACAATACAGACTAACACCTTACGTTATTTAAGAAACATTTTTATATCAAATTCTATAGCCTCACAAGTCACAATAAAAGTACATATATAAAAAATGTCACATGATGCTTTCACAATTCAGTTTATATTACTTAAGTAAAAGCAAATTGTAACTTTCATATAAATTTTTTTATAACTAGGAAATGCTTACAAATTAGGTATATATTTCCACTTAACTGGAGTATCAGATAATAAAAGAAAATACAATCTAAAAAAGTACAAAGCAACAAAAATAAAAAGAAATGAAAGTAAAAGCAGAAAGTGGACATCAACCAGCACCTGTGTACGTACAGTACACCCTGCAGTCGCAAGCAAGGTTACTTCGTCCTATGGCATTGGTCGTCCCTGGTCAGCCTGGCATTGGTCAGCCTGGTAGCCAGAGATGCCACTCTCTGCCCAGCTAACACCACTGTGCTCTCCTGTGTGTGTGGTGCCAACTTAACCTCAATCACACCCACATTGCTGCCACCACCTGTGACAGGGAAAGCAAGAAGCTTATGGAATACACACAGCCTATAATAGCAAAAGGTTAACAAATATGCACATCAATAATTAAAATGCATAAAGTCTACAATTGTACTGCTCCTTTAGAAAAGATCATTATACATTATTAATCAATAACACCAATATTTTTAATAAATAAAATACAATCCCTATATATCAATTAGAGAACAAATATACATAAACAACCATTACAAACACGTTTATGTGCCTTATGGGCTACAAGGAGCAGTACCAGCACTGTATTAAGATTCAGCAATAAATATCATTTCTGGCAGCTGCCATTAGCATTGAACAACTAATAGGATTTGAAAGAAATGTGCATTTCCAGAACTATTTATTGGCTTAAATACAAAGTAAAGTATATCTAAAGCCATAATATTTTTTTTAACAATTTTGGATAGAATTGGAAATAGAACATTGGTTGTTTGCCATCTGTGTCTAAATAGGGAGATTTACATTCATTTCCTGTCCAGTAGACATAACAGAACTAAGAGGTAACCACTATAAAATAAGGGAACCCCTGTAACAAACATCTCACTGGAAAGTTTGTCCTCTTTACCTGTTTTCGTGACATCTATAAATTTTGGATGTTCTATTGCAATGGTCACAGCAGGACAAAAAGTGAATCTTCCTAGGAGGAGACACAGCAATACCAATCTGACAGATGTTCTCCAACAATTCCACAAACTACCCAAAAGCAAACAAAACAAGTTTGGCTTTAGATATTCTATACCCATATTAGCATGTGCAAAGCAAGGGATGAGTATCATGACACAGGGAATGGATACTTTTAGTTTTCACTACTAATAAATATTTGGAATGGATCAGCTTGCCAAAAGCAGTGCAATTTATGGATTATTTATGCCTGCTTATATTTTCACCAAGATTTTTATCATGCATTCAAATACTTCATACCAAATCAATAGATCATAGAGGACACTGAGCACAAATTTATTCTGGGAATCTAATTTTCATTTTCAATGATTCATAACAAAAAAAAGGAAATTAAGGTAAATTTGACACCTACTGCTTTACCAGCTCCAACTGAACACAAAATAGAGGAATCTGGGGAGAATGCACAGCAATACACCCAGTTTTGATGTCCCCTTAACACTTTCATCATGTTGCCTGTAGAAAGAAAGGGGTAAATACAATTTAACTGTTAAAACAAACATTTGGCCAATGAATATATTTCTGGGTGGAAAGAATTATTCTTAAAGGGCATCTCCAGACAAACATTATTGCTTTTGATTAAGTTGAGTAGCTTAAACCAGAACTCCCAGTGAAACCATAATAGATATGGAGCTGCTGGCACTCTTCTATGGTGATCCTGTTTGTTAGTGGGGCGTCAGCAATTTTCCTATACATGGTTCAGTCCAGGGAGGCTTCTGGCATGGCTACCCTGAGACCAGCCTAGTAAAGTGGAAGGAGAGAACCAGCAGTTGAAAGAATGGGTGGTAGGGTTACTCAAGTTCCATAATCTATTTATAATCTTGGCAAAAATGAGCCAAAAACAGTGGGAAGCTTAGTGTTGAGCTATTGGTTCTGGATAGACTGGGGATGAATCAGAACCCTTGTTTGGTTTTTTACTGCTAACTAGGGCTCTCTATACTTAATTTCTGGTAGAACATCAGGGCAGTAAAAGAAAATATCTAGAAAAGAATTTCCAAAAAGCAGTAAAGACCAGACAGTGGTGTTGTAAATACTGTGGGGAAATTAGCTTATCTGCCCCTTCCATGAGGTCATAAATAAAGGTGACAAGCCAGTCACATACATAAGGAGAGAGCTGGCTATACATACAAACGTCAACCACCTACAGGGCACTCAACTGAGATTACAGTCACTTTTTTTAAAAAAAGATCCTTCACCTGGATCAAAGTTTTGTGAATGAAGCAAAATATTCTTTGGCGATATTGCCAGAGGTACACTTTAATTAAGAGAACCCAGAAAATGACAGCTGAAAGTAGAACTGGCCTATAAAAAGCCAACTTCAGCTCAATCATTCCCTGCCTGTAGCCTACAAAATATTGTGCAGTGTATCACAAAGTATGTGCCTAATATCTAACTGAGAGAAAAAATACACACACACTCAATATATTTTTATATGAAGTGATTCATTTCTGTATCAGCCATTGCTCTCAAATATTTGCTAGTTTAGTAGGGAAAAGTGAATGAGTAATACTTACATGGTACAAGTGCTGTAAAATCTCAGACCTCACATTAAAACCAGGAAATGCCATGGGAATTAAATTGAGTAGGACTGGCATTCTTACAGTAATAGCCGAGATAATTTATTGCACTCTGAATGCCTGAAGCTTTAATTACATTTTTCCCTATATTTAGCAACCATACATGCAATATAAATCAAACCGAATATTAACCAAGCAGCCGCCAGTACCCACTATGGCAGACATGGGCCTGTTAGCCTGCACAGGAAACAGTTGTATTTCAGGTGGTAAAATGTAAGGCTTTTATTTTTTATTTTCCATGATAATGCCAGATAAAAACCCTCCGCAAGCTTTCATTTCAACCAAGCGATTAAGAAGCTTCAACTGGCTTTCCTAAATCCTTCACAACAACCATTTTTGGCAAAGAGAAGAATTGGAAACCTACCATCATCTTTCAGGTCCCACACCCTGAGTGTTTTGTCTCTGGAAGCAGAAACAAGTATAAGGCTGCCATCTGGGGCAAATGTCAAATCTCTGACAATTTCTGTATGATCCATCAAATTAAGGAGGAGCTTCCCTGAGGGAAAAAAAGAAAAGTTAACAAGTTTTACAAATAAGGATAATATGCATGTGTTTACTAATGTCAGTGAATGTTAGTACAACAGATATTGTGACATCATGCTTTTTGCAGAAAGGTAACACAAAATAAACCTTGCTATGTTTATGTTAAGCTGGTTTAAAGGTTATTGTTTCTTTCAGGTCCCTTATTTAGGAAACAATGTCCATCCTAGAAATAAACAAATACAATGCTTATACTGAAGTCTGCAGTCACCGGGGTGCTGGAGGCTCTTTACCACACAGCAACATTTACCTGATCTGCCCGTACTGGGGAGTACCTGTAGGTCTGTTGTCAAACCTGCTCAGGGTAGAAATAGACCGGCCAGACCAGATTTCCCAGCTAATACCATCTGGAGTTTACACCAATTGTGCCGGACTCACATCACTACTCTTCTACCTTCCACAGGCACCAATCATGCAAATTCCATCATTGCACAGCAACTGCACAGGGTAAGCATGTGCCATAATTGGCAAATATGTTATGCATACTTACTGATTATGGCAGAAGCTCACCACTCACCGAGTTTAGTTCCATTTAAGTAAATAAAATGCAGTACAATATAAAAACAAATATGAGAACTGATTTAGCTGCCAAGACTAATTTCTGTGTACAAGTCTCACAATTAGACAGAGGAAGCAATGACACACTGATAGAATCATCTCCCTGCTCACATGTGCGTGCAGCAGAGCCCTATTGGCTGCTAATGTTGACCACAGCAGTCTAAGTTGGGATTACAGGAAGCTAATATTAAGACAAATTCAGGTATTTATACTACATTCTGCATATATTTTTGAATGAACAAAACACAAAAGTTAACTGTTTTTTTAGTACTACATGTGAATACAATTAGCAGAATAGCAATCAAAAACTAAATACAAGAAAACAAAACGTTCCTGGCCACTTAAGTAGCCAAACATTTGAACAATGAAAAGTTCAAAGTACATTGCCTGGTATTTACTTTCAGATGCCTGTAGGTTATCAAACTGATTGAATGGCAAACAGTAGGCACCAAAAGTTTATCATGAAATCTTTAAATACAATCAAACTAAAATGCAAACAAATCCATTTATCACACAGACACTTTCTGATTCACTTAACAATACAATCAATAAACATTCACCTTGAAATTCAGTTATTACTGTCTTTCAGATACCAAGGTTTATAAAGCAGGGAATCATACAGTCACTGGTGGCGAATCATCAAGGTGCATGTGTTTCAATGGCGGTAATTGATTCTCCACTAGGGAATCTTTTGAGGGAATGTCAGAATTCCCTGTTTTACAAATAAAGCCATATATATTTCTTATTTATAAAAACTGCTGTACATTTAGTGGTCACATTTTGTGTCCTAGTATCAGTTTTTCATTTTTCTAGAGTCACTTTAAGAAAACTGAGGGCAGCCATTACCAACCCATCTGCCTAAAAAAATGCTGTTTATTCTGAACTTGACAGGCTGCTATTCTAAAAGCATGAGAGTATGTAGCAACAGCACTCATACAAGTATTGGCAATCTGAGTTTTATTACTGAGTATAAATAACACCTAAAATATATTAATCTGGAAATACCTGTATAAACATCCCAGATCTTGATGCGCCCATTGCCCAGCCCTGTGGCAAGGAGAAGTTGGTCTTGGCCAAACTTGAAGCGGTGCCATTCTATATTCACACAACGACTTTGCTTTTCCGGCACGGAGGATCCAAAAGCTAAGCTCCACACGATATCCCCACAGTCTATGGTATGCTCCTGTGGTTTGTTCCTCAGTGACACATCACTGTTCTGTCTTGACAACCTTCCATTCGCCAAATTAATACTATTTTTTGCATTGCCAGCAGCACTGAAACAAGTAAAGTAGGGTTTCATGAAAACAAAGGCCAATTATCTAAATGAATATGCATTTTGCCCCTGACTGCACCACATAACAGGACAGGATGCAATCAACACATTTCTCTGAATGACTGAGAACTTTGGGAAGCACTCTTATTTTATACAGAAAACCAATCGATATGTTTTACATCTTTAAACCAAAAGAACTATCAGTTTTTCCTAATTTAACATTTAATGGAGATATATCTACTTGTATGTTAGCCCACCTAACTAGTGCCACAACATGCTTTTTATGTTGACAGTAATAAGGATTTAAAACATCTCCTGGGTTTTATTGCCATATGAAGCTTGTCGGGGAGAGATCCCTATGCTTCCAATCTCCAACAGGAGCAGAGATAAAAAAAAAAAGCCGATAGTGGTTATAACCTTCTTCCACTAAAGCATTTTACTGCTGTCTGTGTCCTTGGATATTTCTTATTTGATAAAACTGGGAAATAGAGAAAGGGAAAAAAATCAGAATTTCCATCTGTATTAAAAATGTAAGAGTTTTGGCTAGATTTACAAGAATAATTAAACTACAGTTTATTAGGAGGAAGAGGCAAAAGACTCTTCTTAAGTAGAAAATCCATTCCCCTCCCCACATATAGGAAATATCAAGGAAGTCTTTATAATATTTTTCTATATTGGTAACAACGAAGGCCACGTATACAATTTTCCATGTCTCGCTATACACTACTTTGTATGAAGAGATACTGACCATTACGAATAAACAAAACAAATGTCTTGCTTTTTAACATTTAATTACATAAAAAGAAAAATTATATTTAACAGTTTAACGTCAATAAAGAGACTCTTTGTGCAAAAGATCAACCTATGGAGCTGCTTTATAAGAAGAATGCTTCCTTCATGAAACATGTATTATTATCATTATAGGCACAACATGTATTTTGAACATTCCCCCCGATAAGTTTATTACCATTTATAAATAGATTCAATTAGCCAGAATTTCAGCCATTGTTGTCCTAAGGGAAGCTGCTGTCACATAGCATATGGCAAGAGATTGGTCTTGATGGAAATTGATCTACATCAGTTTTAGTACACATCAGGCAAAAATCACATTATAGTTTACTAGGCCAGCTTCTATAAATAGATAAAAGCTACATTATGATTGCCTGGAATAGCAAATGTATACATTGTTATAGAACACAAAAAGGTAACCAGTCAGATCTGTCTGGTCATACAGTGCAAAAACTGTATGTATATATTGTACACAAATTATAGGCAAACTTACAAATTCTTAAGGCACGGAGACCAAGGAACCAGTTTCACAATACGATGACCCTGAGACCAAGCGAAATAGGAACCATCTGGAGCGAAAGCCACTGTCCAGTTTTCACGGCCATACTTCTGTTCAAACGGAGAAGTCGGTGATATAAGTTCCCCAATGGCCCGTGATCTTGCTGAAATGAGATTACAAAGTTACAAATTTACCTAACATCAAAGAACAAAAAATTAAATAGATGTATGTGAACTCTGATGGAGTTACTCTCACATGACTAATTCTAACACAACACGGCTGTTCATACAGATCGGTATGAAGCTGGACACTTTATTTATGCACATTTATGGCAAGATGACAAGTTTAATAGTTGAACAACGGGTACGGAAGATATTATATTAAAAAAAGGAACTAGTTAGGAGAGGATTGGCGATGGAGCAATGTACATCTACAGTAGAGACTATAGCCCAGTGCTGGGAGAAGGGTGGTGTCCAGGGAGGGAGCGCATGCCTGTGTGTGTGTGTCATATGGGGGATGGGAGAAGAAGGGAGGGTAGGGGGAAGGGAAGGAAAGAAGGGCTTTGGTTGGCCAGGTACCAAGCAGCAGAAATAGGTGAAATACATTCCACATACGGAGAGGGGGAGGGGAGCGTGAGTTCATACATGGGAATCATAACATATACAACGGCATTGCACACTGCGACAACACAGAAATCACATTCAACTCATGCAGGCGCGTTAAAGACAAAAGCGAACAAATGATGAGGGATCTACATTGCGCCATCGATGACACGTTAGATGTGTCAGAACCTGGAGACAAAAGGCTCCGTTTTTGTGTAAAATAAAGTCATTCGTTTGATGATCTCAATGAAATGTACAAATCAGTCTGATGTATGAAGATCTTATGTTATAGATCCCCGTCCTATATTTTGGATGGCCAGGTCAGGGAGGTCATAAAGTGAACAGACAGCCCACTGGCTCTGATCCCCCCACATACCAATGGTCCCATTATTATTATTAGTATTAATATTATTAATAAACAAGATTCGTATAGCGCCAACATATTACACAGCGCTGTACATTAAATAGGTCCCATAATACTGCACTCAGCTATTGTACACAAGGAGGGGGAGCTCTGCACAGCCACCCCAATCACTCACCATCAATACAATACAACACATTACAATACAATACAACACATTACAATACAATACAACACAACACATTACAATGCAATACAACACATTACAATACAACACGCTCGTCGGACGTCTGACGTGCACACTTCCCATGTCTCCCCTGGCATGGCTACTACAACTACTCACCTATTTCATTTTCGTTTACAAAGTCGGGAAAGCTTGCCATCTAAATAGAAACCAGCCGTCGAGGGAAGAACGTGTCTCGAGAAATAATCCTAATATAAGAGCCCCTTAACCACACACAGAATGCAGCGACAACCAGCTCTCCCCGCTAGCCGCTCCACACGCTCGCAGTGCAACAACTGACAGCAAAATGGCTCATACAGTCCGGAAAAATCACTGGATGGGCGGGGCAAACACGTCTCCTTTCTATTGGTTATCAGAAGCAATCAAGGCGTTGGCCGCTCCCCGGGGAAAGACTGCAGCCATGTTTTAAATGGGCAGACTGCCAGTAACCGGGACGTGTGGTACGCCGTGCTCTGCTAATGTGTGTGGAATGCAATGTGTGTCAGCTTGCTGTATGGTGTACGTGAGGTATTCAGCTTTCTGGACATGAAGTGTATGTGCACTTGTCAGCTGACTTGCTGCAACAATTAGTTGGGTTGGGTTAGTACACATTTTGAGAATTAAAGCATACCTCAACTCGGAAATTTCATTTTTAATAAAAGGGTAGACAACGCTTTTATGTAGAGTAAAAAAAATATGTTGTTTGTTTTTTAAAGTACAACACCTTTTTTTTTTTTTAAAAAAAAAGGGTGCAGCACCACCCCTAATGAATGGGAGCGTGGAGCCACCTGGGATACCTACGTTGCGCACCCTGGGAAAATGATTTCACGCATGCACAGTGAGATCGGCAAGTTTCTTTTCCCCAGCTATGTCACCCCATCTCGCGCCTGGGTCAGGTGATGTAGGAACAAGAGGAGGAGATGATGGCGCTGCCTTGAGCGCTGGCCCGAAGACAGATGCCAGGACGTGGCGGGACCCGATGGAAGAGACCCTCCGGATGGATCAGATTGCCCTGTGGGATTTTTGTTTATATGAGGTTTTGTTTATATGAGGTATTTTTGTTTATATGAGGTCCCTCATATAAACAAAAATGAAATTTTTGTTTATATGAGGGACTTTTGAGTTTAGTTCCTCCTTTATTGTGTAATTCAGCAATTTATTGCTTGTGAGTTCCTTGTGGATGGATTAACATAAAATGTTAGCGTTTAGGGCCCTTTCACACCAATGCATTGCGGCATTGTGTCCTGTAACAAGCATATCACTTCACTTGCAGCATTTCTTACAGTACCCTTTATAGTAAAATAACACCCTATTGAAAATGACCACAGAGGGCAACACACATCATATAGATAAAGTGGTAATGTGCATTTATTGGTGCCATCTGTACTGTATAGCCAGGCTAATGCTACAAATGTTGATGTATTTTGTAAGACACATTAATACATGTCTTTGCATTTCTGCCTTGTGAGTGGGCTCTCTTTCGTAAAGACCGAGTCAAACGAAAGGTTGGTGGTGTCTGTATGTGAGAAGTGATCTAAAAGTGAATGTGAAAGAAGAAATTGCGGAGGGAACAAGCGATGAGGTTGAGGCATAATGTGGGGATGCACAATACACAAATATTTATTGGAGTATGCTATAGGCCCCCCAGTGCTAGGGAAGAAATAGAGAATCAACTTCTTACACAGACAGAAAAAGCAGCAAAAAGTGGAAGTGTTTTAATCATGGGAGATTTCCACTACCCTGACATTGACTGGAGTAATGGCACTACAGGAACAGCAAAAGGGAGGAAATTTGTGAATCTAATACAAGATAATTTTATGGCACAGTTTATAGAAGCCCCAATTAGAAATGATACTCTGCTGGACCAAGTTCTTTCTAACAATGCAGAGCTTATAACCAATGTGCATATAAAAGAGTATCTGGGTAACAGTGGCCATAAAATGATTTCATTTAATGTAAGCTGTAAGCAGGAAGCAAAAACAGGAAAGATAAAAACATTTAATTGTAAGAGAGCAAATTTTCCATTATAAGGGTCGGCTCCCTGTGACTTGGACTGGGAGACAACATTGTCCTAAAACAGGGGTCGGCAAACTCTGGCCTTTAGGCCAGATACGGCCTAGCCGCTAGATCGTTCCGCCCTAAACCCCCCTGGCCGATCCCGCCTAATGCCAGCCGGCAACCCGTGGGTTGGCCAGGGGGCGTTAGGAACTACTAGAGCCGCTGGAGCTCTTGTGCTGCCCCCTTGCAGTTGCTCCTCTTTTTATCGCGGCCGGCCATACTTCCGCTGCCGTGGTCAATTGGGAAAGCTCCCTGAAGTTAAATCCCTCTCCTCCGCAATGCATACAGAGGAGAGGGATTTCACCTTAGGGGCCGTTACCTGACGGTGGGCGGAGCCATTAGGATGGGTCTGGCCTAGTGTGCTCCAGCCCACCCCATAAATGGCCTAGTTGCCATAAAACTTTGCTGACCCCTGTCCTGAAGGAACACTGAACAGAAATGGGAATGTTTCAAGTCTGTTCTACAAAAGCACACTGAAAAATATATTCCAATGGCTAATAAGTTTAAGAGGCTAAAATTAAAACCTATGTGGCTCACAGCTGATGTTAAAAAAGCCAAGATGCAAAGAACAAGAAAAGGGAAAATGACAGATGAAAAGACAGATTTTTCAAATATATTAATAGCAAAAAGATCAGATCTGAGCATGTAAGGCCCCTTAAAGGATGTTGCTGGGTTGGTAACTGGGGATAAAGACAAGGCAGATTTACAAAACTTTTTTTTAGCTCTGTGTACACAAAGGAAAATAGCAGAGCTCAAGTTCAAATTCTTAATAGCAATGTCACTGCCTTAAATGAGTCACAATGGCTCAGAATTGATATGATTAAGAAACAGCTGGGAAAAATTAAGGTTGACAAAGCACCAGGACCTGATTGATTACATCCACGTGTCCTCAAAGAGCTGAGCCTGGTTATTTCAAAGCCATTATTTCTAATTTTTAGAGACTCTTTAGTCACTAGCAAGGTACTGATGGATAGGTATAAGGTCAATGTGGTTCCTATCTTCAAAGTCATGACCCGGTAACTACAGACTCGTTAGTTTAATGTCCATAGTTGGTCCTAGAGAGTTTGATAAAGAACCACATAGAGGAGTTTCTGCTAGAAATAATATAAGTGATAGCAAGGCTTCAAGAAAGAGAGAAGTTGTCAAACAAATTTACTCTCTTTTTATGAGGAAGTAAGTAAACAGGTAGACAGTGGAATAGCAGTTGAAACAGCATTTATCAGCATTATAATTATATAATAATAAATTGGTCATTATGAAAAAAGGAGAAAAATGACCAATTTATAATGCTGATAAATGAAGCTTTTTGTTATGGAATACACTGGATATGGTAGGTGATTAGAAAATCCCTTTGTCAACCAACAAATAGCAAAAGAACACTAGATCTTATCCTTTCATAACAAACTTGACATGCTTTTGTGCTTATATGTAGATTACTATATATGCATAAATATATATGTTGTGCATATCAATATAAAGTAATGAGACATATTGATTTATACTTAATGCAGGAACATGAAGCAGGTACACCATGCTTAGTCAGGAGTTATATATTCTTGATCTGACCTGTCACTCTTGTGTTATTATTATGTATGATTCGTTACAATAGTCATAATTATTCTTGTTTATACTTTACTGTACAGACGCTCTGACTCTCCTTGCAAATCCCCTGATGAAGCTATCTGGTGAAACGCGTCGGGATTGGGATTTGTGAGCTTTATGTACCTGTGTTGCAACACTTAGTCAGACGATTCTATACTTAGAAAGCAAGGCATATCCCTATCAAGGGATGCCTTCACAATCCAATTTTTTTTTACCATGTTTGCTTTTCTCTCACTGATGTAATGAAATATGTGTCACTCACGTTGTACTTTTTTGAAAAAAACACCTTAGTTTGCTTCTAAAAAATCCCTGTCTCTTTTCTGCTTGATTCATACCTTAACTAATTACAGGGTTGGTCAGTATATTTCTTATTATCAAAGATAGGGTCCCCTCTTTTAGTCCTTGCATATCTATTAAACTCAGCTGAGAGTCACAAACTGCTCATTGCTCAAAGAACCTCTA
Organism: Pyxicephalus adspersus; assembly: GCF_032062135.1. Lineage (NCBI taxonomy): Eukaryota > Metazoa > Chordata > Amphibia > Anura > Pyxicephalidae > Pyxicephalus > Pyxicephalus adspersus. The sequence continues at coordinate 78,476,829 of NC_092858.1, read as the reverse complement.
GCAACCTCTGTAGAGAACCCTAGAGTTTCCATGGAACCCTGGTTGAGAAATCAGCATTAGGGAGTATTCACTGACTAATAATGGGCCCCAACAAGATGCCAGGGACAATCTTATTCCAAGTTGAATGGCAGTTAGTGTAATTTAACCCTTGGAGAACAGGCCATCAAGGATATGCTTAAAGGGATTGTGTGTGATCACACCAGACTGGGTTTAAAATACTCCTTAGAAGTACAGGACTTATGCCCATTACAAGGATGTTGCGTTTTCCAGGAAGAGGGACAGCCCATGTTTGCTGCCTCCAGACAAATGATCCCACCATGTGTACGAGGTGTAACAGTAGAATGTGAGGCTCCAAAGCTTTGTACGGGCATTGGATGGAGGTCAGATGATTGTTGGCCACTTCCATAAGAATGCACATCATGTACTGACCAGTCATTCATCAGTCCACCAAAGCAGGTTGATGAATGACTTCTGTGGACTGCTGTACTCATCAGATTATTGTTGCTCTCAGGTGACAATAATTTGACGTGTACGAAGTTTATAGATAACTCCATGCCATGGTATGGGATCAAATTTTAAGGCCTACAGAGAATGCTATATAATATGTTCAATAATCTATTTGCCCTATAGAAATGAGGCAAGGTTCTTCCCCCCAGCGGTGTTCAGCTAGCTACTATGAACTGAAAACACACAACTTTTTTTTTTAACAAACAGAACTTTCACCACCAGCATCGGGCTGCGCAACCCAGTGTCAAGGTCAGGACAAGGCCAATAACCTTATTTTCTGTGGGGTCAGTTCACACCAATAGTTTGCAAAGCTGTCCGCTGAAAAAAATAGGAGAGCTTACATTTTATGCAGCGCTAACATATGAGCTGTGGGGTCAATAAACTTTACTGCTACTTTAAATCTATTCAGTTCCTGGGTAGATTGCTTTAGGGCAGTCTACCATGCTCAACTGCATGTTATTTGAGGGTGGGGGCAAGGGTTTCGTCATCATCACCACCAAGGCATGAAATAAGGAAATTAATATTATTAAACAGGATTTATATAGCACCAACATATTAAGCAGTGTTGTACATTAAAAAGAGGTTGCAAATGACAGACAGATACAGATAGTGACAGGAGGAGGAGAGGACCCTGCCCCAAAGAGCTTACAATCAAGAAGGTGGGGGAAGTAACAAAAGCATTGCCTCTGTAAATATGTATAAGTGAGGAAACAGCTGGGAAAGGGTTACTTTTGAGCTAGGAGGTCCCCTTTCAAGCATTGTGAATTGACCTTATTGTCTGGCATCTATTTACTTTTATCAGCAAAACTGTTACAAGACAATGCTCCAAGACAGAATTCTGAAGATTGTGGAAGAACTATTTTCTGCCTAGCACATTAGGATAGAATTTTCAGGAACTGTTTACATCTCCTATACAGATCAGATTAACTGAAGTTGTTGATTGTTAGAGGTGGCTGCTGTTCATCTACAGTTAAAGCTGGCTACAAATTCATATAAGATCTTTTGTGACTCTACTTACTTAATTTTAAATCTCAACATGTAAGTGGGTGGAGAAAAGAAAGAGGTTTTTCATGCAAAAAGTGAAGTGGCTCACCTTAATTACCCACACATATACATCCATAAAGTGAGGGGGAGTAGAACAACATCCTATACAATTTTAATTTTAAATCTCCTCAGATACACTTATCTGCTTGTATAGGGTTGCTCCTTTGCTGCCAAGTCACTGCAAAATTTAGCTCACCAGCAAATGAGCAGCAACAGAACAACATGTTGCTGTTTCAAAAAATGTTGTAGGAGCAGGCAAGTTCTTTGTTAGCAGTCCTGTATCTATTGATTTCCCACCAGTGCAGTATACTGTACTAAAACCTTCATTTTCTGATGGATCCATGAACGATGTTGGACGACCTCTTTACCCATGTTAGAGACAAGCCCAACCATTCGTTTAGAGGGAGAATCATCTGACGTGTGTACATTGCTTTAAACCATTATAATGTTAAGTGGTAGAAGGCATCCACAGTAGATTGTGCATTGTGACACACTATGTGCATTATCTAGCAGCCAGTTGTCTGTTTAACCCACTGCCTGAACAAATACTTCTGCTTGTCAACCATTAGGACAAAGGGCAGCACTGTTGCTATGAAATCTCTAAATAGGTTCTGGAGCAGTGGATTGCCTTCAGAATCCACATAATCAGTGGGAGTCCACCTGTGTTCAATTAGTGTCATGTGATCCCAAAATAAATCAGGCTGTTTCTGGATGGCTTGGAGTATGTTTAAAATATTTAATTAAACAATGTAGAAGCACCAGTTAATTGTGGGTTATAACAAAACTATACCAAACTTTAAAAACGGGTATTGTTGATATTATTATTATTACTGTGTTTAGAAAGTGCCAACATATTACGTAGCTCTGTACATTAAATAGCCGTTGCAGATGACAGATACAAACATTGACACAGGAAGAGGAGAGGACCCTGCCTGAAAGAGCTTACTATTTAAGTTGTGGGTGAAGTAGCACACAAAAGAAGCTTTGAAAAGAAAGGGTTTAATGGCACTTGTAAATGTGCAGAATGTTGGAGCTAGCTTAATGTGGAAGAGAGTTTCTGAGAATGGGGACAGCCCTAGGGAAGTCTTGAAGTTCTGCATGTGACAAGGTTATGAGTGAGGAAATCATTAGTAGATTATTGGAGGAGTAAAGAGAGTGGCTAGGGGTATATATAAAAACATTACAAAATAAAAAGAATACTGATACTGCAAACTAAAAATTGATCAGAGAAGACAAAGGAGGCAAGTAGTAACTCTTTAAGTGCTTCATACTGGCTGGTAGAATTGAGTTTATTGTAAAAAATGTTACATAAAAACATAACCTACATACAATGTATTTGTATCTTTGTTGTGAAGAAAACAACCCTTTTTGTTTTCACAGACAAAGTTTTGGTCTGGGTCACAGAACTTTTGTGGAACTTTGGGTGAGAAAAAAACTCTAACTATAGTGAAGCCTCAGATGTGCACTTATGTCTGATGTTCAGGGCTCTTTATCAGGGCTGGTTTTAGGGTAGGAAAAACTGGGAAATCTCCTAGGATCCCACCTTCTCCAAGGCAATGATTGACAGAATGTCAGAGATGCAGGGAGCTAGAATACTAAGCATTTGGGGCTCCCAGTTTATATCTGACCCAATTTGTGCGCCAAAAACCATTTCTGCTTTCTACAGTGGGAGCCTTCTAAGGCTAGGTACACACATGCAATTGTTCTTGTCCGATAATCGGCTCTGGGTCGATATCGGATGAGAATCCTACTTGGAAATGAAGGGAAGTGAGCGCAGCAGGGTGCCGTTCCGTCATTCTCTTTCCATTGAGGAGAACGGTGCTGTATGTACAACACTCGTTCATGCATCATGCAGTCGTTAGGTGTTAGAAAGGATTGTGAAAGGTCCTTTCCAACGACAGTTATTGCATGTGTGTACATAGCCTAATGTAAGTTTAGTTGGTGGCTTGCAGGATCAGATGCTTTGTTTGTATTATTCTATGGACAATGCATCGAATTGTGTTTGTCTACCGCCTTGCTGAATAAGAGAGGACAAACCTGCTTGAACTGTTCATGGGTGTGTTTTGCAACCAAGATATCATCAATGGAACAAGTATATCCCAGTACTTTGTGAAAAACTGAAGACAATCAAGTCACTTCTATATATATTCTTTATGTTTTAAATGTTAACACTCCTATTTCTGAGAACATCACCCCGATGTTGATGTGTGGTTGCACAGTGATCTGAGGATTTTCCTTATGAGATTACAAAACTGGATAGAAAGGAGGCCAAGGTGGACGGATAAAAACAAGGCAATATGGAAAAAAAGGGCATCCAAAATCTTAGAGGAGTAATGTTGTCATGCTAGGCTGCTTTCCTGGTTTGAACTAAAAACTTCTCCCCCTGACAATATTGTTAGAGGTTTCAGTTTAACATAAAGGTACAAGGTCACAGGATTTATGTCAGCATCCAAAGGTTTTTTTTTACTGTACTTGCAAAAAAGGCAACTAATGCAATACCGCTGCAATATATATGCAATATAAAAGAAGAGGGGTGGGAGGACAGGTAAGCCACACCTCACTGTACTTTCTTCCATTGAAATGAACAGAGGTCATTTACTCTGTCTTTGGGGGTTTATTAAATGAAAACAGGGGACCGGTGTACAAATGTCACATTTTCAAACAGTTGTGCTCATCTCGATTGAGAATATTTGATGTATGTGTAGTCCAACAAGTGTAACAACCAAAGGCTTCCCCATAGGTACAATAGAGGTGTGAGCATAGCTAAATATTATATATATATATATATATATATATACACATACATACACACACATATACACACACACACATACTACAAGAAATGTTTTCTTTTACAGGATTACAAGGTGAAAATAAAGGGGGAACAAACCAAAAAAAGGAAACTAATTAAGCCATCGCATTAAGGGACTAGAGCCCTGCAATATATTAAATTGGTGTTTTTTTTGGTTTGGATATGCTTTCGAGGGGAGTGTAACTGAATTTTATTTGTAAACATTAAGGGACTAGAGCCCTGCAATATATTAAATTGGTGTTTTTTTTGGTTTGGATATGCTTTCGAGGGGAGTGTAACTGAATTTTATTTGTAAACTGAAAAGAAATTGATTAGATTATTCTTGTCACTGCTTTCTATTATAAATATGGCATGGCAAGTGGGGACAAGAACTGAAAGAAGAGATATTTAGGGAAAAAAGGTTACTACTGCACAAAGCAAGTGTATTATTAAACCATATTTTTATTTTCTACAACAGTATGCATTTGTCTTTGTGCCCTGCAGGGGTTCACAACAATAAATCCCCTCCATGCTTATATACTCATTAGGCTAATTTTGAGGCAAGCAGATTAACTTCACAGTATGTTTTTGGATTGTGAGATTAAATGTATTTATTGGAGTGATAATACTTTTTAAAAGAACTTTCTATAAAGAACTTCCTAGATGAGAATCAAACCCAAGACCAAGACCAAGAGATGCAAGGTAACTACTGAATATAAAGAGCTGAATTTTTTAAAAAGACTGAAGATAGATTACCATAGGAGAACTTGGGTGATCCAGCAAACCTGGTATGGATTTCTTACAAATCGTGCTATTAGTTTACTTCTCGACTAGATCTATTGCAGGTTTACTGGATCACCCAGATTCTCTCATGATAGCCCATCTTTTTCTTTCTCGGAGAGCTAAAACAGATCAGGTGTTTATTCTACTGTTATTTAAAATGATCTTGTATAGAATGTCAGAACTACCAAATCCTGCTTTACCATTCTATGAAATCTATGCACCACCAGTTTAACCTTAAATGGAAAAACATGGAGTGCAAAATGCCACTAACAAAATTGCAAGTGCTTCATAAATGGTATTGCAATAAATATATTTATGTAGCTTTTGCTGTCTGTCTGTATCAGAGTTGAAGTAAACTGGCACCACTTAATATGATTCATAGTAATAAATATTAGATGTGCTTGCCAAGGGAACGAAACACTAAAACTGCTCACGCAATTTTAAAATGATCTTATCACCCTTTGGCGAGGATAATGAAAACCACATACATGTGGGGTCCACCTGTATATAAAACGGACATATTTTCACATTTTTAAATAGACGTAAGCTTTTAATTCTCCATAGAACATGTGTATTAATTAGTTATACATTAACAGTGGATTAAGAAGATTATAGTCTTGGTAGTACATAGTTTTATATTAACTTTTATGATTTGTTGACAAGGTGTTTTAAAGTGAGGTATTTATGTCAGCTTTAGGATAAAGCCATAAAAATTACTTAATCTAAAATTCCAGTTTAAAAAAATAGTTATAAATAATGTCCTGTCACATGTGTACTGATCACTATGTTTCAAACTTCAAAACTACAGTATATTTTCAGTTTTACAGAACATACCTTTGAGGAAGTTCATTCATCATGTATTGTTTTAGACAAATAGTCTTGTTTTTTGCTCTTTATTATATTTATTATTTAGCATGTTTATTTTTAAATGAGCTGTAGAAGCACTGTTTAGATCAATTTTGTGGTGCTGCTCTCAGCTTTATATTATATTGAAATCCCAGGAGATGAGCTTTGAGGAAGACATGGAATGGAACAAGACATACCAAGATCCTCTAAGCTAATGACCTTTTTACAGGTGTTGATGGCCTCTAAAAAAACTGTGATTTCTAAATTAAGGAGATTCTTACATCCGATCAGTTTATAAATTAGTTTAATAAATTAGAAATTTGGACAAAATTGTCCCAACTTTCAAACCGTCTTCATTCTCATCCCACAAGAACTAAAATGCGGTCAGAATAGTGTGTGGTATAGAATGGAAAATGGCTGTATGGTGGAGTACATTTAGGTATAATATATTATCCACAGTTACATGTGCAAAGATCTGCAGTTTTCAAGTTCCGTTGTCATGGAAAAGTCGGCTTACATTTAGACACAAACTTAGTTTAAGAATTGCTTCTGTGTTTTAGCATAAACATTTCTTTGAGTTCAGGCCTGTTTTCCAAGAACTGCATTTTGAATGTTTCATGTTCAAAATCGAAGTCTGTCATTGAGAACTAGATGACTTGATTAGTCAGTAAATTTTGCAGTGTATTAAACAGAGCTCTCTTTGCAAGGTCAAACAGTCTCCTTTTGTCTCTGTCTATGTATTACTTAATATGAAACACCAAAACAAAGGCTGGCTTGTGATTCCACTGCTGTTTCTCCGTAAAAAGAAATAATTGAAGCAACCAGAGCACAAATAGTGACTGCCATAAGGATAATAAAGCAATACAGTTATATTTCAGGCCTCATATTAGGACAAAATAATGGATTTCTAAAAATCCATCATTACAAAACAGATGCAGGTCCTTTCTAAATATTCTGTAAATTATCTGTTGTTTGATTTGGTGTGAGCAGACAAAGGGATAGGATCAACAAGTGGATAAGACATGATATTGTGAAGACCATTTAGGACATATATACATCATACCTGCCTAAAATGCTTCAACCATAAAGCTACGTACACACGTCCATTCTTGCGCGATAATCGTCTCAGGGCCAATATTGGGCGAAAATCTGGCATGTGTACAGCACCACCCTGGCGGATCCACGAACGATGGACGACGAACGATCCTAATGCAAGGGAAAGGGGAGAGCACGCAGCGGGGTGCCACTTCGTTGCTCTCCCGGTCCCTGAGTGTACAGCACTCGTTCATGCATTGTGCAGTGCAAGTCGTTGGAAAGGATTGTGAAAGATCCTTTCCAATGACTATTATTACACGTGTGTATGCGGCTTTCCAATTGATTTCCAATTGCTTGTTTGAAGTTCAGCAATTTTCTGTTACATTTTTCCCCAAGACCCATCTACGGACAGATAAGGGTTTTAATGGGGTGATATATATCAATAATTTTGATGTCCTATGATTTCCCTGAGGAAGTGAAACCTGCGAAACATGTTGAAAAAGGAACTAGGAATAATTTAATATTATTAATATATTTCCATGTATTTATTTGTGGGTTTTCAAGATGAACTGTACATTTCATGTAACTTTTTAATATTTAATCTAAATAAATTATGGTTTTAATTAAAAAAAATTCTTAAATGGAAATTAATTACACTTGGTACCTTACAAGTCCAGTGGAATTTAGGAAATTAATGGAGATTTATGAAAAGTATATGTGGAACTAGAATACTATTGTTTTTTGCAACAGAAATATTATAAAAATAAATGGCTTTTCAAATGTCTTTAGCAGTTTAGTAAAAGTCACTGTAGTTCTCTATATCAGTGCTCTCCAGACTGTGAAGGGCACTGTTCTTCCATTGACACCAATGATGGGGCACTATTTATTCCACTGACAGCAATTACCGTATGTGGCACTGATCCTCCCACCACTGACTACAGGCTAGGCCATTTTTATCTCCCACTGACCACCAACCCTGGTCTTTTACTACTGCCCACCAAGCCAGGGAATTGGTTAATCATATTGATTGTGCTTCCCCTGCCCTCAGTCTGGCTTCCTAGAGGCTTAACAAGAGTGGATTGGCCCTTTGTTTAGAAAGTTTGAATATCCATGCAAAATATAATCTTCTGTGCAATGGCTGGTTTATAATTTACCTAGGACCTGAACTTCCAGCAGCTCCTTCAGCCATACAACTTCTGTAGCAGTAGCCTAGCTTCCACAACAGGAGCTGCATGCACAGCTTAGTGTAGGATGCTTCGATGTGTTTTGTCATTCCAGTCTAGCCAATCACAAAGGCCAAAGACCCAACAGCAGGAAGACAATCGGGTTAAGATTGTGCCACCCTCTCCAAAGGACAGGTGAGTGCAATTAAAAAATATTTATTGCCTCGACCTGCCTGATAACACATCTTTCATTTTAAAGGTTTAGTTCTGGTTTAGGGTAAGTTTCCTCAATGGGACACAGACAACAATTATAACAATTTCATACTCATAGTCAACTTTGTTTAGATATCTTCAAAAACATTGTTTAGTAGCAATAGAAAAATTTTGACATGAGTAAGTAGGCATTTTGGCAATAACATACATAATACATGTTCAGTCATCTTGCTTGTTTAATAGAGAAAAATAAATTATGATTTAATGTTTTATTAGGACAGAAGTGAACAACATGAAAACATGCAGCTTTTCATTTACAGAATGTTAGCTAGAGGCATAATAGATTGGCAGAGTGGCACTGCTGTCAAAGGACTGGCAATGCAACAAAGCTACAAAACCATAGCACTCCACCTACAATGTAGATTTTTTATAGTGAAAGTAATGTAGACATACACTGCAAGAATAATGAACACAAAAGTGTTCATTATTCATAGTGATTTTTTAAGCTTTCCCCTTATGGTGTCCCTTTATAGTACTCCTAGTGTTCCCCAGCAGTGCCCCAATATAGTGCCCTCAATGTATTTTCTACTATTTACAAACTTCCACTGCCTTCTGACGTGTGTCCTCAGCCCCTTACATCACGTGACTATAGTGGGGAGTAAGGAAGACTTGTCAGAAGCTTTGCAGCGGCTTCCATTACATTTTTTAGAATAGTATGAAGAAGATAATATGCATGTCATGCAGGGCCACTCTGTCAATGGTAAGGTACACGTGACAATGTATACATTTACATACAGGCAGTGACAACATATCCACATTGGCATACTCTGTCAATTTATGGGCAGCTGGGAAAGATGCAGGTTGGGGCACATAACTGGAGATGGTGGTACCACTATGTTTCTCATACCATGATAACAATCCAGTCATCAGTACCCCCACCTCAATTGGCTTATCCTTCAACTGCTTGGAGTCAGCACTCCCCCTCTAATACTTCAGAACATATGCCACACTCCAGGCTAAACGCTTCCACACTGAATTGCAGCTCTTATGGCTGGAGGTCAAACTGGCTCAGAGCTGTTGGAATCTCTCCAGGCACAACCAAATAGGAAGATGACCACATAGCATCTTCAGCCAGACAGGATGGTCTGTGATAATAGAACCAACTATCAGACTACTCTTCTCCAGGGATGCTCCAGTGCCACATTGAAGAGTTTTTGTTTAAACTACAGCAAACAGGCCTGGCAGGCACCACTCATGGTCAGCACCTTAACCACATGATTGCCAAATACATCTGGTCTAGGGCTGATGCAGATACTCTTAGGCGTTAGGTTACGTACACACGTCATTTGATTCTTGTCCGATTATCACTTCACGGCTGGATCGGCCAAGAATCTGTTGTGTGTACAGCGTCGTTCATGGATCTGTCCTGGCGGATCCACGAACAGCAAAGGAGTGTAATGCAAGTGAACGTATCCTTAGACTACTGGCCTAATACATAAACTACTGGGTGTCCAGACTGAAACACTGGTTGAAGCTTGCTTAATGTGACTTGTCATGCCCAGCAGCCTTTATGCTGTCTGCGAAAACCTTCAGCGCAGCAGAAGGTTTATTGCATGGTGTTGCATCTTCCTATTCCCTGACAGCATGAACCATCTTACTTTCATAAAAATCTTTTTGGTGTTGGATTATGGACTATAAAAACCCCTGCAGCTAATACTAAAGTTTTTACATTTAAATATTCCACCCTCCCCAAACAGTTGATTTCTGGTTGCCACCACTTTTGCCAGCATTTATGTATTTGAACAAAACAAGCTTTAAACAAACTTGATTTAAAAATGTATTTTTTTATTTTTCATATCTTTTGGTGGTAGGCAGTAAGAATGTAAAAGTATTATGGTTTTATCATGCCTGGAATATATTTATAGATTTTGTTAATTATATATCAGTCTAATTTTGAAAATGTGGAGATAGATAATATGGTTGGTAAATGGGAGTTGTTGATAAAAAAATGGTTGATAAAAAAATTGAAATTATGATCAATGACCAAGCAAGTTCATATTTTCCATATGCCTGATACATAAAACCTTAAGATTTAAATACATTCTTTTTCTCATGACTTTATTACAGGTATTGTTAATTAAGAACTAACTGAACTATTGCCTTATTGACATGCTTATCATGGGTGATATATCAATGACATTTTCATGCTGTGGGTATAGCTATCTTTGATACTTATAGTTAGGCTCCCGCCATTCCACAAAATTCCTTCTGGGGTCCTGGATAAGGCTTTGTTCATGACACACCCTGGGACTCAGTCCATTCCTCTTTACAGCCTACTGTGATATGTGCCTATTGTTTCTGATATACTTTGATGTCATGTTTACTTTTCGTTTCTGCTTTGTCAGTTGGTTTGCCCAGATGGTACTGTGGTTTGGCAGTAAATGTTCATACTTCAAGTATGAGCAGTTTTTTGTATGTGCAGATATTGTAAACATGATGCTTGTTGACTCATTCACTTTGTTGATTGTTGTCTCTACTATCCCCTTTTCTTTAGCCCAAAAAATTGGCTAAACATACTATGAGTTTTTTTTGGCACAAAGCATAAAGTAAGTTAGACCAGTAAGGGAAAACCAACATTGTTTGCACATAGTCAATACCCCCATGGGCATGTAAAATTGCCCAGCCACAATTCCTCACCAGCTTTTCTGCAGCATTCCTACAGCAGCGCTAACAAAAATTGTGTGGCAAGCCTAATACTACTGCAATAATCTTCCTAATATTCCCTCTGCTGTGCAAAAACAGTATGCATTTTAATCCCCTTTAGGATTCTGAACTCAAACTAAACACACAGCTGTGAGGCTTGTAAAATAGCTTTACACCTTAAAGATGGCTTTTTGTGCAAAATCTTTAAACATGCAAGGTTTGAATGGTTATCTACAGTCACAATATAGTCTTTGCACGTGGCAGACAGATAAAGTAAGATCCTTGTTCCCTGTTTAATAACCATAGACGGTGATGGTTGTGTCGCTGACGTCATTCTGAGTTTGTGTGCTTGCTTTGAGATTAGCGTTTGTTGTACAGGGTGGCCAGTTTAAGGCATTGATAAACATAGCTTTCAGCCCTTGCCTTAGCATACATATCCAACCAGTTTCTGCAAGCTTTCTTTCTGCTTTGTATACCAAATTAACATCCAAGTTGACTTCATGTGTTTAGTGTAGAACTAGAAAATCATAATATTGTTTAGCTAAATGTTTTTAAAGTTAAATTCTAAGAGTTATAATAAAGCAGTGATATGTCAATACTGCCTTCTAAATATATCTGTGTTAACTGTCCTATGTAGCAGCATGCTTATGTATGCTGCATTTCAATTTACATTTCCAACCATTATTACAAATAATGGAATCTTCCAGTCTGTCAGCCAGAGATCATTAATTCATTGTAATAGCAGAATATTCTCTGTAGATAATAAACTTTGTAAAACTGGAAACACCACTCTATTGTTGCAATTCTTGTTACTGCCTTGTTAAATGAAAAAGCCATACCTATGCCGTAAACTTAAAATGTGTAGCATTCATAAAATAGAGCAAACAATATGTTACAGAGAGTGTAAGTTTTATAAACTGCCCCTGAAACATTATATTGTACAGTGTATGAAATGTTATTATATATTAAAAAATGAAAACATTTGTGTACAAATATATATAAATATAAAGGACTGGACTTAACTGTAATATGTCATAGAGTATTGAGGCAACTCTAACTATTTAATATAAAAAAATCTGCATAAGTGGACATTTTTAAATATACCTCTACAACCATCTGTTCTTAAAACCTTCACTGTCCCAAAAAGCAAAGCCACCAGGGGAATGATTAGCATCCAGCACTTATGGATGTGTCAGAGTGTCCAGCCCTGTTGTAGTTCTATCCTTGAGCATCTATAAAATTACTGGACAATGTAATGGCTAGTGGTTGGAACCACAGCTTCTAGTGCCTTCTTGCCCATTAGGAGAATAAACAGGAATAATTCAGGGAACGGGCAATAGAAAAGATAAGGATAAATACTTTTTTGAGCATCCTTTTTTATTTAAATCAGCATACATAGTTGCCATACCTTTATGTAAACACCAGCTGTAACTAAAGCTACATACACACTTCCAATTATTATCGTTGGAAAACGAACGGCGAACGTTCATGCACGATATATACGTACGATCGTATAGCACCGATCCTGCACATAGAGTTAACGACTCGATCGTTCGTAGATATTGTACACACAATAGATACGATCGTTTGAGCGATAGAGGAACTATGTGCACGACAGGAAAGTGAACGGACGTTCGTTCATCACGCATGCTCTGAACATGGACGATCAACGAACGACCGTACACACGAACGATGTTCAACGATCGTCGTCCAATCCGATCCGTCGGTCCGGTCGTTCGTTTCCAGCGACTTTCCTCGTTCCTCGGCGTCGTTGGTTACTTTTTTACGAACGATTTTTTGCCCAATCGATCGTTCGTCGTTCGATTGGAACGATAAAAATTGGAAGTGTGTACGCACCTTTACATTGTACAAAACAATAGTGAATAGGAAGATTTTCTAGAGTGGCCCTTCTAGGCTGTAGTATTGGTATGGCTAAATTTGGTCTAAATATTGTTTTGAGGTATGATGTAATAGAGACATGCCTGTTCTGACAAAGTTGTTATCTGGAAGAACTTATGTGTGTGTATATTGCCTAACATATTATTATAACATGCTACTGTTGGTGCACACCCAGTTGAATTATAAACTCTGCCAACCCTTAGTTTTAGAAATGATCAGTCTATTATAGCACCCCACCCCAAGAACATATCTTCTAGAAGTATCTTATGTAGTCCAGTATATCACATAGAAAAACAGCTACATGATCACTCTTATTCAAAAAATGCACCAAAATACTCTCTCAGAAAAGGCTTACAAGGACTCCACCATTAGGCAGCCAATTCATGTATCCCCCTTTGTTGAAAATCAACTTCACCCCCAACCATAGGTCTTTGGATTTCCTAAAATAAATGATATTACGTTGATGGAGGACCTTGTACCAGAGGTGCTACAGAAAATTTCAGTGCTTTTTGGGGCAGTTGGAAATATTACAGTGAAACCCCTGAGTTTAAGTGCTACCTGGACTTGTGAGCATCTCGGGCAGGCGCAGAAGGAGCCTTTTCGTGAAAAGGGAAAAAAATTGCCAATTTTACCCATCTACGTCAGCCGATCTGGCGGTGTTGGCGTAGATGGTGACACGCAGGGACCCACGGATCCTGTGACGATGCAGGACCCGATGGAAGAGACCTCTGGACCGATCGACTGCGCTGCAGGATTAAAGATAATTTTAAAAGTTTTTTTTGTTTTTGTTTTGGGGGACTTTTGAGTTTAGTTCCTCTTTAAGAGCTCATTTAAATCTAATAAGTGGATAAATCAACATTATTGTGCATTATGTCTCACATTACATGCATTGTATTAAGGCAGTCCACTGAAACTTTTTGGTGTGCTAAAAAGTATAAGCTATTTTTTAAATGCAACAGACCAAAATACCACTATTATTACAATGCATGTCAATATGTTGCTGTGACTTACAAAGCAAGTGTGTGCCTTTGGCATTGGGCTACTATATAAAATTATTGGCACCACAATACATTTACCATGCATTCTCACTTTATCATAATGCAACGATCTATATAAATCACTACTTAACAGCTATCCTTTTAAAACACTTTTATTTTGTAAAATAAACAAATTGTTAATCAGTTTTAAAAATACCAACTATTTATTTTTACTATTACTGTATGGAGTGGCTTATTGATAAAGGGAGACCTCTGCTGGCCACTGATAGTATTATTCACTGTTACCCTGGAAAAACTATAAAAGACTAGAAAAAAGAAAAACACAAATGCTAATCTGTAAATTTAGGAACTGTTTGTCACTGAACACTTCATCTTTGTCATCCTGGTAGCCTCTATTAAATTTCCAATTTCTTCACTAAATTCTAGAAAGTTCACTATGATATTATAATAATAATAATAAACAGTATTTACATACCACCAACATATTACGCAGTGCTGTACATTAAATAGGGGTTGCAAATGACAGACAGATACAGACAGTGATACAGACTGCTCTAATATAAAAATTTATTAAAAAAAATACATTGCTAGACAAACTGAATAAAACACAGATTTTATGTATACTAAGAAAATGTTATTTCTATGAATTAGTTATTATCTTATATATTATATAATTAGTACCAAATCAAATTCTAAGTTATTGAAAAAATAAATATGTGGGTCACAAATTACCTAAACTTGTGATTTGATCAAAAACAAAAATTATTATATATATATATTCAGGTCAGAAAGTGATCTAATGAACATAGTTTTGTCTTCTTACCTTCCTAGCTAAACATAGAAAGATTTCATCCATGTTGTTTTCTTCTGACATCCAGAAGGCATTTGACTCCGTTTCCTAGCCCTTTCTTTTCTACTCTTCTTGCTACTGGAGCTTCGGTCCAAATTTGATCTAATTGGTCTCTTTTTTTATATTGTTTGTTCAATCTACAGTTTTCAAGTCTGGAAATTTCATAATGCACAAGACAACATCATGTCAATGGCTTAATCTCACTTACAGGCCCGTATTCTGTATTTATTTATTTTGTATTTTATTTCAGATTGTCTAGTAGTTTGGAAGCACCATGTCTTCCTAAATACTACCAGACAGGCTAAATTGTCCAGCTGTGTAACTATCAAGCTAAACATGAAACTCCTTCCTGAGTTTGGCTGCATACACATGCAATAATTGTCCTTGGAAACGAACGATCCACAACGATAATTGTTAACAAAAAAAGTGCACAACGACTGGACACAATCTCGCTGGAAACGAACGACCGTCCCGGCGAATCTGATGGGGCAACGATCGTTCGTAATCTATTGTGTGTACGGTCGTTCAGTTATCGTGGGTTGTTCTGTGATACACTTTCTACAGTTCATGTCGCTTCCTACATCGTTCAAACGATCGTATCTAGTGTGTACATTAATGCTGGATTATATTTGAACGATCATATTGTTACAGCATGTACAGAATTGTGCACAATACGATCATTCAAAATAATCGGAAATAAACATTGATCATTTGTTTTCAAATGATTATTATTGCACATGTGTACCTAGCCTAAGTCTTGAAGCTTTGGATTTTGACCTGTTAAATACTGATAATGTTGTTTGGCTGCCAACTAAAGATTGCTCATGAAGCAGATCCCTTCCCATTACCTACAGCTATGGGATTCAGATAAATAGTCTGGGGGTCCTATTTCACCCCAACTTCCTCTACAATCATTACTGTGCATTCCATCATTTTTCCCTGGCATGGAGTCTCCTGTTTTCTCCATCTGTCATCTTCTCTTAGTCTGGTATGAAATCCTGTCAACATTTTAAAAAAATATGCTTTTTAGGGAACTTTTTCAATATTTACAAATAAAAAGTAGAGCGTATGAAGAAAAAGAAGAAGGCAGGTTTTTATTGGCATGGATTTTGTATAAATTCCAGTGTTTATTCGATGTGTTTGAGAGTTAACATTGGTGACAATTCTTATAGTAATTTTAATTCTTATAGTAATTTTAATTCTTATAGTAATTTTTTCCAAAATATGTAGTTACTATATTAACATGAAATATATATTGTACATGTGTGAATTGTCTGACACAAAACAATAACTCCATTGATCTCCTCCTCCTATGTACACTGCAGATTGGGAGCTGGATCTTGGGTTTCCCTTTGGAAACCTTTCCCAAAATTTTGTTCCCAAAACTGAACTGTCCTAGAAACCAACTATAAGATTCTTGGGTGTTTGTACTACATTGCTAACAACATGGCCAAATTTGCCGCAGGCTCCTCTTTTTTTGTGGAGTTCTGTTGCCAGGCACATTCATCCACAGGTATGGACGTGAGTGTTCCATCTTGTAGCCATTGTTTTGGGTATGTCTCTGACCAAACACCCTTGTGAATTTTCTTTTTTTTATAAAAGATAATAAAAGATCTTCATCTACAGTTTCAGCTCATCTTCAGGGCTACTAAGCAAATCATCATTTAATCAAGTCCTGACTCCTCCATACCCTTCCTTGCTCATCTCCTCTCCATTTCTTTACCTGGCCTTTTTTCCCCCTCTGCCTTTCTTTTTATTGTCCTTGTTCTCGGTCTTTTTTTTTTCTTTTAAATCACATATTGCATTTTTTTAAAAATTTTTCTTCCGTAGTCCTTTTACCCCTTTAACCCTTACCTAGATAATTTACTCGATAGTCCTTTGTGTCACTTTTTGTGTGGGAAGAGCCCTTCTAGTTACTTTGAACAGTCACAGACCTTTTTTAAAGCTTTATGGTTATCCATCTCTGCCTTTTAACCGTGCCCTGGGCCTAGCGCCTTTATATATGAATACAGTGATTTTCTTCCTTTTTTCTTCTGTCTTTTTTGGCCGTCTAACTGAATTACAAGAATAAAAATTGGTTCAACAGAGCTGTGTTGTTAAGCTCCAGTGCAAAGGGTTGTTTCTGTTTTTATTGGTAGTGTTTGTTACTAATAGAAGAAAAGTGACTGTGGAATGCTTTTTAAGAGGGAGTTTCAACAAGGAGTTGATAGACTGGTAGCGACATCTAGTGAATACACAATAATATAGCCTTGTCTCTGTAATACTTTTTCTGCATCACAGTGACCATAGCATAAAATATCCTAGGGCTGTGGTATGAAAGGGGAAATTCAGATTACATAAACATATACTGGAATCTACCGGGAATGTAAAATCATGCATATAACTGTGGACTGTGGTCTAAATAGGCAATGGAAATTTATGTGCTACTATGATTTTATTGGAATTCCTTATCTCTAAAATACTAGGTAATTTTTCAATGACACTATGTATATTCCAATGTGTCAATATACTTATATTTCATTTTTTGTAACTGTTTATAAGTTTGTGCGTTTCAGAACCATTTTCAGAATTGTTTATTGCTTAAAGAAGGGTTCTAAGGCATCTTGAGAGCTTACACATTTATTAACTTGGGTAAAAAAAAGGGTATCAAACACCAAGGTTTCAAGAATAATTGATAGCTAACATGGTACAATTCTCAATTACTAGTCTTCATTATAAAAGCTGCGTATTAGTTCACAAGTAACTGCAATAACACTTAAAGTGTATGCACTAATGTAGCGGTCCCCAACCTTTTTGGTCCCAGGGACCGGTTTCACGGAAGGAAATTTCTCTGAGGACCAGGGGGTGCACAGAGAGAAAAGAGAAGACATACTCTGGGGTCTTCTCTTTTCTCTCTGTGCACCTCTGCTGCTTCAAAGCGATCACATGACATCTGACAGCCAATTGAGCTGCATGTCATGTGCTCGCATTGCTTGTACACAGACTACTGTGTACATTTACCGGCATTTATCTCATACAAACACCGCTGCGGACCACTTCCGGTCCGCGGATGGTGGTTGGGTGCCGCTTCGTTTTCAATAATGGATCATGTACTGGCGGCCCACTGAAAACACCGCCGCGGACCAGTAGTGGGCCGCGGCCCGGTGGTTGGGGACCGCTGCACTAATGGATAGAGTAATAAATGATTAAAAACATCTGCCAGTTTGTTGTCCTGTTGGGGAGAATACTCTTTAAGCATCCCTGTTAGGTTTGTATGGCAATTTATTAAAGGTAATAGAGAGAATTATCCTCTTGCAAAATTGTGGTGAAAAGTAACCAATATTGGTAATGTGGTGAAAACTAACAAATCATGTACAAGGAAATAAAATAAGAGGAGGAAACTTAACTTTGTTGAGTGAACAACCGATATTTAATTAGTGAATCAACTCTACCATCTCCATTTGTCCCACCTGGAATTAAAGTAAAGGTAAAAAACTCTCAATGAGGGCACTTCATGCAAAAAGTTGTAACAAAAAAAATGATTTCCTGTAACTTTCTGATGTAAATATTAGATATATAGTGAATGTAAATATCCATAGTGGAACCATGTATATTATTAAAAAAGTCAAAGGGGGTATATCCCTTTTTTCTATTTCACCCAAGAATAAACAATGATGATAACCAGTGGGAATGGCAGGAGAGACTTGTAGATTGAGTTTATATTAGGGATTACTAACCCTCACCAAAATCACTGACGGTGTGAAAAGGGCCAACAAAAATGTAGTCCCCTTATGTTTTTGCAAAAAAACAGACCCCAGTCTGCCCCCAACAATGGCAAAGGCATCCTCCCCACAACCTGACCCCAGTGCTGTCAAGGTTAGCCAAGCCCAACTGTCCACTTCTGCCCCCTTGCTGAATCAGATGAACTCCTGTCAATGTTTGTATGGGTCTAGCTAATGGAGCAAGATGGCAACCAGAGCAGAACTCCTGTCATTGCAGTAAGCAGGGTAATTTGCAAACAGATGTCCTCAGCTGCTTTATTGCTGGATTGGTGGAGCTCCTGGTATTATTTACATGTATCCAGCAAATCCAGCAGGAAGCCAGTCATGGACATCTGTTCCTTGCAGGGTTGGCTAAAAGCAATGGGCCTGATTTTTTAAAGCTCTCCAAGACTGGAGAAGATAGACTACTATGGGAAAAATCTGGGTGACCCAGAAAAACTGGAATGGACCTGGTCTAGGACTAAAAACATTTGCAACTAATAGTAAATGATTTTTGAAGAAATCTTTTTCAGTATATCATCTAACAATACGACTGCAGTCTTTTATATGAAAAGGAATAGTATAGCACCCAGCAACAATTTATTATGGGTGAACCTGAGTGATTCCAAAAACCTGAAATGGATTTAGTCCAGGATTGAAAACATTTAGAAAATAATAGCACATGATTTTAAGAAATCCATTCCAGGATTGCTGTATCACCCATGATATTCTATCTTCTCTATTTTTGTGCAGAGGTGTGTGAACAGCCAGTGCTGAGGGTGTGGTAGGTGTGAGAGTGTGATCATTGTGGTATTCTATTTGAACATTGTTGTGTTCTGTACTGTTAAAAATTGGAAAAGAGCAATATTTTGTATTTGTGTAGTAGGGTAATGGGTAAGGGACAAAAATGGGAGTGCAGAGCATCCTGGGATACCGATATTATGTATCACAGGAGGCTTTGGGCTGCTTCTTCATGGTCCTTTTTCTTCTCCAGGCACTGAAAAAAAAAATTCAAATCTCAAACATGCGCAGTTACAGCAGGCTTTGTCACCTGATCTCACACCTACCCAGTGCAAGATCGTGTGACGTTGAAAGAAGGAAGTTGAAGAAAAAAGATGGCGGCACCCAGCACGGAGATTCCAGGGAGGCGCAAGACTGAATTGAGGCCAGGTATGGGGGTATCGGGGCCCCTTAGTTTTTAGGACAGTACCGCTTTAAAGGCCTAATCAATCTTGAAATATGTTTATTGGGATATTATACCACAAAGACTGTTAGTGATCCAGTGCTTGCTGTCTTCCAGGTTCACCCAGCATAATCAACCCATCCAGGTGTTCTCCATAGGCTTGCTCACTGGGGCTGTATCAAAAAGCTATCTTGAGCTCAGAAGAGAATGTTGCACTTTTTAATGGGGTTGTTCTCAGAAGCATTTAGAACCACCCACTGCTAGAGGAGAAAGAGGAAGAGTACCTGTAATATCATGAGACCAAAAAGAAGATCTCATAAAAATGGCAAGGTTTTAAAAGGGCAAGAATTGCTAACCCACATTACGTATGCAGGAAAGTCAAACATTACATATATAAATCAAACCAATGAAGCAAGAAAGTTTGCATGGAAACAAGAAAGATATAAAAAAAGAAGATATCAATAAAGGTAACTCTCATTTTCCTTAATGGCAAAGTACCGGGGAATGTGTATAAGTCAGTTATATTGCTTGATCTGCCTAATGAGAAGTATGTCGGTGTCTATAGGTAACACATTCTCATGTAATCACACCCATAGCATCATCTAGCCAATCCTCCTGCTCTGAGTGTCCCTAGCTCCCATTTGTCATTCACCAATGAAGGTATTTTGCTTATATCTGCAAGCCCAGAGCCAGCTGACTACTGTCCTTAGAGATAGGGACTTTTGAGAGAAAAACTGTGAAAGACTGCTGTAACGTTTCCAGCACCCAGTCAGTAGGGATGAGCAAGAATGCCTCTGACATTCTGGCAAAAATCCTCGAGCTTCTGATGGTACTGCGAAATTTCGGCGAACTGATTTCATGGCCCTTATTTAGCTTCTAGTGCCCGGGGATCACGCACAGGAGGATTCTCATGTCTGCATTAATGAATGCAGCCGCAGTAATCCTCCTGTTAATGCAAGTCCCGCGGCTGTGCTCATCAATGAATGCAGCCGTGGGAATCAACAACAGGATGATTCCCACGGCTGCATTCATTCATGATGAGCAGAGCCACGGGACTCTATCCAAGAACACATACTACAGAGCTGCAAGAGCAATCAGGGGAGCGGAGCTGTCAGCTCCGCTCCCCTGATTGCTCATGCAGGTCCCAAAAAATTAGATATCGACGGGTGAATTTATACAGGCCGTTCTCGCTTACATGTTCGGTAAGCGAGAATGGCCCGATTTGCTGCAAGATCGAATTTTAAAATTTCGCCCACTCATCCCTACTAGTCAGACCTACCAACCTTGATCTCTCTGCATTGCATGGGGGAAGAACAGACCCAGTGATGACAACACTGGGTCTAAAATAGGATGTGCAGTGAAGAAAAGGGGGTTATTTAAATGTTATTAGCATGTTGATGAGGAGGAAGGGAGGAACCAGGGAAGGCAAAATATAATCATATTTAAGTTGAGCTTTTAGTGTCAGCATGTGCTTGTCCTGTAGTGTTGGTTCCTGCTGAATTTTGCTGTGTTTTGTCTGCTGTCATATCCTGCTAGTCACCCCACAGACCTGTCTGTTCCTGTTTGGCAAAGCTCCTACCTTTAGCTTCTTTGTCTTTTTTCTTGTTGGGATTTGTTTTAATTTTGTGAAATCATAATATCCTTAATTTTCTTTCATAAAAATTTCACATTTTATCTCACAATTTGTAATTGTTTTTATCGTAGAATTTTTGCTGTTTAAATATGTATAAACTACTAGCTTCCTATGTACAATTTATAACCAAGATATTGTTCAATGCCAGAGGGACACTAAAACTAAGTGTGGCTAAAATATAGGTATAATGCATATTGTGGGTTGGGAATTACTATTCCCCTGAAATCCCTTGAAATCTACCAATATGATATTCGTGATATATGATATTGAATTCACCCATCTAACCTACATGTATCAACCTTTTAAAAAAAAAAAATGCATCATTTAAACACATGTTGGTAGCTTCAGCCTTATTCACATAGGACTATTACCAGTAGAATTGTTTCTGAATAAAAAATAATTGGTTATTGAGCACACTTTTTTTTCAGGTACTGTGTAATTTATAAAGGTAAAGGGGGGCTTGAGTCCATTATTCTAAAAAAAAAAGAAAAAAGCTTACTACAAACATAAGCAGTACATACTGTATAATGACAAACAAAGCAGAATTTCTATCATGTGACAGTTTGAATTCCAAGATCTTCCATGTCCACTGATCCATCCCGGCTGTCCTGTATTTTATTAATTGTGAAGGAGGAAGGCACTAGTAGTAAAGAGTCCTGGGGCATTGCTGGGATTGTGAAAGACCTGGGGCACATAATTTTGAGGTACTACGTGACAAGCTGTGTGCGTCATAGCAAAAAGTGGGCATGGCCAAGTTGCATTTTATAATGGAAGGGGAATATTTAAACCAAATAGAAGGCTACTTGATGTATTCACTGCATACAAATTTCATAGAACTTGTGCTAACAAAATACACTTTAGAGTGTATGTAAAAATACCACATGTATCAGGATGGGAAGTGGCCAAATAAAAAATAGGTGTACAAGGGTCGGTACCATACTAAGTGCAGGTGTCAGAAGTATGTTACATAAGTTATATTAGGAGTGCAGTGGTCAGGAGTAAAAGTTCCATACAACCCTGGACAGTATATAGGGGTTAGGAGTATAGACATCCACGTGATCAACACCCCCTATATTTGTTCCACCCCTTTTATACATAACACAGCAGTACCCCCTTCTATTACACACACACACACATATTGACATACATACACACAATCACCTCCAAATAAATACAGCCAATACCAAGTTGATAATCTGAAATGTTTGGTCACCAGTTAATATAACCACAATGTGGAAGGTGGTAGGTATTGTTTACCATTTCAAAAACATTTTGATGCTTCTGATGCTACAGGACCAATTGAGGCTATATTACTCAACAACCAATTTATTCACCCAGTAACACCAGATTTTATAGCAACAATATATTACACAGTAACAATATACAGTATTACCCAGAAATAGTATTATAGTAGTGGTACAATACATGGTGACAGTATACTATATTACACACAATAATTTAATAGCCAGCAACACTGCATCTAGAATAATATTATGTAACAGCAACAGTGTTTTAACATTTACACTATACCAAACATACAGCTGGAATGTTCCAAAATGTGTTTATTTGTGTATAATTACTCCTAATAGGGTCTGTCTAAATATATTAAAGATATTCTTCTTTATTTTGGCCAATGTGCCACTTATCATGCATCTTAGGGACCACAGACAATCGAATTGTTGCCTTATGCTTTGAAACCAGCCTCCTCTCTCCCACTTCCAGATGTTGTTTTTCTGGAATTTTTAGTGGTAAAATTCCTTTTTATCCAGGAGATGGTACATTTATTAAAACTAGACTTCCTCTTCCTAATACTACCACACTACCTAAATATTACCAGGTAGACAACTTATTCCATACAGTGACTACTACATGTAGTGGACAATGCTTCATGTGCTTTTCAGAAAACATTCTTTTCTAATAAGTGAAAACTCACTTCTGTATCCCCAGTTATGTACAACCTTTTACACAAAGCCCAAATCTTGGTAAACCCTTTGAGGATATGGGATTTCATTTTCTGCCTTAACTGCACTCTTATTAGAAAATTTACACTCTTTTCTATAGCTTACCAACTTTTCTGTTACTGAATTAACTGCTTTCACATAAGATATGTCAACATGATGATCACACACCTATATTCTGATGACCACAACTGGGTAACAGGGATAGGTATAAATATTTTTTATAAATATAGCAATTTTTTTTTTGTTAAGACAGACTGGAGTTTGTAATGTACAGTGTAGAAACCATAGTAACCTCCTTCCTCATATTGGAGCAGTCAGTTCTATGACTGGCAGGTAAATGCTGATAATTGTTGGATGGGTGCTTAGTGATTATTATTACAAAATATTTATGTAGCACCATCAAATTACGCAAGTCTATTGTCAAGTCACTAACAGTCCCTCAAAGGAGCTCACAATCTAATGTCCCTACCATAGTTGAATGTCATTAATGTAGTCTAAGGTCAATTTTGGGGAGAAGCAAATTAACCACAGTGCATGTTTTTGGAATGTGGGAGGAAAGCGGAGTATCCAGAGGAAACCCACGCAGACACCGGGAGAGTCTGCAAACTCTATGCAGATAGTGTCCTGGCCGAGATTCGAACCTGGGACCCAGCGCTGTAAAGGCCAGAGTTCTAACCACTTAGCCACCATGTAGTGATGATCTCTGAATGATGTCCTGGGCAATAAAACCTGGCAAACATAGGTCGAACTGTTCACTTTCTCCAAACATATGAATCCCCTTCCTATAAAAGGATCAAAGTATCTGAAAACTGAACAGTCTGCACCGATGTGATGGGTTAGCATCAAATGGCAGGCTGAGCACAGAAAGTTTACTATAAGGCATCTATAAAACCGTCAACAATTGGTCACATTTTGTCAAAACAGTAACAGAAAATAATCAACCTTGCCTCACAGGGGGTGGTTTCAGCAACAGAAAAAATACATAAACAAAATATTCAGCCTCCCGGCTATAATAAACAGCAACAGACAGATTGACCCACAGCCAGTTGAACCAACAACCATGTAGTGCTTAGCACAGGGTGTGCTATATATGGCCTAAGGAAGACGTGAGGACTGGAATTAAGAATTCACCCCACCCTGCTTGCAGATTCCCAGTAAAAACAGCCCCTGAAAAGAAATTCAGAATAACTGCATAGAAACATACAATTTCCCTGCAGACACAAAATTGCTGGCATCCATCCAGCACTCTGCCTAGTTAACCAGTACCTTTTTGTGTTGCAACTGCTATTCTAAAGGATACTAACTTTTTAGTTTTGGGAAATAAAATCTGTTTGATTGTAACTGGGCAACACAGATACTCCTTTTTAACTTGTTTATCTCCTTTTGACCACAGCAATTTTTACAATTTTGATTTATGTCTGTTTAGTCAGTAAAAACTTTGTCATACTGTAGAATGATAAAGTAATACATACATTTTTTGAATTAGACTTTCTTTTGCCAGTATTGTCTTGTGAAAATCATTTTAAATGGTATGCTATCTAGACATTATAAAACTTAAAATGAAATGCTTTAAAATAATAGGGTTAAATAGATGTACATTTTCTAATATATATAATAATTATATATGCAAGATTGCTTTAACTGATGTCATATGTTGAGAGGTAAAATATATATTGTTCTCAATCACACATTCAGATAATCTGCAGGTGATACATGGCCATTCCATGCATGTGATACATAATATAAAAATGGTTGATAGTAGCAGAGGAGCATAAACAATGCAGCAAGACATTGGAGATACACTCTAGTACATTTATTGAAGTTTTTTATGATATGATATCACGATATCCTTCCCTCTGGACCCTCAATTGGTAAAGACGAATTGATGAATTACTAGTGATCTCTATATACAAATCATGGAACCATAGCAACTACCCTTTCTAGCTTTAGAACACTTTGTTCTAGAATACTCAGTTGGTTGTTTGTTTTAGGTGCTTTGTGATGTTTATAATTTATATACTAATACAATGTATAAATTCTAGCTTTGCTTCTTTTCAGCTGTTCCCATTACAAGTTATCTTTTTTATTATGTACATGCATGTAGTCAGATATTTTATGTCATATATCTTTATTGTAATAATTATCTAAGTTAATGCTGCCAAGTGATTGTGTAAAATGTATAGTTAGACAAAAACAAGCTTCAGTCAAATAAAATTTTACTGCCACTATGCCTTCTCATGCTTTTCTGTGCAACACTAACAGTCCCCCAGCTGGGTTTATGCCCCCTTGTCCATTCCCCACCCATGGTTGCGATAAAATTTATATTCTTTCATGCAAATACAACCTAGCACACTTTGACATTTTGCTTAGGAGCCAAAGAAACTTGTTCTGGCATTGCTGCTCAGGATGACTTTCACCATCTTGTTGTACCTGCAACTCTTGTATACGTCTCTATACAAGAAAATTCATGAGCAGCCAAATGTACTGCTCATGTTATGACAGCATTATTATAACTGTGCTGACAATAATGATGCTACTGCAACATTTGGGAAAAAACATTTTAGGTCGTTATTTAACAAATACAGCTGTGATCCAAATTGAAAACATGCAATATTTTTTAGGCAGATTTGCTAAAGGTTGTGAGAATAGTCACACAATACATTGTGTAAATATTCACTTTAATTATCCAATGATGTGAAAATCAAATTCATGTTTACTTACTCCATCTGCACATGATGACACAAATAAAGTGAGAAGTCACATAATGCTCTGTGTTCTCAAAAAGGTAAATCAGTGTTTCTTGTGTGAAGATGCTCAACTTCCTAATTGATTCAAATATAATATTTTTAATACTCCACTTTACCTCCTATATTGTACAGTGCAGCAGTGTCAGTTTTCCTCTCCAGCCAGAGAGTACAGCCCACGCTCCAGCCACAAAGTATAATAACGAAACACAGCCCTAACATAACAATTGTCCATTAAGGGGAAAGTGGTAGTATCTGTATAAAGACCCCCCCCCCCCTTACCCAGGGCATTGGGGGGGAGTATATGACCTTCTTTCAATTGCTAGGCCCAAATACTGTAACATGACCTCACATAAAACCTGTGTCTGTGAGTCACAATATGAAGAAAAAGAGGTGAATTTGTATACAACATTGGGGAAAATTGTCTAAGCATAAGCTGAACTAAATGCTGTGATAAAACTTGGTTAACAATTACAATATGAACTAAATAATAAAATAGAGAAGTACCAGCAGTGCCAACGGTCCAACCAAGGGGTACAGTTTGGTCTACCCTCTGACTGAGCAGTACCACCATCTCCATACTTCGACCCAGGAGTACTTTTGCAGTGCCTTCAGCTCAACCCTCCAATAACTTCCAATTAGAGTCCTAAACAGGAAGTTCTTTTGAGGAGCCATGAAGCACCCAAGTCTAATTAGTTTCACAAAGCTTATTGGAGCAGGTGTCAACAGCTAGCCACAGATTTATAAAATAGGCTGTGGCAGGAATAAGCTGAAATTAGATAACAAATTGGGCTAGGAGTACCTGACTTTTAAAATGACATTTTTGTTTTCAGCATTAGTAACTAACAGTTGCACGCAAAGAGAAAACCCTATGGAGGAAAACTCAATAATAGGATGTGTCTGATGTCACATTTTTTCACTGTAACTGTGTGAACTGCTATGTTACTATCAGAATACTGCCACAATACAATGGTATACAGAAGTACATGCTTCCACATACTGAGGTAGGCCTAAGATTGCATGTAAGAGTTTTTCTCCACGTGTTCTTTTCTCACGTGCAACTTAGTTGCTAATGCTGAATACGAACATAATATTTTAAATTTTTCAGGTACTGACAAAAATGCATTAAGGAGCTTTGACATCACTATAGCTTTTTTAATGTGCATGCCTTTTCCAGGTCAATGACCTAACCAGAGACAGCCATGGTAAAATAAGGGACAAGAGAAAGCAGGGTTTTTGGCACAATTAATATATTGTATTCAGTAAATAGCAATACAGAGCATATCAGTTCAAATAGGGCACAATAAATTCTTGTGGTCTATATAATGTCACTTTGGCTCTATACATGCAACATCTAGCAGGTTACGCACATAAAACGCCATACGTGTTTATAACTTCTGATAACAGATATTATTCATGTTGACCGTTGCACCCGACGCGTTTCACCCCATTTGGCTTCCTCAGGGGTAGCGGTACGTCAACGCATATTTGACGCTTGCTGTTATTATGTATGGTCTTGTAATATGGTTCAGAGTGGTTTTTGAAGAGGTCAGGAAGGCATAGTGCCCCGAGACTAAATTTAGGTAATGTGAAAATTTTGTCTCCCCAGCAATGGGAAAGAACTCTAGCAGGCTTGGTATGGATCCCAATGAGTATGGTTAGGGATGGTTAGCCTCTGCTCCTCTGCACGCCAGCAGCCACAGTGGATCCTGCAACAGCTTGATCTCTGGGACCCATGCATACAGATCCATAACCATACTCATTGGGATCCATACCAAACCTATCCTACAAAAATCATTCAGGAAATGTGTCCCCACAATTTCTAAAAAAGCTGTTGATAGTAGGTTGTATAAATACATTAATTAGACTATAAAGGAGTCATGCAATAGGTTGAAAAAATCTCCCAAACTAAACACGCCCAATATTATTATAACTGTACAGCCTCCATTACATTTATTTACAACTCTGGAAAGCAAGGGACTGACATAATGAATGTAAGCTTTCCTACCTCCTGTGTAATTCTCTTACCAATAAAAGCTCACTGTTCAAAAACTGTAGAAGGTTCATTACATTTGCAAAAAACTATGTGGTGCAATAGTTTGTCTAAACATTTCATTTAAATAATACACGTTTTTAATAAGTGGTAAATACACTTTAAAACAAACCCTTTTTGACCTCTATAGCTGCAGGGTCTGTGGAACAATTTGTCCTCAAATTTTTCAGTTCTTTTGGACGCTAATACACTATTGTGTCACACCTCAGTACATGAATACTGTATGGTAATGTTTCCTAAAGGATGTTTACACATACTAGGCCATAAGTTATGAAAGTTTTCCAAGGTTGTAGAAGATATACTATTATAGGAGCACCTTGATGATCCAGAAAACCTGAAATGGATTTTCTCCATTCATGGATGAGATCCATTTCAGGTTTGCTGGATCACCTTGGTCCTCCCATAATTGTCTATCTTCTCCAGGCTTGGAGGGCATAATAATGCGACCCACTGAGCTGCATTACTATTGATCCTCAAATTTCTTGTTCTGCTGTAAAGAGTGAAAAGCCCATTATGTTGATTATAGTGCATGAAAAAGCATTATTAAACCCCTTGGTCTAGTGATAGTTAAAAATACCCTTTTATTGTTGTTCGTGGTCAGAGAAAAAAATGCCAAACTTTTGCTACCATGAAATAGTTCCCTATCTTTGGTGTGAGTGGGTGGAATAGTCCCTAATCCATTAATGTCAGTAGCAGAATTAGTCCTCATAATTAGTATTAGTGGGAGGAATAGTACCCTATCCTTAGTGTCAATAGTAGGAAGAGTGCACCATTGTTGCTATAGGCGGGAGGTATAATACCTTATCAATAGTGTCAGTGGGAGAAATTGTGTCATGCCATTCATGTTAGTGGGAGCAACAATGCCCAATTTTTGGTGTCAGTGGGAGGAATGGTGCCTTGTTGTTGGTGTGAGAGGATTACTGTCTGGTTGTTGGAATCATTAGGAGGAACAGCGCCCCTGCTGTTGGTGTTTGGTGTCGGCAGGAGAGGCCCCTTGGTTGATATCACTTGTAGAATTATAGTACCACAATCATGATCAGTGGGAGTAACCCCAAGGGCTGGTTAAAAATAAGTGAAGGACTGCATTCTTCCCAGTGGTAGCAGTATGGGGGCCACCACTCTCAATTTTCTCCTTCTATTAAGCTACTTATACCCTGTGATACTTCTGTAGAAGCAGTGTAGTGAGGACTATATATATATATATATATATATATATATATATAAATATATATATCATCTTGTGGCATGGTGGCAATCAAGAACTTTAGTTGCCTTTCATATCTGGCTGAACTGTTTTATGTAAAAGTATTGGAAATATAATTATTAACAGTTTTTTGTAATTAGTCACAGAGGTTTGAACTTATCCCTGGAAAACGTTGGTAATGTCTCCACTGCCAACTGCAACACACACATCCTTCTTTCTGTATTTTAAACTAGTTATTTTATTTCAATACATTTTTATTCAATAAAACAGAAAACTTAGATTGTACAAAACAATTTAATAAAAACAAAAAATAACAGGTAGTCTGAACATAATAAACGCATCAGGTTTTCAGGTTTTTAGAGTGAAATGAACACATCGCCACATCAAATTAACACATCGCCAAAAATACGTAGCAATACCTTGTAGTTCATTTCGACCAGATTCACATTAAAGCGTACCTAAACTCAACATTTTCACTTTAAATTAAAGAATAGACAACACTTATATGTGAAGGGAAAATGGTATTCATTTATTATTATTTTAAGTGCAAGAGTGCTCCTTCTGCGCATGCCCTAATCTCAGACATACACAGAAGGGGCATTTTTTCTATTGAGGGAAAGAGATGCGGATCCCAGTGGGAGATAGTGTGATGTGCCAAAAAGAAGAAGGAAGACACGGGACCAGATTGCGGGAATGACCAGCGCCATCGAGGGACCTGCAGAATTAAAGGTGTCTTTTTTTGGGTTTTTTTTTGGTTTCGGTTTAGTTCTGCTTTAGGTGAAACTTTGGATATATTTCGGGCTATCCCGGTCCGCTCCTCCAAGTCCCAAGATTGATTCATATCCCTTTCCCAGGCTGTCATATAGGGTAGTTTGGAGGAGGGGGCCAACAACGCCAAACAGAAAATTAAAATCCATCCTGCCGAGTCAGCCAAAGCCTTTCAGGTACTTTCAAATGCAGTTTTACAATATGGGTAAGCTATTGAGTTATTTTAGATATCAAAGGTAATAACTATCAAAGATCTCTTTTCGATGACGCAAAAAGTAAGTACCTATAATTGTGCATAAAGTGATTGTGTATGTTGGAATAGATAATGTGGTTGACGTTCCCATCAGTTTAGCAGGGAGCGGTCTTCATTGTTGCATTTTAGTGCAGCTCATGTCCTGCAACAATGGAGCTGTGACCAGGTATGGTATCAATCAGAAGACATGGTGACAACGCCGGTGACATTGGCATAGCAAAACAGGTAGCAGCTGAACAAGGAGCTGCATGGCACATTGACTCTCCAGGCATTATTGTAATGGAAGCTGCTGACTTGTGAATATTGTATATGGTGCATGAAATTGGATCAAGGTAAAGCTTGTCATATATAGATATATAGAGAATAACACAACTACAAGTCTACCAAGCGAATAGGTTAACTGGATCCGCCTGCCAATGTGACCACGCCCACTCAGCGAATCATCTTCCCTCAGTCTTGGCTGCCTGTCGCTAGCAGAGCTTCTGGCGCATGCGCGCCTCCTCCCTAGCAGTCGAGGGGCCGAGCAGAGTGATTGCACTTCCGGTCTGGTGTCATGGCGTCTTTGCGGTGATGGCCGAGGGGAGAGCGCGATAGCGGGGAGGAGGAGAGGAGGGGGCGGCGGGAGGTGGAGGAGGCGGTGGGCTCTGAGATGAAGTGTGGACGGCATTAGTGTCCGGCATCTAATGTCAGGTACTGGGCAGGCAGCAGCATCATATACAGCAGGGGGAGGTGGAGGAGGCGGTGGTGGTGGCGGAGGAGGTGGAGGGGGGAAGCGGAGGTGGTGGCAGAATTAGCAGCGAATACGGTCCCTGTCATCATCACGTCCCCTCCGGCGGCCTGTGATCCCCGGGAAGCGGAGGAAGGGGGAGACCCCGGGTCGGGGCGATGGCAGCTCACAAGCCGGTGGAGTGGGTGCAGGCCGTGGTGAACCGGTTCGAGGAGCAGGTAAATGGAATGGCTGCTTTGGGTACCGGGGAGGAGGGAGGAGTGTTGCTATGGAGGAGAAGGATGGTAATGATGATGGAGGAGACACAAGGTCCGGGCTGGCTTCCTTGTTGCATTGATCTCCTGCTATTGTAAACATCATATGGGCAGCACAGGCTTGTTGTACATGACATCATGTTGTGTAGGATGCTGGTGACAGGCCATACACCTCAATGTGGCTTGTATGTGATGAGGAAGGCTGGACCGGCCTCATCCAAGGAAGCAATTCCCAGGGATTGCTGGCAATGGATGGAGTGTTGGCAAATCATAGCTCCCAGCCCATTGGCAGTGGCATGTATTTGGGGGACACAGCTGTTTTTGTGAATGGAAAAGTGGCGCTGGCATAAAGAATGTGAACTTTCATATACGCCAGTGCTGACATTAATGTTGTGCTGTTAGCGTCATTGTCATATATGATGCATGCTGTCACAGGCACTGACCTATATGCCAGTGCTGACACATGTGCAGCCTGTCCCTGAACACTGATTTATATCATATTGACCGCCAGTGACATGTATGATGCCGCCTACCACTAAGTACTGCCAGTTACACGGCAGCCTGGGTACTGACAAATGTCAACATGCTGTGCCCATCAACAGCCAGTGAGAGCCAATCGCTTGCAACATATATGATGTGTCCTGTTGCTGGGCACTGACATACAGGTTGTCATCTATCTCTGGTGCTGGCATATATGATGGAGTCTGTCATTGATTTAATTTTTACTTGTATTTATATAGCACCAACATATTATGCAGGGCATTACAAAGTCTACAGTCATGTCACTAAACGTCCCTTAAAGGGGCTCATATTCTAATGCCCCTCTCGTATTTATATATCATACCAGTCTAAGGACAATTTTAATGGAAGCCAGATTACCTTCATGTTTTTGGGATGTGAGAGGAAACTGGAGTGCCCAGGGGAAACCCATGCAAACATGGGGAGAACATCCCCAAACTCCATGCAGATAGTGTCCTGGCTCAGATTCCAACCTGGGACCCAGCGCTGCAAAGGCCAAACTGAGCCAATTGTGCTGGCCAGAGATGTGTATGATCGTGCCTGCTGCAAAGCACTGACGTGTGATGGAGTTTTGTCACTGGGCACTGACATACAGGACACAGACATCCATTATACTTTTATTCCATTTGGGTGACAACACTGTTCATTCTTCAATGAGATCACACAGCAGCATTGTTATCCTGTGCACAGGGTAGTATTAGGTGGACCTGTAACTCCAGATAACATTTTATTTATGAAGTTACAACAACAGCTATTTTTTCCTTTGGCCCTTTAAACCATTTAAAAGGTGTCCATTAAAGCACCCCCAGGTGAATTATATGGTTTGCCTCAACCTAATGTCACTTTCTTTTTGACAGCCTCATCTGCACATAAATGTGAAGAAAATTAAAAAAAATATATAAATCAAGGGATCCATACATTTTATAAATAGTTAATCTGACATTCACTAAAGCATTCCCTGGTAGAGAATCTTCCAGATCCATGTGTTTCAGTGGTAATACTTGATTTTCCACCAATGAATGTTTCAGGGAATGTCAGATTCCCTGCTTTATAAATAGATTTGTGTTGTCATAATGCTGTCATTACAAGTGTTAATCATTTACACTCACCAAAAACTTTTTTTTTACCCTCCTTCTTATGAAAGGGAAGCGTCACCTTCTTAGTGGTTTTGTTGACCATTGTAACCTGGAAAAAAAGTAATGGAAAATCCATCCTTTTACAGTTTTTAGAGCAGAAGGCAGGGGATTCTTCCCGTTGGGAATCCTTATTTCATTACTTGGTTGAAATTTTCTTCTTCTGTTGGGTATCTAGGACATTGGAATTGGGAAGAAACCTCCCCAATGGGACGCAACTACTCAATAAATCAACAGTTTTATTCTTTCCCCTTTATGTTCAAAGCAAACAAAACAAAAAGATTGCTGGGGGAGAGACAGGTAGGTCATGTACTATACTTGGAGCAGGTGATATCAGCCCAGCAGTAGTGAGTCACAATAACCTCAACTGCACCCCTGGTAGCATCTGGAGCCAGGCCAAGAAAAGTAATGCAAACTTTATTTTTCAGTGACCTTTTCCACCTACTTAAAGGGGAACTAAACTAAAAAAAAATCATACTCCCTTTTACTTCCGATGAGCATCCGACTCCTCCAGCAATGTTCTTGTTTGAGTCCTGTGCCGTCCTGAAATCTGCTTCCCTTCCAGTGTGGAGGAAGTGCCAGGCGCTGCCATCCTTCATTTTTTTTTTTTTTTCTTCTGGCTACCTCACCCCATCTCGCACTGCGCAGGTGGGGGATCGGTTGATGTAGCCTACTGCACATGGGTGAGATTGGCATTTTTGGCATTTTTTTTCCAATGATGGAAAAAGGCCCTTCTGCAAAAGATTGGGCACCCAAGGATGCGCATGTGCAGAAGGAGCAGCGTGCATGAAGCCTCCTGTGATGCATGACATCAGTATCCCAGTAGGCTACCCACTTGTTGTTCACCCTTTTATGTAAAGTAAAAAGTTTTGTAATAGGTCCACTTTAAGTATAAATCAACTATAAAACACATCAACTAATTTACAGTTATCTTATAGTAAAAGATATTGGCTTGTGTAAACTGTATGCTCAGTAAGTTTACACAGAGAGGGGCTTCAAAAAAGAAAATGTAATTTATATAAAAAGGTTGTGTACCCTTTGGTTGATAGGTCCGCTCTACCTTTTACCTTTTTTGTTTTGAAAGGTCTGCTTCAGTTGGAAAGCCAGTAAACTATATCATATGCATAATGATAGGTCACCAGTGGTGGTCTACATATGTTTGTCAGTACAGTCCCAGCCTAAATGAGCAGAAATCATGTAAAAATAATAAATTGAATAAATTAAAATCTATATATTTAAAAAAAAGTTTTAATTTTTAAAATTTGAAAAAAAATGCATAATATACTCATACTATTATATATACTGTAAAATAAATGTTTTTGAAAACTATTATATATACTGTAAAATAAATGTTTTTGAAAACAATGTACTGATTTTTCACAAATAAATCCAATAAATTGCATTCGATACAGTTATTTTGTATAGAATGCATTACAAATGGATTTTGAATTTCCCGCCCCGCCGGCAACGTACACACGCACCAACTCCCCCGTGACTCATCGGATGCAGAAGCCGGCCGGAGGAAGAGAGAAGAAGACAGAGATTGTGGCGATAGACGACGCAGGACGCCGGCGGATCAAGTAAGGCTGTATTTACTATTACCTCCCATAGGATTATCTACCCCGAGTGTGACTCGGGGTTACCACTTTTAGCAACTTTTTTCTACCCCGAGTCACACTTAGGGTTACCGCTAGGGAGGTTAAAGATAATGCTGAATATGATGCTTGGTTTCCTGTAGTTTTCGAACCTGTCATATATTTTATTACTAATTATGTGTTATCCTTCTTAAAAAGAAGGATTTATAGACGAAAATACGATCACGTTAACGGTTACTTTTTCTTCTGTAAGATGCTCAGTCTAATTTTGATATGATAGTAGCAATACAACTATAAAAATGATTTTGTTCTATTTATAGAATGATATAAGAAAAATGAAAAAAGTATCCTAACTAGCTTAAAAAAAAACAAACAAACCTAGTACACCAAAATTAAAAAAAACAAATTCTGCCCTGTATTCTCTAAAGGTGCATAATTTTAGTTTGTATGTTGTAATGTTTTGTTCTCAGCAATAAAAAATATAATAAAAAAAATAGCTGCTGGCCACAAAGGTTTCTGGCAATTTACTTTCTCCCTGCTATATGTATCATCGGTTCTATTTAAACACTGGGAAGACGGTTGGGATTGGTTGGTGAGAAATTCAATTACCTTTTAATAATAGGCTTTCTGTTGTTTCTGAATTTAAACAGAAGTGCTGAGCAGTTATACTGTCCCTGTATGTGGTTTAATTGTTATTTAAGGTTAACTAAATGCGCAGGCTATGCTCTGACTTTGTATTTATATATTCTAAACGTGGTGCAGTACAAACATTTTTCAATCATCAATCACCTTTGTAGCTAAAGGCATTGTGGAGAAATTATTTATAAAAATAACAGCAATTTTTTTGTAGAAAGCAGAATCTTGGCAACAATTTAAGTAGTTGATTGTCCATCTGTACACATTTGTACTGTAATTCTGTAGTACAGTCTGCAGCCAGCTATTACTTACCACTTAGTGGTCAGCTGTCAGTTTGAGAATTTGACAGATATATTTGAGCTGTTGATTACTTTTTGGCCTGGATTTGCTTTTCTTCTATACACTTGTATAAGAATGCCAATTCTACTTAGAGGAACTAAACTCACAACTTCAAAAAAAAAAAAAAAAAAAATACACTTGCCTTTAGTCCTGCAGGGCAGTCCAATCCCTCCAGGGGTGTCCTGCAACGGGTCCTGCGTCTTCCCGGAGTCAGTGCTCCATCATAGGCGCCGCCATCTTCTCTTCTTCTTGTTCTTCTTTCTATGTCACCTGAGATCAGGTGTGTGAGATTGGCAAATTTTTCCCTTTGAGCAAATAGGCTCCTTCCACAGGACGACAGCCCAAGAGCCTCCCGGGATGCCTGACGTAGGTATCCCGGGAGGCTTTGCACGCCCATTCATTCTAGATCGCCTAGACGATTAAGAATTAGGGGACGGTGCTGCACCCTTAAAAAAAAAAAAGAAAACAAACAATAGAATTTTTACCCTACATAAAAGGATTGTCTACCCTTTTATGTAAAGTAAAAATTCTGAGTTTAGGTATGCTTTAGGTGGGCATTTTATTACTATACTTTAATTTGTAGTTGACATTGATGGACAGCTGGGTAACTATAAGGGGTCTGATGTATGACACACTGACCTGGTCAGGGGGTGACACACTGGCTTAGGAACCTCGGAGCTAACTTCAAGTTTTGCAACTTCATGTGATGTCATATCACTTCCTCTGTTGAACAATGCAGAAACCTTGTGTTTACAGTGCCTATTACCTGTACACCTACATACTTCCCTGTAGCAGGAAATGATTGATTTAGTTCTGTCCTGTAGCCTTCTCTACCATCAGTGGTTTGAGCATTAAGGCTGACCTGGATTTTCCGGAGATTCCAGCTATGAGGTCCAGACCACAGCTAGCATCTTGATTGGTACTACTACTTTAAAGTGAAGATGGAGCTTTACTTTTTATAGAAAATTTTGATGATTGAGCCCTTTAAAGAACATTACTCTTCCATGCATTGAACAGAATATTCATGAAACAGAAATGAGTAGGATTCAGCAATAATTTAAACTCTATCCAATTATTATTGTTGTTCTGAGGTTTCATTACCATCATACTACACCCCCTTGTTTACCGGACCAATGATTATGGTGGTGTGTGTATTTGAAATAAAAGGTCTTGCTTTTTTTTTACTCTATCCAACCAAATCTAGTATTGTTTGACTTTCTTTCCAAGGCCTGGTGATTAAAATGTGGAAACACAGTTTTGCACTGTGTAACTGCATATAAACAGGAAAATTAACACTGGAATGTCCCAATTTTGTCTTAATTTGCAAAAGTGCAAGAGGCTGTCATCTGTCCATTAAATTTATTAGGAATATTTTTTACAAAAATGTAACTGCAATTTACATATGTTATAGATGTTGCTTACTTATGAAAGGGGGGTTGGGGTGGGGGGTGCAAACAGGGACACTATCACTTGAGTGATGTCTGAGTGTCCTGACAATACACTCAAGATGTGGAGCTCCCAGCAGTCTCTGGACTTCTGGATTTCCACGCCAGGGATACTTTCATAAGTAAACAACAATTTTTTAATATTAAATTTATAAAATTTTGGACATATTTCGGTGAGTTATGCGGTAATTCGGTGAATTATAAGTAATTATTGAGTAATTCGGTGATTTATAGCCTACAATCTAAAAAAAATTTCCCTGCAAAAAATTTACCACTTTTTGCATTGAAGTTTGGAAAGAATTAGAATATCCGGCGTTCGCGTATGCGTCCCTCGGCGATTCCTGATGATGTCCGTGCCTGCGCCCGTCGATGGGGGTCGTAGCGGGAAATTCAAAAATTTTGTCCTGTAATTCAAAAAGTCCTGTATCCAATACAAAATAATACAAAATATATTTATGTGGTTTTGTCTATAGGTATGTGACGTTGGATTGTTTTAAAATTTACCACACTAGGGAGGTGTTTTAGAAAAATATATTACTATACAGTATATCAAATTTTTGCATTTTCAGTATTTTTTATTTATGTATTCTTGTTTAAGCTGATTTTTGTGTTTTTTATTTAATTTTATTAAAAGTAAATTTTTTTATTTTTTTTTACAAGATTGTGTTTCAGACTTTTTTAATATTCATAATATCTACTAGACCCTTGTTCGGACATGTTTCTGTAAGTTACAGGTCTACAATGTAAAAAAAAAATTTCATGAAAAACAGTGTACCGCTTTTTGTACAGAAATCTAGACATCAGTGAAACGCCCAGGTGGTTAAAGGCAGACAATGAAAGGTGCCTTGTAATGTTTTCTCCCCTAAATATCTTCTTGAGCATACATTTACATTGACATCAGATCTCTGAATTTATGAAATTATGACTTTAGTACTGGAAAAGTCAAATTTATGTCAACTTTGGTGACTTAATTTGACTTCCAACATGCATACTTATGGCTAGAGTTACCTCTAAGTGGAGCAAATTAGCAGGGAAATGTTGAGTGATTGCTGGGTACTGATGTAGGCCCCCTTTCTGCCATTTTGTTCCTCAAGCAGAATTCCCTAATCTACTCCAACTTATTGATTGTCACTTTGAAGTGCCATCTTCCTAATGCATTTTTGTTTTTATCACTTGATATATCATTGGATGGATTTTGGTTACTGTATATTCTTCAACTTGTGTTTAAATAGTTCAGCCTGTCATGGGGAAAAATGAATCTGCAGAATATTATAAGTCAGAATTGTTTTCCCTGAACTTAAATTAATTGAAAATTTAGGAATGGAAAATTCAGTTGCTCTTTGTTAAAAACTGTCTTTTGGAAAAGTACATTGAGGAGGGTAAAAATAATTCTATAAAATTACATGTAAACAGGCCTAAAAGTAAATTATTGACAAAAAAGACCATTGGTTCTGTTTTTTTTTTGTGAAAGGGGCATTTTATTTTCAATCTTCTTTCTTTGTCTTGTCTCCTTATCTTTAGGAAACATACTGAGAGGGTATGCTATCATACTGAGAAGGTATGATAGTGGGCAAGTATATTACTTAACTGTGGGAGGCATGACTTTTATATGAAATTCCCATTTTTAAAGCACAACGGAGACATGATTCATTACCAATATTGCTTAAGTAATCCATAATCTTTTCCTTTTGTGGATTTACTATGTTGCATTGTATACTATCTGTATAAAGGTGGCAAACTCGATAGAGTAAAATGTCTTTGTCATTTTGGCTCTGGTGGATAAGTAACTCAATTAGGAAGCAGCAGAAGAGATACAAAAAACAGATTCACTAAAATACTATTTCTAGATGGCCCTTTACTACTAGCAAATGATAATCCAAATGATCACTTCTTGCATTTAGATCCACTTCATGGAAACTTGGGGTGAGAAATTAGGTGTTGGGCTCACCTATTTCAGAAAGGAATTTTCTTACACGCTTTATTAAGGTACCCCCATGATAAATGCTGGCCAGCTGTCTCCATCGTACATGTAATAAAAACATTTTTAGTACTGGTAGAGTAACTGATATGACCACTTTATTTGCAGTTGGGAAATGACAGGTCACTAGTCTTGCTGTGCTGTACACTATTACACTGGGGAACAATTTTAAAGCATTTTTTTGTTGACTTCAATTTTTAAGCTTATCTACACGAAAGTAGCTATGCTGATTCTAAAAGTGCAGTTAGTTTTCTTCTATCACGTCAGGTTTTTTCTCTATAATAATGCGATTTACTGTAGCGTGGATTTCTATAGGCTATTCATTTACACCCAAGACAGTGTGGTCAGGTTGTTCGCTGCTCTACGTAATAAGTAAGCAAAATTTATTTTTCTACACACCCTTATTTCCTTTCTTTCAGATCATGTCTGGCTCTGCTGTTTCTCGTCGTAAGTGCCTAAACAACGTTGATTCATTTTGTTATATCTGTGGCAGTTTTACCATTCCCAGTCAAAGGGCGCACATCAGCACGTTTTGTGGAGCAAGCCTATTTGGCATATTTCAAAGTTAAACTTGGTGATCAAGATAAAGTCTTGGGCCCCTCAGAAGGTGTGCAAACAGTGTGTCGAAGGTTTACGGATGTGGACAAAAGGAACATGTGATAAAATGCTATTTGGTATACCCATGGTTTGGCGAAAGACAGGAGATCATTTCTGTTACTTTTGTATAGTGAAAACTTCAGGATATAACAAGAAAAATAAATGTAACACAGAGTGTCCTAATCTACCATCGGCTATACACCCAATGGCTCATTCCGATCAAATCCCAGTGCCGTCCCAGACCCGATGAAATCCCAGACACTACCCTCTCTTGAAGAACATGATTATGGTGATGAACTAGGTGACAACAATGATGAAGAGTTTAAAATTGAACAGTACTCTGTTCGTAAGGACTTGATCAGCATGAGTTGAGTGAAGAAGGGTTCAGAACTCCTAGCATCAAGACTGCGTGAGAAAAACGTACTTGAAAAAGAAACAAAGGTATCGTACTTTCGAATCACAGAAATTGCATTTCTGCAGTACTTTAGAACTGACAGTGACTTTGTGTATTGACATAAAATACCTGATTTAGTGAAGGAATTGGGAATTCCAATCTATAACTCAACTGAATGGCCACTATTCATCGATGGCTCAAAGCAAAGATTAAAGTGTGTCCTCCTTCACAATGGCAATATATTTGGGTCAGTCCCAATTGGCCATTCAGTTTCTCTTTGTGAAGAATATGCAGACATAAAGAAAGTGATTTAGTTGTTGCAATATCACCAACACAATTGGGTCATCTGTGTTGACCTTAAAATGGTATGCTTCCTTCTTGGTCAGCAACACGGATACACCAAGTATCCCTGTTATCTGTGCATGTGGGACAGCAGAGCTCGTGAGAGGCATTGGGTGGAAAGGATTGGACTCCAAGATCTGCCCTAAAACCAGGTGATCCAAACATTCTACATGAGTCACTTGTTGATAGAAAGAATATTATATTCCCACCTCTGCACATGAAACTGGGTCTGATGAAGCAGTTCGTTAAAACTTTTCCAACTGAAGGAGACTGTTTCAACTACCTAATTTTGGCATTTCCTAGCCTGTCAGCCTGTCAAAGGCCGGTGTGTTTGATGGTCCACAGATTCGGCAGCTCATCAAAGATGAACATTTCATTAGGACAATGTCAGAAGTTGAAAAGAATGCTTGGTTATCATTCAAAGCCATTGTCAAGGACTTTCTTGGAAACACACAAACAAATAATTACACAGAATTTGTCCAGAAACTCTTGGAAAGCTACGAAATGCTTGGGTGCAATATGAGCTTCAAGGTGCATTTTCTGGATAGCCATCTTTCTAACTTCCCGGAAAACCTTGGTGCAGTCAGTGATGAGCAAGGTGAACGATTCCACCAAAATTTGAAGGTCATGGAAGGACGGTATCAGGGTAGATGGGATGTACATATGATGGCTGACTATTGTTGTAGCATCCGGCAGGATTGTCCTAACACTGAACACTCCAGGAAAAGCTATAATCGGAAATGTTTACCTTAACCACTTGTTTTACTGTAAAAAAAAAAAAATGTCTTAGAGTAACAATAAATCCTTTTTATGAACAAAAGAAATTTTAATAAACAGTACATTCAAGTTATTTCATTATTTTTTCATTGTATGCAAAATTTGTATGAAGGGTACCCTGTATCGTAAAAAGTGGATGTGATTGCAAAAAACTGGGATCATTTGTAGATACACCACCCAAAAATTAGTAAATAAAATAAGTGTAAGATCTAACTGAACAAAAATGTGTTCCCCAGTGTTATTTGCTGGACAAAAATAAAAAAACCTTTTGGCACGTAAACATCTCACATATATGTATTTACCTGTGCATTTAATTGTTTGCCTGGAGTGGAGCTTTATGTGAATTGATTTGGATTTTTTTAGATCACATTTGGAGCCCTATGAGTGGAATTGATTTGTTTAGTTGTATTGATTTGGCATTTCCACTACATGAGCTATTTTAGATGGGTAAAATGATCTAGTTACATAACAGGATTTCCAGGACATGCTTATCAATATTGAAAAAGCATGCTAATGAAATCAATGCATTGGTAAAGGATACAAAATAATACTAATGCGAATTGGTTTTATTAGTGAAGTTTGCAAGGTTGTTGCAGGTTCACTTCTAAGATTGTAAACTTCCTGTGACACATATATAATATATGCTAATGGTTTTGGATTAGGTTCACAAACAGTTTTCTGACATATACTGGATGTTGACTGCTGTTTAGGGTCACCGCTGGGTGTGTTTAGTAAATACAGATTTTCAGCCTAACTGTAAGCGCCATTTCGGCCCTGCTGTAATCCATTTTTTGCATTGGGCAACTTGCTGCTTCTGAAAGTGAGATCTGCACTGCATCCAGTTTGCTATGCTTCGGTAAACTGTCAGCCATGCAGTTTGACACTGTGTGTCTGAAATTGTCCGTACACTGTGTTCTCACTGCACACTGTGAGCTGTAAAACCACCACATTGGCATTATTATTGGTTTCTTAACCTAAGCTTTTCCGTCAGTTACCTCAATAATAGCCCCCTGATTTGGCACCATTGACTGCAGTACTAACCCCCAGCACTGGTTTCAATGGATACAATTTTAACCCCCAACATTCATGTCAGTCAATATAGTTAGGTTTTTTTTCTTATTTAAATTCTGTCATACAGTTGAATAAACAATGAAATATC
Source organism: Pyxicephalus adspersus (assembly GCF_032062135.1). Lineage (NCBI taxonomy): Eukaryota > Metazoa > Chordata > Amphibia > Anura > Pyxicephalidae > Pyxicephalus > Pyxicephalus adspersus. The sequence continues at coordinate 78,434,563 of NC_092858.1, read as the reverse complement.
CACAGCACACTGATAAATACATCCATCCATCAGTTTTTGTCCCCAATTTGCTTTGACCGAGTGCAGGGGGTGCACTAGACTCCTGATGCCAACAAAACCCATTACCTTGCCTTTATTCCTACGGGGGGTTCCCAGAAATTGTCAAACTTCAAGAACAGCTAGGAGTAGCATTCTGTGGTGTGAAGAAAAATGCCACAATTCCTTGTCAGATTTCTTACCCTTTTAAAAATGTATTTGGTCCATGTCTTTTTGCAGAAATTTTCTACTACTTTCTGAGAATCCGTTTTAATGTAAAATCTTCAAGACAGACTGCGGTAAAAAAAATCCCCACTCTGAACTAACTTTTGGCTGGTGTCTGGCTTTTGCGGGATATTTTTACATTGTTGGTTTTTCTAAAGAGCTTAGGTTGTTGAATTTTCAGTAATTCTTTGCTCTGACTTCTATTTTGTTAGGAATGGCTTGTAGACTATTAATGGGTATGTTAGGAATTGTGATTCTTCTCATTAGAGATCACTGAAATCCGCCTGGCATGTTAAACTGCTTGCTGTATTCTGCATATCCCGTATTACTGCTGCACTGATATGCATGCTGGAGCAGTTTTCATTCACAGTCTAAAGGTTCAAAATGTCTGATTCCTTCTGTGACTAGTAGACTGGACAAATCCAAACAACTCTCCAACAGTACGAACTTTGTTTGATTCTGCACTGGGTGCATTCTTCTCCGGTCACACATCAGTAGCTTTCCTTGTCTGCATTTTTCATATTTTATTGAGTTTATGGATAAAACTGAAATTTCTTTGTTGCAGGGGACTTAGAGATTTAGTCTAAACGATTATGAAAATAAAGGAAAAGTTGTACATGTAGCAAATAGAGCACTGTGTCATCCCCCCTGTTTTTTCACATCAGTAATCCTATACCATATATTTCATCTTGTATGTACTGTTTTGTATAACAGAGCCTTTAAGGATTAAAACGTGAAGCATCTCCAAATACTTGCATTGAGTGTTAACAGTAGATCTTTAGTTCTGCCTAAGCAGTCTTGTGTTCCAAGCAACATGGAGTGGCCATTGCAGGAAAGCAGTACATATTGGTCTAGACTACACACCTAATGCTGCTGATTACACAGGAACATTGAACATATTTGCAGTCCTTTTGATTGTTATTGGAGGTACTCCCTCTCCCATGGTAAGTGCTGTTAAAAGGCAAGTTCTGGTACCTAAAATAGTAGGATTCAAAAATAATAAAATGTATTTTGTACACAGACTTTGAAGCCAGATGCAAAGCTGAACTCCAAATAACACTACAACAAAAATGAGTATTCCCCCCCTTACTTCATTCACAGCAAGGATTAAATCCTTGTTTAGTCTACTGAGCTGCAAATAAGTAAAATATTCCTTGCCTTCTCTTCAATGTATGACTGATCCAACATATTACATTTTGTAAACAACCATTCCAGGCTGAAAACCTTGACTTCCTAGGGGAAATGCATTTACTTTACAATCCCAATTTAAATTGGAGGGTCATAGCCTTATCGGAGTCTCCAAGGCACATAAACATATCTGATACCAATGCATTTCTATATTTTTAACTGGTAAAATCTCAAAATCCATCTTTAAATCAGATTTTAAAGCAATTTTGTACTTGGTCACAAAATGTAGAAAAAAAATCTAATTATCTAAGTGCATGCTAATACCGTTCTATTGTTTCCCAGAAATCCCCAGTACTTCTATATTCAACCTGGTGCAGTCAATAGACACTGTCACTTGGAGAGAGAGATGTAGGCAGATGTGTGTAAAGCTACATACACACTTCCAATTATTATCGTCGGAAAACGAACGACGAACGTTCATGCACGATATATAAGAACGATCGTATAGCACCGATCCTGCACATAGAGGTAACGACACGATCGTTCGTAGATATTGTACACACAATAGATACGATCGTTTAAGGGATAGAGGAACTATGTGCACGACAGGAAAGTGAACGGACGTTCGTTCATCACGCATGCTCTGACCATGGAAGATCAACGAACGACCGTACACACGAACGATGTTCAACGATCGTCGTCCGATCCGTCGGTCCGGTCGTTCGTTTCCAGCGACTTTCCTCGTTCGTCGGCGTCGTTGGTTACTCTTTTACGAACGATTTTTTGCCCAATCGATCGTTCGTCGTTCGATTGGAACGATAAAAATTGGAAGTGTGTACGCACCTTAAGTTGATTTCAGGTACTTCCAGCTGTTGATAAGGTGCAGAAATGTGATAAAAAGGTAAGAGCAGGCATTTTACAGGGCTTACTACCAATCTACAGCCAGCTATTTTAGTTTATTGAACTGGTACAAAGTTGATTTAAAGTGTTTGTGAACTCCCTGTGTCCTGCTAAGTATACTTTTATACCTGTATATCTAGTTGATAGGTTGATTAATTACCTGTTGATTTTACCAGAAAATGTTATGAGCTGATAACTTCTGGTTCTGTCTGCACAAAGAAGTTTTGGAGATGAGGCTTTGTAACTCATCAAAAACAAAGCAGACAGGGCAGGTACCATGTGTAACAATGTAGTGGTGTGTTATGTCAGACATGGGGGAAGGGGTGCCAAACTCAAATACAAAGAGGGCCAAAATTAATACCCTAGACAAAGTTGCAGGCCAACCTTGAAATTTATTAAAAAAAATTGAAAAAATGTTTCCTTCTCATTAGATATAAACCCTTTTCATATTGAAACAAAGAGGTTTTGTTTCACATTTAATCTGGAACAAGCTTATAATAGAGAAAGAGGCATAAACATTTGTTTTTTTCTTTTATTTAAGAAAAATCTCTATTTGTAGCCTTCTGAGTTAAATTTCAATGGTAACCTTTTTGCAGAGGCTAACAACAATAACAACATAATTCTTCTATGAAAATCCAACCATTCAAGTCCATGCCTTGGAGTAGCAAGTAAAAGTATATCTGACGGGGAGTGCTGGAAATGCCAGACGCGTCCATTGTGGAGCTAAATGTTATGAGTGGCCCGCCACTGAAACTCGCTCTTCATTGAAATAGCACCGCTACTAAAATTCCCGGCATTATTTGCCTCTATAAAACAGTCCAATGTGGGGCCACGCATAGGCAGAGAGGCCACTGGTCTATAGACGCGAGTGATGCCAGGAATTGTAGTAGCGTTGCTATTTCAATGCAGCGGTGGGCCAGCTGCAGTTCATATTTAGGATTCCTTTGGGGGCCCAAAAAAAAAGTACGTTGGAGGCCAGATTTGGCCCCCGGGCCACAGTTTGACACCCCTGACATAAGGGATGCATACTGTATTAGTGGCCTAATACCAAAACCAATATTGTTTTGTACCAACAGCATGTTTTTTTCTTTCTTTGCTGTACACTTTGATTTAGTTTAACAAATCTGTGGATCTGTATGGTAGGTTCCAGTTGGGGTGTTTGCAGAATACACATCTTTACAACATACCTTTTAAAGTTGGTTTAACTAAATATTTTTTTTTCTTTTTTTTTCTAGCTTCCAATTAAAGCCGGACAGCAGAATACACACACCAAAGTCAGTATGGAGCACAACAAAGAGTGTCTCATAAATATTTCAAAGTACAAATTCTCCCTGGTCATAAGTGGACTTACACACATTTTAAAAAATGTAAACATCATGGTAAGTTTTTAAAAGCATGATTCAATTAAGAAAAACTTTCAATATTTAGTAATAGGTGCTAATAAGTTTTTGCCAAGGTTTTCTCTTCCTAAGATGTAGCATTTACATACTGTACCAGACGCTGACAAAACTGATTTTACCACCCTAACATTTTGTTGGAAATGGCAAGACCTTACATCTGAACTCCAATGCTAACTTGGCAGTTGAAGTAGTTCTTTGGGATTTGTAATTCTTGTCAGTTTTGTAATTCAGACAGAATAGGTAATTGACCACTGTTACAGTAGAAGTGCAGTTTGGTCAAAAGTACACCCAACCTGCAGGTTGGACAGTAAGGAAGCAGTGGCACTGGTGATTCATCTTGTTTTCTTCCCATCATTTGTTCACTGTAAGAAATTAAAAAAAAAAAAAATACCACTTACCTTAACTTCTTAACCTAACTTCTGCAGAGCCCTTCATACGCTGTCCTGGATTCTTCCTCCGTCATGCCGGGCACTGCCATCTTCTTCCTACGTCACCTGATCTAACACTGCACCGGTGAGATCGGGTGATGTACCCTGCTCTGAGTGCACAGTAAGATTGGCACTTTTTTTTTATTTTATCTTTTCAGTTCCTTGAAAAGCCCGAAGCATCCTGGCATATGTGATGTAGGTATCCTAGGATGGTGCCACAGTCTCCTTTGGCCTTCTTCCCTAATTCTTTGTACGTTACCCAATCTTGCACTGTGCAGGCGTGTGATGGGGTGACGTAGATAGGGCGAAAAAAAGAGTGCTGATCTTACTGCATTACTCGCATGCGCAGGAGGAGCAGCCAAAAGCGTTCCCATTCAGTCTTGGTTGCCGCAGGGATCAAGAGAGAAAGGCAAGGGGCCTTACTTTTTATTTATTTATTTTTTTAAAGGGTTTTAATCTCCTTACCTTTTGGAATACACTGCAACCTATAGGGAGATTGTACATTGGCAAACAAACTGCAAGCCAGCACAGGGAAGCCACTCTTACTAATGTCCCAAGTGGATGGACAGTAACATTTGTGTAGAAGACTAGCCTGTTTTTGCTAGTCAGCAGTAATGGGAGCCCCAGTTCTTTTGTTTTAATGGCTCTGGGGTTGCTTTTAGCACACCTAGTGATGGTGGTAATGACTGCAACTTAAAATCTCGCTCTCTACTTCATCATTGGAGCCCTCTTTAGCTCCATTCTGTGCTGCCAATTCTCTGTCTTTTCTGCTTTTTACTACGGTCATGCAAATCTTTTTGCCCAAATCTCCCAGTTATTTGTTGACCCTCATTGTAGAGGCCACAACTGTATTCCTGCTTCTACCCCCACAGGTTATGTATGTGATTCTAGTTATCTTAGTGGTGTACAGTAACTGCGCCACAACTATGGGTGCATTTCTATGGCAAAATGGTTTCAAAGAGTCTGCTCAAATCTTTTCCTAAACCCAAAAGTGGCATCCAACATGCCAGATGTGGAAATGTGGACAGATTCAAGCAACAAACTGTCTTTAGATACGAGGGTCCTCTAGGGGAACAAGGTAACGCTTTGGTGGCTTTGTAGGTACAGTAAACACTTAATGCATGCCTTTCCTCGCAAGATTGAAATTACTGACATTCTGGTAATCCTTCAAACTGGACCAAGCAGACATGTTATGCTGACCTGTAAAGCGTTCTAGGTGATGCACTAGATCTTCTGTCTGAAGGATTTATTTACCATTCTACTTCATGGTTGCTGCCCTAAAGCCCATGTTGTAAGAGTTCTTTCTCTTTCCTAGTGTGTAATTCCTATGATGTTAAAAGCCATAAGGTCTCGTGATCTATGATGAAATGGAAGGCATCTCATTGTGAATCGAATTTGCTTCTTCCTACAACTGGTTCTGGACCAGCGTTTAACTTTTAACATTTTCAGGAATCGGTTTTCTGCCCTTTTTATATTGTTTGAGACACTGTTGGCCTCTCACTCTCTAAATAAAACCTCTTGCACATGGGATCAACCACGGAACTCCCTCTGTCCATAACCCTTTGACTTTGTGGAATCTGAATCTGGTTATTGGTGCTGTTTTTTTATGTCATCATCTCGTTAAGTGTCTGAAGTGGATGCCTTTTTTTGTGCAAGGAACCAGTAATGATCTTGCATAGAGACAGTTGGTGTTGACACTTCTTTCTCTTGTCTAAGGTAGTTTCTGACTTCATCTTAACCTGGACATTGTTCTTACTTTTAGTTCCAATTTTAGGCCATGGTTGAATTTGCAACAGTGTGCTGCTGATGTGCAGTAGGAAAGCAGAATACCTTTTTTTATTTTTTATTTTTATTTTATTCCATTATCTCTGGGTGTCTCAGGCAGGCCATTATCCAGGCTCAAAATCTCAAAGATTTTGTTCTACTCTTTTCTCATAAAGATGCATTTTGAGATATGTGAGTGCCTCTTCGTTTTTGGTGATCCAGAAACTGTTTTTTTATTTATTTAGTTTTGAGTTCTTACAGGTCAATGTTGCTGGCTTACCTGATTCCAGTTTTTGGTATAAGGACCTTCGTGTGGCTCTTTCATGTAAAGGGAGTTCTCTGCTGTTTGTCCAGTCCTTTAGGTGGCTTACTGTATAAGTAGCTCTTTTTCCCTAGACATGTTGGCTTTGGTTGCTGTGCCTTTCTGAACAGCTTTTGGTCCCAAAACAAATACAAGACTTCCCTCATTGGACGAGAAAGAAAAAAAGCTTTTGTAAAGTCCATTAAGAGACCAACACTCACACTCGCACACATCTCTGTGTATTTTTTGCTGGTTTGGATTTTTACAAAGTAAAGCATGCTGGTAGTTGTAGTATGGAGAGGTTTATTCTGGGCTGGCATACAGTTTTTTTGTTTGGCAGTGTCCAGATCTCATAAAGGTAGGTGGGAGTATAAGCTGAAGCCTTTCAGTGAAAAAGAACATTACTCTTTTATTTTACACATAATTTAGTACCATGACAAGGAACACACATGTACTTATGTGGTAGTATGATTGGTCACTGTGAAAAATAGTTTTGTAATTTAAATATTGTAGTTTTTTTTTAAACATTATATAATATAAGTGTTGTAACATTGTCTATTTGAGAATGAACTTGTGTTTAACAAATTGATGCCTATCAACCTGTAAGTTGGTCTGGAAATCGGTTCCAACCTTTGTGTCTACAATATGTATGTTCCTAACTGGAAAGGGTAGCTCAGCTCTATATAATAAATTATTGTATATAAAAACTTGATCACCAATTTCCTAGTCAGCGTACAGTAACTTAGCTCCATGTCCAACGCTTGTATGCTTCATGTTTCCATTTTAAAATATATTTATCTTTACACTTTATCTTTGACTTTTCCATCCGTTTTCAGCATTCAGAGCTATTTTGTTTTATATTTATAGAGGATATTTGGAGAAGCTGCTGAAAAAAACTTGTATTTGTCTCAACTGATTATATTGGATACACTGGAAAAATGTCTTGCAGGGGTAAGTATTTTTTTAAGTTCAATTTTTTTTTTTTTAGTTTAACTTAATTTTAATGCGACAAGGGGAGGGGGGGACGCACCCACAGTACACTATCCAGACATCCACATCTCTGGATACTCTAATTTTGTCTCATCTGCAGTAGAGCAGGAAAGAGCCAATTTATGTATTTCTACTTTTAATATTGCTGCATATTTTTGCAGAAACAGGCAGAATTTAGTTCCATTTTAATACTAATAAACATGATTTATGTAGCACCAACATTTTACACTGCACTGTACATTAAATAGGGGTTGCAAATGACTGCCACACAGGAGGAGGAGAGGACACTGCCCCGAAGAGCTTACAATCTAGGAGGTGGCCGAAGTATCACACAAAAGGCAGGGGTGTTTGCAGTGCTTCTCAAAATCATCTCTCCTACTTTAATGCTTGTTAGTGAAAAAAAAATGGGGGAGGATCAGATTTTTTTCTTTTCTTCCATTCATATGTGAACAGCTGATCTTGTCATTGCCAAAAAACAGCAACAGATAGCTTTTGCAGGTGTTTCCTGGTTTAATAACCCTGAACGAACTTCCACTGCAACACACAAACTGTTTTTCTACTTTTGCTAATGCTCTCATTCCAAATGTTGAAGTAATTACAAGAAAAGTTGTTTAATTTATCTGGAAGTGCACTTTCTTAATATTACCTGGCCTGTTCTATAAAGCACTTTCCTGATATTACTTGTTCTGTTGTATAAAGCCATAAAATTATCTCCTAACTAAAGTGGAACATTGATACAAGAGTAGCTGTGTTTTCCATCTGTCTATTCTGTAGTATTAGTAATGTAGTAATTAGTTATAGAAAGTTGCTATGTTTACTTAACCTATTCATGGTCAGAGCAAATATTACCATTTTATTAAGCAGAGATTAAACTGCTAATAAGTTTATAACTGCTTTGCATATTCCAACGTAAATAAACTTCACTGCTGATGCAAGGGTTTTGCAACATTGTGTAAATATGCTTAGCACATTATGGCACACTTACCAACTAAATTGCCCCCCTCCAGCACCGAGACAGCTGCGATGTCCCTTGTCTATTTCTGGCGCATGCAAGGGACACATGCGCAGCTTAGCTTCTTTGACCTGGTGCAATCAGGCAGGTAAGACGGTTTATTGCAGAAGCAGCATCGCCTGTGTCTTTTTGCAATAACCCTCCCCGCCATCTAGTTTTCAAAGTGGGAAGATTATATATTTATTTCAATGTAAGGATGTGTCAACTGTCATTTTTATCTGTACATTCTCATTTCAGCAACCAAAAGACAGCATGCGCTTGGATGAAACAATGCTTGTTAAACAGCTGCTACCTGAAATCTGCCATTTTATTCACACACATCGAGAGGGCAACCAGCATGCAGCTGAGCTGCGGATTTCTGCATCAGGAGTCCTGTTCTCTTTAAGCTGCAATAACTTTAATGCAGTTTTTAGTCGCATTTCTACAAGGTAAGAAGCGGAACCTTTGAACATGTTCATGTTGTGAAACACAAATGAGTACTACAAGCAAACACCTAAGTTTTTAGTTTCATTTTTGCAGTGCTCGGGGCCTAATTAAGTGGATTTCTGTGCAGTGTTTTATTTTGGGGAGATAACTTTTGTTCATAGAAAGGAGATTAAATGATCTTTGCTGCATTGTTGTTTTACCTACAAAGTAAACTAGGCTTCATCCTATATATTCCAATTCAGTGATAAACTTTGTATTTTTTTTTTTTATCCTTAGACTGCAAGAGCTGACGGTTTGTTCGGAAGACAATGCTGATGTTCATGATATAGACTTGATACAGTACATCAATGTGGACTGTGCAAAACTCAAAAGGCTCCTACAAGGTTAGTGGCAGACATTCACATATCCTACAATTTGTCCAACCAAATAAATATTTGACTACAAGTAAATACAGATGTATTCTAGTTCTAATGCTGATTTTATGTTTTGTTTTTCAGAGACGGTTTTCAAATTTAAATCCTTGAAAAAAGTGGCTCAGTTGGCGGTTATCAATAGTCTGGAAAAGGTAAAAAAAACTGTCAGACAGTGTTTTAGGTGGCCATTGTGCCTAAAAACTACTGTCGGAACACAATCTAAACTAATGACTGCATTCACACAAACTCACCAACAGACATCTAAAAACATTGGGCTGGGTAAACACGTGCAATAATTGTCATTGGAAAGGATCTTTCACGATGCATGAACGAGTGCTGTACATACGGCACTGTTCTGCTCTATAGAGAGGGGAGGGAGAGAACGACATAGCGGCACCCTGCTGCGCGCTCTCCCCTTTTGCTTCCATTAAGATCGTTTGTCGTCCATCGTCCGTGGATCCACCAGGACGGTTGTTTGGACGATGGGCTGTGTGCACGCCAGATTCTCGTCCGATAGTGGCCGAGAACCATTGGACGTTTTTTACCTAGCTGTATGTTCATCCTCAAAGTTTTAATAGCTTTGCTGTAGTTTTCACCAGTTTACTTCCATCCATTCCACCCCTGCAACAAATGACCCTGGACTGGGCTAAATACCCCGCTTGTGTTTTAATGGGTTAATGAGTAAGCATAATAAACTGTCAAGTGACCCAGGAAACCTGCATAATGCTAGTGTGTAATTTAATATTTAAAATTTTAGTAGCAGGGCTCAGGTTGATTTTATTTTTTTTAGTAAAAATGGAACTGGGTTTTGGCTTTAAAACATTTCAAGATGTTCTAGTGACCTTTATAAGGTATCTTCACATTTTGTTTTTCTTTCTTTTCTGTGCTTGCTTCATTATCGCCATTTCCTACCAAATGCTAGTTAATCGCTCTTGGAAAATAAATTTCAATGGAAGGGTTATAAGAATAATAATTAAGAATAATAAAATGCTGCTTTTGCATAAACGGCCTGAAAGGTTTAAGGTACTTTAAAGGCCAGAAACCTTGGGAGGTTGTCCTAAGATTAGTTAATGTCATTACTGTGCAGCTTCATGTTTTCCTTGCTGGATACTTTGACATTAGAAAGCAGAGCCCCTACCTCTACCAATATTACTGCCTCCATCCAAATAAACAGTTCAGATTACATTTGTGTTTATTTGTATATAGTATGCAGGACATCTCACTCAAGTTTTTTCTTTTATCAGGAGCTTTGTACACACAATTTTGATATTTGTAATATTCTTACTTTGCAGGCATTTTGGAATTGGGTTGAAAATTATCCCGATGAGTTTACAAAGTTATATCAGAGGCCTCAGACTGATATGGCAGGTATGTTTTCTTCTGAGCAACTGGTGGGTAGTAAAGCAAAATCATAGGTTTTGTGTACTCCATGAAGTCAAACTCCTGAACATTCATTAATTTTTTACTCCGTATACATGTGCAGAACATTTATTGGATGAATTCCTCATTTTAAAATTCGACCACCTCCAATAAGCTTTTTTTTCCAGTTCAACCAACTCTCAAAGTGACCTGCAGCCAGCAGCTTTTATCAAACTTTTTGTCATTGCAGTTGAAATTATATTTGCCTAGAATGTTTCCTAGTGAATGTCCAGCAATACAACTTCAGTTTGCATACAATCTGGTTCTATTTCATTGTTCAGTTTGATAGATAAAATTATTGGCCTAATTATCTGAAGGCATATTTTCTTTTGTATAACAAAAATCTGTTTTGTAATGGGTTTTTGATAGGGCTTTCATTACCATGTTGCAGGAGAAATTTAGTATATTTGACTTGTACTTGATGATAAGTTGTTTACCTTTTCTTAAACTCACAATTTGTACTTTACATAAAAGGGTAGACAACCCTTTTATTTAAAATAAAAAAAAATATTTTTGTTTTATTTTTAAGTGCAAGGCGATCAAGAATAAATGGGAGCGCAGAGCCCCCCAGGATACCTACATCACGCTTCCCGGGAGGCTCTTGGCTGTTCCTTCTGCGCATGCCCAAGATGCTCAGGAGGAGCCCTTTCATCAATAGAAAAAAAATTGCCAATTTCAGGCATGCGCAGTGAGATGGGCATGTTTTTTCCCAAGCTACCCCACCAGATCCCACACTTACTTACACTTTAAGACCTGCTTTAGTTTTTGCAGTATTTGATACTGAGTCCTTTTTGTTTCCTCTTCAGAATAGGAACAAATATTTTCTGTGCTTAGTATTTAAAGTATTGAGTTATTAGTGATGTACTTTATGGGAGCTGCTAAAACTGTAGATGATTTCCCTGATCTAAAGTTACTGCACCCTCTTTTTACCAATCAAAAAGTAATTTATACTTTAAGGAAACGTAATACTAATGATTGCAATTCAAATTCAAGCTTGTAATAAAGAAAATTGGTTTATCTTCAGGAAAAAAATCATAGAAAAATTAACAGTAGAACCAGAGGTACATGCACTTAAAGTTATGTAAACAGTTCCATTTTCATGTAAAAATTTAGGCTGATCATCCCAAACCATCATTTTTTTGAAATAGAAGGTGGTAGGGTCCGCCTCATAACCCCTGCCAAACATCTATGAAATAGTGATTGCTTTTACACGTGGTCTTGTAGGAAACCTACATATGCATTTTGTTTAGCTAATGCCAGGGGTAGGCAAACTCTGGCCTTACTGGCCTTAGGGCCAGATATGGCCTGGCCTTAGGGCCAGATATGGCCTGGCCTTAGGGCCAGATATGGCCTGGCCTTAGGGCCAGTAGTCCATTCCGGGCTAGCGCCACCCTGTTCGATCCGGCCTAATCCCGGCCGGCAGGGGTTGGCTCTTGAGCCTCCTTGTTATGCCTCCCTTCCCTATTTACTGCGGCTGGCGTTAACACTTCCGCCGCCGGGGTAAGGGGACACTCCCTCTCCTCCATGTACATTGCGTACATTGGACAATGTGTCAAGTCTCTTAGGAAATAATTGTTAAGGTCTACACAAATTTTTTCTCTTGAAATAATTGTTTTTTTTTTTTGTTTTTCAGATTGTGCAGAGAAGTTGTTTGACCTTGTGGACAGTTTTGCTGAAAGCAACAAGAGAAAAGTGGCAGTTTGGCCCCTGCAAATAATTTTACTTGTTCTGTGTCCAGAAATTATTCAGGACATTTCTAAAGAATCAGTAGAAGAAAGCAAACTGAACAAGGTGAGAGCGTCTGGGATATATTGTGTATGTTTTATGTCCATTCTTTTATTTGAACTGGTGTAGTTTAGAGGTTTTAATGTAAACCCAAAATGACAAATCCTTTTGGCAAATCAAATCTCATGAATTTTATCTGGAGCTGCTGTGTGTTTAGCGTTTTGCTGGGGGTTCAGCTCTAAAAGTATATTTAAAACAAAAAACTAACCTCTCCATTCCATCACCGGGTGCCTCAAATTGTTCCTACTTCTCTTTCCGTTTGTGATCCTCAGCCATCTGGATTAGGTTGACGTAACTCCCACTCAGGAGTTCATTCAGTCTCCACAAGCACAAGGGTAGCCCGGGATTACTGGGTATTCTGGCAACCAAGCTGAACTGTGCATGTGCAACTAAGCTTTTTTGACTTCCACAGAGTGATCAGGCAGGAAAGGGGGAATATTGCAGGGGAGGCATCACCTGTCCCATTCTGCAGTAATGACCTGTCTGATCAAAACTTTTTCAAAGTGGATTTTAACTCCATTTCAATCTTCCACTGTATCTATAGGGGTAGCCATGATTTCCATACAGGCTGGACTTCATATCTGCCTTTGTTCACAGGCAATTCATTATGTTTAAGGAGTTTTGTAGTTTATATGAAAAGGTAAGGCAGTTCATCTCACAGGAAATGACGAACATGCTGCATTTCCTGCAAGAGTAACTGGCATTTGCTGTTGAACATGTTTTCTAACAACAAAAGGTTAACATATATGTAGCTACTAAGTTATCATGCAGATAACTGATTGTCATTGAACTGTATATTTTAGAACCAATACAGAAATGGTAGCTCGCGTGCTCTCAATACCAGGTCTGTTTTATTATGATTTAGCTAGCCACTTTTCTCTGTTAGCAAACCCCTCACCATCAAAATATAAAATCAATATTTATTTTTAAAAGGACAGTGTCATGTATACTGCGTTGTCTTTGAAATTTGTACCTTTAGCCTTGCTCTGCATATGTCCATACTGTAACTCTGTGCCTGGTGATACCATAATCCCAGTCCACATCTTGCTCCTATTACTTGCTACATTCATTCCTATGGCTTATTGGTACACATAGTGGCATCCTGATGGTGCCCAACAAAAGCTATAATATGCAACCGGGACTTTATATGTACAGACTGAGCAGTGCATATTTTGGGAATACAATAAGTACGTTGCTATGTGGTTTCCCCTGGGAAGGGTGCAGGGAAGATAGGTTATTTTAGCTTTTTTTGTTCCAGAAGCATATGTTTGTCCATCACTCCTCCTTTCCCACCTAAACTATTTCTGTCAGTTTCTTCAATAAAGTTTTTTTTAATAATATGGTTATGATGTTTATTAAAATTTAATTGAATATTGGTGAGCTGTAAGCCTAAATTGGTGAGGATGCGATCATTGTCTTGTTATATTTTTAACCAAAATAGTAACTAATGTGATTTTGTGGAATCATCATGCTTAGAAAAAGGTTTATCTCATCGTACAAATTATCTTATTTGTTTTAGAAATTGTTTCTTGAAAGCCTCAGGAAAGCCTTAACTGGCCATGGAGTAGGGAAACCACTTACAGAGAGTGCTGCAATTGCTTGTGTGAAGTTGTGTAAAGCATCCACATATGTCAACTGGGAGGATAATTCAGTCATATTCCATCTGGTCCAATCATTAGTCATCGACTTAAAGGTAAGAACAGCCATACATTGGTGCATGTTTTTTTAGCAAGTATCTATTTTTTAGTGGTCTTCAAAAAATCTAGGTATGGAAAGCCTTTGATGGACTTGAACTGGTTTTGTGGCTGTAAAATAAGTGGTTTTAAAAGTTCAGTGCTAGCCTTCTCATTTAATTCTGTTGCAAATTAAGATAGCACACCTAGATTTCTGAAACCGTGCAACTTGAATGAGTGCACAGAAGTTATGGCCAAGGAGGAAGCATAATGTGTACTTTTTTTTATAAAACTTTTTTGACCATGATATACATCTTTGTGTTTTATTCGTGGATGCCCAATATGTACTACATGGAGATATGTGGCTTAAAAATATAAGACTTGTGTCAATGGATCAGTTTGACAAAATGTTGAGATACTTCTGAGCTCTTTGGAGTTGGTTAACAGGTGTGGTTGACCACCCCTAGACCTTTAAGAGCTTTTACATGGGAATGGGACCAAATACATGGGAATACAAAATACATTGACACTTAAGGATTTTTAAGATTTGTATTTATCAAGGCATTGTGTGATTTTATAAGCTGTTGATTGTTAACTTTATTTTGTGAGTAAAAGTTTTATAAGCATTTGCCGTGCAAAATGCAGGCCTATTGCTGAATACATCAATAACTGTTTTCACGTGGGTAGGGGACATATTTTTATAATGTGTGTGTGTGTGTGTGTGTGTGTACCTTCATTTTAACAATGTTCTACAGTTTATGTGACTTAGACAATTTGTATCCACAGAACTTGCTCTTCAATCCCAGCAAGCCTTTCTCCAGAGGAGCAGGAAATCAGAATGCGGATGTAGACCTTATGATTGACTGCCTAGTTTCTTGCTTTAGGATCAACCCTCAGAACAATCAGCATTTCAAAGTATGGCTACCTTCCCCTTTTTTGTTGCTGTCAAAATGTTTGGTTTTGTTTCCAATTGATATATTTATTACATTATAAGTGACCTTTTCTTCATTTTTTTCCATAGTTATTAAATTTAATTTCTTCCAATCTGCATAGTGATAACAGACTGCAAAAGACTACAGTTTGAAAGCGAGATTTTCCAGAAAATCTATTCTCCTGCCTTTTGTAATTGAATTAATTCTTCCTGTAAAGTACTACACAAGACTTAGTCCTAGGTTTGAATGTTTAAGATAGCAGTGCAGTCAGTTATTGTAATGAATCAAGTAGTCCAGTATTAATATAATTTTTATACAAATGTTTAAATTTATCTCATACTTTTACAAAATGCTCACAATAATATCTAGAAAATAGGCCACCACATTCTTAGATGTCTGAAGCAAAACTAAAGTAAAAAGAAAACAAGATTACTTCTAGGTAAAAAGACCCTTTTATAAAGAAGTACCTAAAAAGTAAAACTCACTAAAGTTTTTTTAATCCATCCAGAAGTGACTTAGATCCTTTCCGTGAAGAGAATGTTTATATGATGTGCAGAGAGTTTGAAATACGTTTTTAGTTGCAGTGCAAACACAATAAAGATTGTTAGTGACAAAGGAAATTACAGTTAAGAGAAAATCTTATGCCAGACAGTACTTTCGTTCAGTAGCCACCATACAAGGAGCTATATTTTCCTTCTTACTTAGCAGCAATTCTTATGGTAATACTATTGTGATTATGAGAGGTGGGGTACAAGGCTATGCATGGTCCGAAGCCTGCTTGTAGCCAAATGACTCAATGTAGTTAGTGCTTTAAAACACTGTTGAATTGTAATTGTGGGATTCATGCTGGAGACAGCAATGTCAATATTCTGGAAAGTGTATAGTTTATTTTACCATTTTATTTGATTATATACAGTATAAGATCTAAATTGCTCATGCGTTAAAATAAGTGTTGATCCTTAATATTTGAAGACATTTTGAAACAAATAGGTAAGACTTTTCCCCATCCCTAATGCTGTTCAGATAGATTGTGCGATATATTTTTTGATAAAGCTGAGTTTTCTAGTTTACCATAGCTTTGGGAAATCGTATAGATATGTGTTTTTTGGAATTATGCTTTGCTGTGTTTCATTAAAAAATATTTTATACATTACAATGCTTTATATTTTATTGCTTATTATCTTTGTTTTTTCCTTGTTTATTTTAAGATTTGCTTGGCTCAGTCCTCACCATCAACATTTCATTATGTGCTGGTGAACTCTCTGCACAGAATTATCACAAATGTAAGTATGTTGCAATTGTCCTTTTTAAAAAAAAAAAAAAAAAAACTTTCTAATGCCTGGCTTGTTAGAATGTACAATTTTTCCATTTTTTTTTTTGGATTATGCCCCAACAGTCTAATGCTGTGTATTTTAATCTATCTCCCTAGTGTTCCAGGTTTTAATAGTGTAATCCCTTGTAGTAGTGTAATATTGTGATCAATGTGTCTTAACAAATTAGGCTTAGTTTACATTGGCAGTAAAAAAAAAGCCCCTCCTGGGTGACTACATGGCAACTGCTGGGCACCTGGGATTGGTAACTGGTCATAACTGCTGGGCACCTGGGAATGGTAACTGGTGATAACTGCTGGGCACCTGGGATTGGTAACCGGTGATAACTGCTGGGCACCTGGGATTGGTAACAGGCACTAAGTGCTGGGATTTTCAGGCCTAGCAGTTTTTCAAGCAGCAGTGGTTCTTGGCGAGAGGAAAGTGAGGGGTAAACACAGCAAATGTAACCTTACTGCCAATGTAAATTCAGCCTAACTTCAGATGTTACCTCCTAGCGCTTTACCTAGGTAACACAAAGAGCATCATGCATGTGATCGCAGATGGTGGCAGGACAGCCAGTGCCCTCCTCTCATCACTGCCAAAAACAAAAACTGCCTGTGAAATGTATCCACCCGCAGTGTGATAGCTGTGTGTGTAAAGTCTGCTTGTCAGATTCCGCAGCCTAACAACTCACTGTGTTCAATCCTTCAGATCTCCTAAATTGTTGGTAGTAATTACCTAATTTTTTTAGGGTACACAGGGGACTCATAGCTACTAATAACCAACATTTCTTTTTTTAATTTCAAGAATTTCAAAATATGGGGGTCATGAGTTTAAAAACTTGTGGAAATTGAACATTTAGGTTGCTGTTTTTATAAGAATGTGCACCTAGGAGCCCAAAATTGAAAATGCAAATTAAGAACCCCCGGGGCCACATACATAGCAGGAAGCATTGGTGTGGGCCCCCTAAATATTTTACCTACCTTTCACTAAACTATAATTGTAATACTATGCTGCCCTTTCTGCTTCTGTTCTTTGAATCCCAATTTATCTGGAATGAGGAAGTGCAGGAAACCGAAATTGTAGGTGCAAGTGGGGAACAGATGTATAAACCCCTAAAATTTCATTAGCATGGCATCATTAGAACATAAAAACCTCTGCCCATCAAACTGTCCGCTTCCCTACCTTGAGCCCTAATTTCTCTAGAACAGTGAGGTGCAGATAAACAGAATCATAGGTGCAACTGCGGGACACTTGTGGCTAACACCCCCAAACTTTTATCACCATGGCATCATTACATAAACTCTGCCCATCAACTCGCTGCCCTGTTACCCTACCAGTACCTGAACTCCATTCCAGAGCAATTGGTGTTCAAGTGTTAGAAGTGGGCAGTAATGTGTAGCAGGGCAGTGCGTTTGCCATAGTAATGAAATTTTAGTGTGGGGCAAAGGTGTCCCCTCACTGCAGCTACATTTTCGGCTTTGTACATCCCACCATTCTAGGGAAATTGGGGTTCAAAGAAGAGAAGCATATAGGGTAACATAGTATGACAGTTATAGATTTGTGAAAGATAAGTATAAATTTAGGGGCCCTTCCCCAATGCTCCCTTCTATGTAAGCTTCCTTGTTATGATTATAATGTACTAGCTTTAATTCTTAAGTTCAGTGACAAAGACTTCTGGCCTTTTTACATTTTACAGCGTTTTCCTAATCTGACTTGCAGTACTAAAGCCAACCATTTTAGAAGAGGACTAACATTGGCAATGGCAAATACTTTTTAATCGGTTAATATTTTGAAGTTGATAGATTTGTAGCCTGTTTCCTAATAATGGTTAAGCTCTTTTGAGGAATTTCTTTATGGTAGCTTCACACCAGCATGTTGCAGTAATGTACTAGAAAACATGTTTTTTTGCACTTTACCTTGACACGTAGCATGTTAAAAATGAGTAATTTTTCTTACTTTGGTTCTTTATCCTTGAATAAAGTTTAGCTGAGGACCTAAAATACACATCAAACAAATGCATAATAACATAGAAACGGAAAGGGATCAATTACATTCACTGCACTGTTATAAATTACTTTTTTGCAGACATTCTACATGCTTCAGTTTACTCTAGGGTCAACTCAAGTATTGGACTTCTGTCTCCTGTTTCCATAGTTGCAAAAAATGATCTCACTGCAAGGAAGCTTTTAGAGTAATAGGACACAACAGGAAGTTGTTTAGCCAGATGGCACTAAAGGGTTTCATTTAGAATGCTTACACTGGTGTATTCAATACCGCTGACACAGCAACTTGTTAGCAACCTTCAGTGACAGAAATTTTGTTGAATATATTATCACAGTGGTTTGTTTATCAAAAGTTTTCAACATTATTTTAGTTATCCTGTTTAAAATTTAATTTCTTTGTAACATGTAATATTCATAAATTATAGCGCATTTAAAAAACTTAAAAACTTAAAGCATGGCACATAACTTCTGAGCTATATTTTCCCTTGTATTCAGTTAAAGCTCAGTTTATTGGCAAAATAAATAAATAAATAAATAAAATAAACACATGCTGCTACAGATTTCCAAGCATTAAAAAAATCAGATATCCATTATCTTGGGTAAATCAAAATCTCCTTCTCTCCCCTAAAGAGGAGGGTTGTGGCACCCATTCAGGGTTGTTTAAAAGGACATTGTTAATGATACAATATTTATACCTGTGTCAGTATTTTAATTACACCACATGCATATGTTTGTGACTTGGAAACTAAAAAACGGAACATCAGATTAGTGGTTTGTTCAGTTAATATTACTGGTATGGCAGATCTCGGCTCCCTGCAAAATGGAGCTCTAGCACTCATGGCTTGTTTCCACTGTTGTTGATTGAAGGAATTTTACCCTGATAAATGCTATGCAGCCATGCATGTAGACTGGAAGTGGCTGCAAGAAACCAGCAGCACGTAGATAAAGCAAAGTATGAAAAAGGGGGAAAGCGCTACTGCTACTTTGAAGTTGTTTGCAAAGGAATATTTTTTGCAGCCTTGCTTCTTTAAATGTTTAGAGTAAACACAGGTATTTTCCATGAGTATGCAGGAATTTGTTGGTTAATTTGTGCTCCAACTTTTCTTCAATATATCCTAATTTAGAGTAGGAAAATGGTGATTGCCAGGTAGGTACAACTATTTGGCAATCTTTATAGCTGCTCTCTTGAACAATCTTCTGCTGGTAACTAAACCTTTCAGTTTTCATCTGTGTTTTTTGCTTTGACAGTCTGCACTGGATTGGTGGCCCAAGATCGATGCTGTGTATTGCTACTCAGGAGAGCTTCGTAGCATGTTTGCTGAAACGCTCAAAATCGTAATGCAGTTACATACAGCAATCCGCCTGACACCGGTAAAGTTTTGTATCTGATACCGTGTTCATATTCTTCAGTCACTGCATTTTATGTGTACATCTATGTTTTCTCTATATCATACTAGAAAAAAACCTTTTTTTTTTCCTTAAAGCAACAGAATCCAAATGCAGTGCACATTACCTACTATGCGTTGTCGTTCATAGCAAAAAGGCTGCATGTCCATTTTTCCCCCCCTTATTTTGGTATGATGCCAGCCCATTCATTAAAACTGGATGTGGATCATGTCCAGTGTATTTGACTGTGAATGGTCATATGGTCATACACCTGTGTTCATGGGTGCATTAGGGTAACAGTGAGAAATGTAGTCCATTTTGAAAAACAACCTAGTTTTATTTTCAGCCTCCATAATTACACATTTTAATACTTGTATCTAAACCAAAGATTGATAACAATCTTGTTTGCTTTGTTGGTGTTCAGCGAGTTCATAATACATTTTTAGGGGAATATAGCATATAAGGGAAAATGTATGAAAAATATTCGGCAAGGAGTTTGTATAAGGAGAATGTCATTGATTGGTGGTGCTTTGTCTTCTGCTTACTTTGTTTTTTTTATTGGCTGCTGTCGGTCACATGATCAGATGCCAACCAGTCACTGTTTTGCATGGCAATGGGCTTCTGTTGCTGTAAGTATGACACATTGTAACTACCGCAGAAAAGGCTTCAGGCTTTCTTGCCTTTTCTGTGTATAGTTACCACAGTAGTCACACCATTTCATTTCGAATGCAACAGGCAGCATGTCTTAATTTATAGTAGTTTCACATAGCTATTTTAGCAGGTGAAGCAAGCCTCAGCATACTTAATTTTTTTTTCCATACTTTTTTGGTATCGGAATATTACCTTTTCTTTGTCAATGTCACACACATGTAATCATCCATCAGAATTCCCTGATGTCATTTGTTTAATTCAAACAGTTGTTGTGTCCAGAATCTATGTTCGTAAAATTAAAACTATTTTTATGAACGTATGGCAGCATTTTATAAAGGTTAAGAAAAAACAATCTGGTAATTATGAGGTTTTTTCTGGATTGAAAAATCAACCCCAGTGGGTACCATTGCTTATTGTTAGCCAGGTACCCTATGCTCTTTTGTCCTAATAAATGTACTTGTTCCAAGGTCATTGCAAAAAACAAAACTGTTGTGTTCAAAAATCCTGAGAAATGTCTTGCAGACGTCCACTTTGACCTAATGATGCTTCTGGTCTGGACATTGTGGAGAACAAACTGTGGGTGACTCTTGAGCACTGGGTTTGTTATATAAGTGCTTCCCATACCCTGCTCTGGCAAACTTGGTAAAACTTCCCAGGTCTAAAACAATTGGCATTGCTGGTGTGCCTAACCCACCTCTGAACACTCATTTAAGTATGTTGGTCAGTGAGCTACCTCAACTAGGCTGTTGTATAACACTATTCTGTCCACCTTATTTTTGAAGGGGTAAAACAGGGACAGTGAGCATGGACATCATCATGTGGAAGATGCACCATGTTCTTGTCATTCAAAGCCATGTGGAACTCCAATCTGGTTGCAACTGATATAGCTTGTTTGGGTTAAATGAGTACCTAAGGCCTTGCTTAGTTCCCTGAGCTTAGTTGTTTGTTTGCCTCTCCGGTGCAGTATGTCTTGTTCAAGACACAGGGGAGTAAATCCCATAGTCCTGTCTTGATAAGGTCTGAGCTGTCACAGTCCACCACCATGTCATCTTTCTTTATGAAAAAAATTTCTTTTTTTGTGATTTTCAGATGGACCCTGTAAAAGTGAACTGGTCTCTGGGTCTGCCATCTCTAGGTGGTTCAGACCACTTTTCAAGCTTATGTTTTCAAAAACAGAGCACCATCCTTGCCTGTTAAAGCTCCCTATGCCAGATCTGTCAGTGTCTCTTGGGTATTTAGACAATAATAATAATTTAGACATTCCTTTGTTCCTTGTTAGTGTTTTGATTGCTTTTTCCCACACTTCAATTGAATACTTCAAAGGCAAAAGGTTACCTTTGTCCTTTTATGGGTGATAAAAAAAAAAAAAATTTTTTTTAAATAAAGTGTTACTTGTAGTGCTTTTGTTTTTACAAAATGAGGCATGTGTGTAGTAGGAAGGGTTTTCCTTGATTGACAAGTTTTTGTGTTTGCCAACTTCCTATCCTCCTTTGAGGCAGCAGTAAAACCCAAAGGTGAAAGGTTTCCACTTCCCATCTATGGACCTATTCTACTACATGTCTTATTTTTCAGGTGTAAGTGTTGCAGTTCCTTACATTTTTAGTCTCTGGTATTCTCATTTATTCTGTTGTGTTCTCCATTGTTTAGCTTTCCTAAAAGATTTACAAATATGGTAACTTGTGCACAGATACTTCTGCGTCACAAAGTACTGTTTGTCTCTACTGAAACCTAAAATATGATATTTCACTAGTTAGCCTTTTAGTATAAGTTTGTGAATCATTGGTGACAATTTTGTCCCTCATGCTCAAATACCTATTTTGTGTCAAATCAATTTATAAAGGCTGTGTATGCCAATTTCCTACACATATTGATAATGTCACTCACAATCTTTTGTATTGATGATGTACTGGAATTGTTTTTCCCAGAGTCTGACATTTAAAGAGAAAATGCCATACCTGAAGTTTAAAGAGAAACCAACTGATGTGGAAACAAGAAGTTACAAATATTTGCTACTCTCTTTGGTCAAGCTTATTCATGGAGACCCAAAGCTGCTACTGTATGTAAGTAGATAACCTGTTTAAGCATTTATGATTAATACTAAATTTCATCTCTAGCTAAAACCTTTTTTGGCAGATTAGGTAAGGTATCTCTGACATGATTTCTAACCATTGTCTATTCTAAAACCTAAAGAAAATGCTTTGCAATGTGTAGAACACTTCTGGATCCTAAAAATGTTTCTTTCAGATAAGCATAAAGCTACAATCTTGTGCTTTCCCTATGCCCTGTGCAGCTCCTCTCATTTTCTGCTATTGATAATTGAGGCAGGTCTTCACAGCGATTAGCATAAATAGCATAGAGCTGGCTGGATGGACACAATAGGCATCTGCAGGAGGTGGCTGCTGTTTGCATGACTGGTTGCTCTGGTTTTTTGTGGGATCAGGGGCTTTACTTAAACAATGAATTTACTTCTAATTCTCCATTAGGCAAAGTAATCAGAATTTTGAAATATCACAAATACCTACAGGTACACTTTAAAGCCTGTCTGTGTGTCACTAGCAAGTTAAGAGAACTGCTCACCTTCTGTGTTCAGTGCCCAGGTGAACCTGCCTTAAGAGTACTAGGTTTTTA
The DNA here is from genome assembly GCF_032062135.1 of Pyxicephalus adspersus. NCBI lineage: Eukaryota > Metazoa > Chordata > Amphibia > Anura > Pyxicephalidae > Pyxicephalus > Pyxicephalus adspersus. The sequence goes on along the minus strand of NC_092858.1, from coordinate 78,411,771 downwards.
TGGTTTTTTTTTCTTTCCCTGCTCCATTTTACTTTTCTTAATATATGTATTTATTTAATTTTGATTCATTTTTACTGGCTTATATTTCCAAAAGTGATATAGATCCAATATGTAAAACTGATAAATACTTTCCAGAAAATGTTGAGGTTAGGCATTGCATCTTAGAAAGAAAATAAAATGCAATTGAAGTCTTAACAATTTAGCATAACAATGTTTCTAATTTTATTCAAGTTTAATGAACCATGTAAAGAATTTCACTAACTTTGACACATTTTTTTAATCGTATAAGGAAGAAAAAGTAAGTTGGGTTATAAGTTTTCTACATTTCCTACTTAAAACTAACTGCCTTTGTGTCTGTGTTAAATTACTCAGAACCCAGGAAAGCCTGGCCCTGACACGCAGAACAGCACTGCAGAGCTAATTAATGGATTGGTACAACTGGTCCCACAGACAAACATGCCAGAGATTGCCCAGGAAGCCATGGAGGTGAGAGATCTGTTTTTAGTGGTTGAGCTATGTGATGTTAAATTGTGTTAGTGTGAAATTACAATAATTATGTAAAGTATGTAAAGGTTGTTTATAGGTATCAGCAGAATCTTTAACTGCCCACAATATCTGAAGGATTCCAGGACTTAGGTTTGAAGCTCTGTTTACTCAAAAAAGTGCTCAGCTTAGAAATTGTAAAATAGGCAGAATGACTGCCTATATTTATGGTAAAACAGCTACTAGAGGTTGTGGAAGGTTGGAATAGTTCAGGGGTGTCAAACTCTGGCCCGAGAGGTCCTTTTGTTTGGCCCCCCAAAGAGTTCTGAAAATAAATTGCGTCTGGCCCACCCGCCTGCCACTACGTATTGCAGCGAGTGATGCCACTACTACAATTCCCGGCATCACTCGTGTCTATAGAGGAGCGGCTTGTTCTGTTCTATAGATGCAAGTAATGCTGGGAATTGTAGTCTCTGCATCTTTTGGGTCTATGGAACAGCTCTCTGTCTATGCGTGGCTCTGCATTTGGCTGTTCTTGTTGTCTTCTGTTTAATAATGATAATAATAATAATAGTCACTTTCAGCACTGGAGAAATGTATCTACAAGTGTGGGGAAAAAAGAAGCTGAGGCTCGCGTTCAACTCTAATTATAACTTCTGACCCCCTTAACTTTTTGAAGGTCAGCCATGTAGAAAGAAGAATAATTTGAATGGTAAAGTTGCAGCTGCTGAAGAATGCAGTGTGGAACTTGGGGGCAGAGGTGCTAGAGAAGACTTGAGGGGGGCTGTCAGAGAACTGGTGCAAATAAAAGAAAGGGGATGGAAGAACCAACAGAGAATGAAGTGTGGGTGGTATGCAGGTACATTATGCAGGGTATGTGGTGTGGATGATTGGAAATGGTTAAATGAAGAACTGTGACATATTCAAGTGCGGAGTTGTGGCTGCCAAAAAAGTTCCTGCAAATATTAGAGAACTGGTGAAAGCTATAACAAACATTGGGGACAGGTTACCATTGAAGTTTTACTCAGAAGGCTTCAAATGGAGAAAGGCATAAGATTTTTTCCTAAATAAAATTTAAAAAAATTCTTAGGCCTCTTTCTCTATTATAGGCTGGTTCCAGATTGGATGTTAAGCAATACCTCTTTGTTTTTTATATCAAAATGTTTTATATTTAATGAGAAGGAAAAACTTTTCTCAAATTTTTTAAAAGGTTTCAAAATTGGCCCCTGACATGGTCTAAGTTTTTAATTTCGTGCCCCCTGTGTATTTGAGTTTGACACCCCTGGCATAGATCTTTGTGCATGCATGCCTTCAAACTCTATCAATTTTCTTGGATTAGTACAGTGCTTTCAGTCCTTCACACTTGATCCCACTTGTACCAAATAGATGTATTTAAACTGTATGAAAGCTCCTAACTATGAACTTCCCTTATTTTGACATCATTTGGCCTAATAAATATAATTGGAAGCATTTTGGTGAGACTAATGCAGACATCAGATTTTCACTTCCGATTCTTAGGGGGATCTGAAATGAATTGGAAAGGAAGTTCAACAGGTGACCAATCATAAAAGAGATATTTTGTATGGGTTATTTTTAGAACTTTTTGCCTTATATTTCGATAATTTTTATTGAATGTTTTTTTTAAAAAATGGGGATAACAGTTTATCAGGGAACAGATGGCAATGTCAAGCCACCCCATACAATGGTATGGGATTAACAACTTTTTCAAAGGACAAGGTATAAATAAGGCGGGTACACAGAGTGAGGAGAGCCAGGAGGTAGGGAAATCAGGGGGTGAAGGAGGAATCCATCTAAAGTTTACAAGCATAGGAGGAGATAAGTATATGTGTTATTTAAAGGAGTATGAGATCCATGGGTTCCCTATGTTGTCAAAGTCTAGGAGATTAATTTTGAGAGTGCTTTTGGGTTTATCATTGATCTCATTCTGTTCTTAGTTTGAGCTTAATCCCATCAAGAGATTGACATGATTTAACAAGGTTGCCTTGTGATGCTAAGAACATATATCTGAGTAAGCGTTGTGAATGTTTAAGCAGAGTCAAGTCCACCCTGGTAAATAAGACAAAAAAAATTGTCCATAAGATGAGTTTTCAGAATCATAGAACATAAATGAAATACAGCTTTCCAATATTGTTGAACAATGGGACGGGACCCCCTTATGTGTTCCTTGGTGACCACAGCCTCTACAACAAAGTCGGGACGAGAGATTTGCATGGTAGAGTCTAGCTCAGACCAAGCACCATCTTGGAAGAGTTTTGTAGTTGGATTCGACGAGTGATATATTACCAGATATTTTTGCTTATATGCCACACTACTGCCAGAACTCGGGGTCCCATGTAAACTTATGTTCCCAGGAGCTCATGTAGAATAGTTTTGTTTGGGGGAGGAGAAAGAATGCTATAGATTAAAAAGATTATGCCTTTTGCCTGAGTGAAAGTGCTTAAGACGCTTTCAAAGGGTGTAGGACAGCGTGGCCTGGCCGAATCAGTCATGTCTTTGTCCTTATAAACAAAGAATTTAGTTTTGAAAAAACAAAACAAAACAAAAAACTCAGAAGGTCATGATTATTACAGAAAACCAACAATCCTATGAAAGCGCGAGAACTGAGCATGTCAGCAATGTGTTGAAAACCTTTGTCCACTATTGAAATGCATTAGGATCAAGGATCAAGACCTGGAGGGATGTCACTGTTACCCCAGAGGGGATGACTGGGAGACTGGATGAGTTTAAATCATCAACATTATGTGTTTTATCCCATATTAGTACGGAGTGGGCTAGGGATTGACACAGGTTATGTGATTGTCAATGAGGAGAGGACCACATATGAGATTCTATTGTTTTTTTAGGACGTAAGAGGTTTTCTAACACGACCCATTGAGGTCTCATAGAAGGCAGAGTGCTCGGTGCTAATTGTTAAATCTATGCTGACTTCAGATATTGGTGAGTGTTCTGCAAACAATACTTCCTTTGAACCTAGGGGCATAGAGAGTATGTTTGCTAATTCTGCTTTTTTGAACCACAAATGAAAGTGAAACTTTTCGCTTGTAAAAATGTAAGGTCTCTGCTAGGTATCAATATATAGATATCTTTTTGCCTTAACATTATCCTTCCATTCCTAGTTGGGCCATAATTGGCAACACATAACACATCATTTTTATCTACGGCAGTTTCTTTACCTATTGTGCAAAACATAATATTTTTATTAAAATACCCTAAAATCTGCTTCTTTTGTGTGTGTTTTTAGGCCTTGTTGGTTCTACACCAGTCAGACAGCATTGAACTTTGGAATCCCGATGCACCAGTAGAAACATTTTGTGAAATTAGGTGTGTAAAAAGATTTTTTTTCTCCCAGTAAATACTTGCCTTTATCCTGCTTACTGTCCCAGTATTATTTGTCTTTTTTAATATACAGCTTTAGGAGCTTTTGAGAGTCTACATATTCATTAAAGCAAGCCTAAATCTGACGATTACGTCATTTTATGTATTTGGGTCACTAAAACAATTGGTTGTCCTAGAATAAATAGAAGTACCGTATTTTCCGGCGTACAAGACGACTTTTTAACCCGAAAAATCTATGGCAAAGTCAGGGGTTGTCTTGTACGCCGGGTACCAGTACTTACCTGCAGCGCCCGGTGTCCCCGCGAGTCCCCTCTCTGGTCTGGGGTCCCTGCGAGTCCTCCTGTGCCTCCTTCTGTCTTCCTGCTTTTCAGCTTCCACGAGTCCTCCTGGGCAGGCTCGCGTTGCTTCACAGCAGGACTCGGGTAAGCTGAAAAGCAGGACGTGAGCCTGGATTGGCTCTCCAGTGGAGAGCCTGGATTGGCTCTTCACTGGAACACGCCCATTCATTAAAGGAACGTGCCCATTCATTACTAAGAACTAGTAGTGTACAGTTCTTTCTGCCTCTCAGTTCTCTCACAATAGTGAGATCTGACAGGCAGAAGGAACAGTACAATACTGGGCATATAACACGACCCCCAAATGATTGGTTAGAGTGGGGGGTCGTCTTATACGCCCAGTCGCCTTATACACCGGAAAATACGGTATGTAAATGAATATAGTATGAGTTTGTTTTGTCTTTTTAGCTGCTGTCTGTATATATTAGACATTGAAGATATTTTTCTTTTTTTTTTTCTACAGTTCGCAAATGATTTTTTACATCTGTAAAAAGTTGATTGGTCATCAGATGCTCAACAGCACAGAAGTCCTTAAATGGCTCAGAGAAATCTTAATCTGCAGGAATAAATTTCTTCTTAAAAATAAGGTATTTCCAGAAATATGATGTATGACAATATTTTTATTTGCAGCATTTTTTGTGTTTTGTTCTGCAATGATCTTATACTCGGTCCTTTTGTTTTTGTTGTTTTACTAATATTTAAATGGGTTATAATAATAATTAAATAGAATATTAAGTGACTAATAGGTGATTATTAAGGGGTAATTCTAAAAGGGAGTGTAAAGTCAGTTTGTAATGAGTATGGCCAACATCATTGTATTTCTAACCATCAAGTACATTTCTTTTTGAAATGTGTTTGAAAAGCTGTTTATAAAGTTTTAAAAGTTTAGCTTTTAAAACACTTGGTAGCAACACCGAACACCATAAATAAAAAAAATAAGATTAACAGATTGGCCTAAAGGTAAAGAGTTTTAAATATACCAATTGGTGTTCATACCTTTGCAAATAAGAAGTGCTATGTTATGAAAAGAGGAGGTTATTCAAAGATTCCTAGAAATGTCAATGATATAAAAAAGTTTGGTAAGGAGGAAAAGCCTAAAATACTTTTAGCAATTTTGCTAATCTAATCAGCAACTGAATCAATATATTGTTCTACATAAACTATCAAGTGTGTTTAATAAAGGCAAGCAGAAGTAGTAGTATGTTCATGTGTTACTGTATTCACATTTTTCTCTCTTTGTGGCTTTTGCTGATTGGTCCACTTGCTGGAAGCTAGGAAATTGTTTCTGAATATTCACGTACAATTTTTTATCAATCAGTGCACATTTTTGTCATTTTGCTGTAGAAATAATAATAAAAAAATCGCCTATAAATATTATAATTGCTCTAACTTTTAAGAAACTCTAAGAAATTATTTGCATGTTCACATTAAAAAAACAAAACAAAAGAGGACCCCCAACACATTGCCTGTTGTTTAACTGTCTAATCATCAATTGTATGTCTCTTCTAGACAGTAAAGCTCTGTATATTTTTTTATCTGTACCTTAAGGCTCTGTATTTCCCACTGTGGGTAGATCAGACAAAGTGAGAAAGATCATTAATCGATATGTCGAATTTAGCATTCCTTCAAAATATATTAAACTGGTTAAACATTTAGAAGATGCCTTGTAAGTGACAGGGTATGTAGTCTGCCATTCCTGACCTTTTAAAAGTACTATTTGTCTGGCTCTCTTGATTTACTATATTTTTAATTGACCTGGAACAAGTGAGAAGTAAGCAGAATCATAACTCCTGATTTGCTGTAAATCTAGTTGTAAATTATATGTATATATGCCATGTATTTTGCTCTGTGCACTGTAGAATATTCTCCTGGTTATTTCTTGTAGGAGTGTGCTGCTGTTGGAAGTGCAATTCCAATATGTCGTCAAGCCCATACAAAATTAGAGGTTTGTCTGTACATGTTTCTTTGGAGCCCTGACATTGAAGCAGTTCTAGTGGCCATGTCCTGTTTCCGAAGCCTGTGTGAGGAGGCAGATATACGTTGTGGGGTTGATGAAGTATCCGTTCATAATTTCTTGCCAAATTACAACACTTTCCTGGAGTTTGCATCTGTAAGCAACATGATGTCTATGGGTAAGCATATGGAACATCACTAAGTTCACGTTATTGGTGGTCAATTGGATATTTCTGTTGAAAAGCAATTTGCATATGTTTAAAACATGCCTGGAGTGTTTACCAGTGATTTCACACTGACTAGTTTTGATTGGCCTTTTCTTAGTTTGAGGCTGCTGATCTTAAGCATGTTTGCTTCCTTAGAATTCTCATGCAACCAACTGTGCCTTTTACTTGATGCCCTTTGTATATTGCTTTATCCTTTTACAGTGATCAGCATTTTTATCTATGTTGAATGTTAGTTTTATAGTATTCAGTCTTTATCTGGTTGACCTTGCTACGGATTTTGTAGGTAGAGCTGCTCTACAAAAGCGTGTCATGGCCTTGCTAAGAAGAATAGAACACCCCACTCCTGGGAATACAGAAGTAAGGTCTTTTCTTTTTCTTTTTAGTTTTTTTATTTTAATAAAACTTTTTAAAACCATTTGTTTATTTCTTTTATCTCTGTTCCTAGGCTTGGGAAGATACCTATGCGAAGTGGGAGCAAGCTACAAAGTTGATTCTAAACTTCCCAAAGACTAAGCTGGAAGATGGCCAGGTTCCTAATAATATGTTTTTTAATACATTTGAAAGCCCTACTTAAGCAAAAACTTGTAATTTAGCTCTGGACAGAAAAGGGTTATACAGTTCTGTTCAGAAAAATATCAGTGTGTTTAAAAAAAAAAAAAAAAAAAAAAAAATCAAACTCCTTAGAATAGCTTTTATTTTTATGCACACAAATGCATTTGGTTTAGTCCCACCCAGGAAATACAAGTTTTTTTTACCCCCCCCCATTACTCATTCTTCAAACCCCTTGAAGTGTTCTAATTCTTCCTACTCCTAAATACATGTACACCCTGCCCATACATAAATATTATTATAGACTTAAACATTAATTTTAACACCTATTTATAAAACAGGGAATCTGACATTCCCTTAACAATTTCTGATAGGAATCAATTATTGGCTTTGAAACACATGGATCTGAAAGATTCCCACCTGGGAATGTTTGAGGGAATATCTGATTCCCTATTGTATAATTAGAACCCTAATTTTTTTATGATTTTCTTTTGTTTAATATCAATTGATCATAGTTGCATTGAACACTAAGAAGTAGTTCTTCTGCTCATGTTTTTTTTCAGTGTAAACATACTGTTTATAATGACTAAGCTGAATGTTTTTTTTTTTTTTTTTTAGGTAACAGAAAGCCTTCATAAGACCATTGTGAAGAGGCGAATGTCTCATGTAAGTGGTGGTGGTTCTATTGACCTGTCTGATACAGATTCGCTACAGGAGTGGATTAACATGACTGGCTTTCTTTCGGCGCTTGGTGGAGTCTGCTTGCAGCATCGCAGCAATGTCGGACTAGTTACTTACAGTCCTCCTATGGGTCCTGTTAATGAGCGCAAGGGCTCTGTTATTTCAATGGTTTCTACTGAAGGAAATGCAGAAACTCCCGTCAGCAAGTTTCTTGATCGGCTTCTCTCGTTGATGGTCTGCAACAATGAGAAAGTTGGAATTCAGATTCGGACAAACGTTAAAGATCTGGTGGGTTTAGAGTTGAGCCCTGCTTTGTATCCAATGCTGTTCAATAAAATGAAGAACAACATCAGCAAGTTTTTTGATTCCCAAGGACAGGTTAGTAAAATATGGGTTTTATGATGAGCTAATGTGTTGAACATATGTGCACATAGGTTGTTTTTGAGTTTGGAAGTGTATTTCAAAAGGTAATAGTTCATTTGTTGCAGCCGTTTTATACATCAACTTTTGCAAATTCCCTTGGGTTCACTTGGAAAAATTGTTATTTCAGTGTGTCCTGTTCTTTACATTACAGGTCTTGCTTAATGACACAAACACCCAATTTGTTGAACAGACAATTACGATCCTGAAGAACTTGCTTGATAATCACACAGAAGGCAGCTCTGAACATTTGGGACAAGCTAGTCTAGAGACCATGATGCTAAATCTAGTCAGGTAACTGTTTACCTAATTTGACAAGCTTTCATACATAAACTGAAACCCAATCAGAGAAATTGACTTTATATATTTAAATTACTCCACATGATACCTACAGGAGCATTAGACAGAGGTGTCTGTAGAGTGTTTTTCCTCTTGTTCTTGCCCTTGATTCTGTAGCCTATTCTTGGTCTTATCCTACAGTTTTCATCATTTTATTGCTGTGATTCTGCAGTTCCAAGCATTTCTGCCCTCATTTTCCATTCCACCTGGCCATTGTATTTTTCCTACTTTTCATTGCTGCCTCCTGCTCTGCAATCTTTCAGTGTTGTTGGATCCTCCAAAAAAGCTGTGTGGGTCTGAGTTTGTGCATTGTGCTGAACAGAATTTATCTTCTGGTACCCAACTATGAAGTAGAAGCTTGGAAATTTAGTGAAATATTTACAATTAATCCCTTACGTTCAGACAGGGGTCCGGTTTGAATATTTATGTGCTCCCCACCACACTTCTAAACTTGTTCAGCCATAGATTAACAGCACTATTCAAAGCAAAAGAGTCTGATTGGCAATCCTGGCCCCCAGATTTCAACTTCAATACCATTGGTATTCAATTGGTAGATTAATATTATTATATTATAGTGTAATAGTTCTGTTTTTTTCCCTTCTTTTGTCTTTTGTTTACATTTCTTTAAATTATTTGGAAGTGTGCACTTACAATTTTGGGGAAACAGGAATTGTATATTTTGTCTTAAAGTGTGTTTTTTGCCTAGAGTTCTCCATTTGCTTTATTACTTCATTGACATTTGAGTGTATTCATATTGTGTAATTAGAATTATTTGTCCTCCTCACATTTTCACAGATATGTACGTGTTCTGGGTAACATGGTTCATGCCATACAGATCAAAACCAAGCTGTGTCAACTGGTGGAAGTGATGATGGAACGGAGAGATGATCTTTCTTTTTGTCAAGAAATGAAGTTTAGGTGAGATTCTCTTTAAATGGTCTTTAAAATCAAACATTTCCAAAATACAAGTATATAAAGATGGTATATTGTATAGTGCCCCCCTACTGATGGCTCGCTAGGTTTCCTTTCCATTTCTTGGTCCTTTTCATATACATCGTGAAAGCATTGAGGCTAGAACAGAAAAAAACTGTAAAATGAAAACAAAAATTTAAATTGCTGTAATGTATGCACTACAATTTCATTGACCGTTCTGATTCACTTGATGTTTCTTTAATTCCCAGGAACAAGATGGTTGAGTACTTGACTGACTGGGTTATGGGAACATCTAACCAAGCTGCTGATGAGGATGTAAAATGCCTCACAAGGTATTCAATAATATTGTTTCGATACCAAAAAAAAGTCTTTATTTATCAATGTCAGACAACAGGGCCAATGAAAAAAGCTGAGCATTATGAGAGTTAATTTATTCTAATTTTACTACTTTTTTAAATTTGGCATGAGTTATTCAGAACACAAAAGATGAAATAGATATTGTATTGCTATTTATTTTGTAATAAAGGGTTAAATTTATATACAGTACTTAATTACAGTGCAACAAAAATCAGATAATGCCTGAAATCTCTCTATCTCTTTACCTTTAAGGAGGTGATTATTATATACCGTGATAACGAGTGATAAAAAAAATATTTTACTTTCTGAATTGTCTTCCAAGCATATTTTATCATTTTACTTGTTAACATAAGTAGTTTTTAAACTGCTACTTTAAAAAAAAATCTATTTTTGCAAGTATATTTTTAATATTTTACTGCCTTTAGTACTATATATATGAAATAGGAAGCAAAATGAAGAAAAATCCTTTGACCCCAATGTGTTTTTTTATCCTCTGTATTCTATGCAGAGATTTGGATCAAGCAAGCATGGAAGCAGTGGTATCTCTTCTTGCTGGCCTACCTCTTCAACCTGAGGAAGGAGATGGTGTTGAGTTAATGGAAGCCAAATCCCAGTTATTTCTCAAGTAAGTTTATATTTCCATTTACAGAGGAACATCCCTGATTAGTTATTAGCAGTGTTCATATAGTGCTAGCTTGTTTTGTAGCATGTTGCATTTTTACCAGATTTAGGAGCTCCTACAAACTTAGCTTACTTTATATGACCTGTTGTCTAAAGGTATTTCTTTCTAGCTTTCATGTTTATCTAACTTCTTTGTCTGTCACACTGATACAACAGCTTCTGTCCTTGATATGTTCAAAAAAAAATTCACGTAATTGGGGGACCAGAGGCAGTGTTGGAAGGGTCTCACAAATGCGTTTCTTTGTAAAATAATGAACACTCCCCATCATGTTATCGAAATGAGAAGATGGAGTAAGTTTTTCTTTTGGCCAATCATACTTCATGTCCTAGGGAAACACTGCTGCTGCTCTGTGGATTGAGTATCCACCGTTGCCACCATGAGTGGTTTGTGATACTTAGGTCAGTTTATTAGGTACCAGTCACCTTTTTGGCTATCTGTAAGGGCGACATTCTTCCCACTGGCCAGAAATATAATAGGCATTTATCTCACTGATCACTACAGTAATGTACTGTTAGCTGTGGATATAGTAATTATAGTAGGGTTTCCCAAAGACCTGAAAGTTGGGTTTCCTCAAGAGGTTTTTCAAAGTTATTTCAATGGGTCCCCCACATTAAAAAGTTGAGGAACACTGCAGTAGATAGAGTATACATTTAGCTGAACACAGAGTTTGTCCCCTATGATGCTCAGGTCTCCCTCTAGTAGCCTATTGCAGCACTTCTTCAGCTCCACTTGATTTACACAAAAAATCGACCTGCAGCTTTGCACATATCTTTTTAGATGAAGTGCAGACTTTAATTTAATTTGTTGACACAACTGCAAGAACATCTAAAGACACTGCTGACCACATTACACTGCAATATGCATTGATTTGTAATTGTGTTTTATAATAAAATATTCAAACCAGTTTTTTGTTTAGATACCTATCCTAAATAATTTTAAACACAGAAAATCAGTATATATGTATATGTCCATTAAACCAGCTCATAGGTAACCATGTCTCAACATGGACATTGGCCAATTTAGAGGCCCAAATCAACCGAACCAGCTTGGTTGTATGATTGTAAACTTACCCTGCACATCTTTCTTTTAGGTATTTCACACTGTTCATGAACCTCCTGAATGATTGCAGTGAGGTTGAGGATGATGGCACACAGACAGGTGGCCGGAAGAGAGGCATGTCCCGGCGCTTAGCTTCCTTAAGGCATTGTACAGTTTTGGCTATGTCTAATCTTCTGAATGCCAACGTGGATAGTGGCCTTATGCACTCAATAGGTGAGTAGCCAAGGCTGGCTGTGTGCCCTTTATGATATGTTTTACTGAAGCAAATTAGATGTACAATTTGATTGCTGCATGTTTTGATTTTAGGTCTTGGCTACCATAAAGACCTACAGACAAGAGCTACATTTATGGAAGTCCTTACAAAAATTCTGCAGCAAGGAACAGAGTTTGACACATTAGCTGAGACTGTTCTTGCTGACCGCTTTGAAAGGCTGGTGGAACTAGTCACCATGATGGGAGACCAAGGGGAATTGCCTATTGCAATGGCTCTTGCCAATGTGGTTCCTTGCTCACAATGGGTAAGTTATATTTCTTGCTTTTTAAGTAGTAATAAAACAACTGAATGGTGTTTTTGGTGACAATATAATTGTCCTTTTTACCTCCCAATAATCTAACTTGTTGCATGAATAAATCTTCAGGCTGCGTTTCACTGATCAACCTCTTTATAGTCCTTGGAAGAGCAGTGAATAGCAGTGAATCCTACCAAACATAGTAGGGCCCATCCTTTACTCTTCATGTAAGCTAGTTTAGTAATTTACAGGGCAATAATACCTCTGCTTAATTTTAAAAGTGACAAAAACTGTTGTGTGTGCAGTTGCACTAGCTTGATTTTTTTTGGAATGCATAAGTGCACTATATTTTGTTTTGCTAGGTGTTACCATTTTTCATATAGTTTTTGTACCTGTAAAGATTTTTTTTTTTAAATCCTCATTGAAATGATTTTTTCCCCCTGCTTTTTCTATTTAGGATGAACTTGCAAGAGTTCTTGTGACACTCTTTGATTCTCGACATCTACTATACCAGCTCCTGTGGAATATGTTTTCTAAGGAAGTTGAGCTAGCAGACTCCATGCAGACACTTTTCAGAGGAAACAGCTTGGCTAGTAAAATCATGACGTTTTGTTTTAAGGTTTGTACAGTTTGATTCCTGTATATAATTTTTATGAGCATTTGTATAGATCCTTTAGATCTTCCTCACTCTATCCAAAAATTTAAAAATAAATAATTTGGGTGGAGTTTTAGGCAAATATTATAACTTAATTTTTTGTAAATTTGCAACAACTGTTTTATATTTGGATATAAAAATTTCTGCGGGTGCAGATAACATGCTATTTCTTAACATCTAGAGTTTAGTTTGCAAAGTCTACTGGTTTTACGTTCTATAAAGGTTTAACAACATTCTAGTTGTAAGGGAATAAAGCTGCTATGCAAATTACGATTTTCTCATTTGTGACAGATTCCACTTGAAGTTTGTTTCAATGGTTTCCTATATCCTTTCTAGGTATATGGGGCCACATACCTGCAGAAACTTTTGGAACCACTATTGAGACTGATCATAACATCTCCTGAGTGGCAGCACGTCAGTTTTGAAGTGGACTCTTCAAGGTGTGAACACTTTTCATCTCATCAGAACCAATAAGCTTTTTCATTGTTTTGAAACAGTTTCACAGTTTAATTGCAGAATATTAGGGTCAATATCAAACAATATTGCATTTACTTGTAGCAAAGATAATTGGCGTTTTCCCAGAATGAAATGTACAATTTTGATTTGTTTTTGTTATTGAATTAATGTATACCATTGCATAATAGATTTCTCACTGCTTGCATAGTTTATTAGCATTAGTTTCCAAATTTTATTGATGCTTTTTATATACCTTCAAATATTCATTATATTCATTGCTCTTAAATGACTTAACATGAGTTGGTTTTACTCTGTTGGGAATGTAATTATGTCTTTGAAGGTTGGATGGAGTTGAAAGCCTTGATGAAAACCAGAGGTGTCTACTGCAGATGACTGAGAAATTCTTTCATGCCATTATAAACTCCACCCATGAATTCCCTACTCAGCTGCGCAGTGTGTGCCATTGTCTCTACCAGGTATGCTAAACAGAAAAATAGCTGCTATATTTTACAGGAAGCAGTTACTGTCGCTCTTTTTTTTAAGTGAATAAGTATTCACTTCACATTATAACTATAATGTTGCTTCACTGAAGTTTGCAAATCCTGCCAATTTCTCCTATTGTTACAGTACCTGTAAGTTAATTATTATTCCACAATTCAAAAATCACTGTTCGTAGCAGCAGTAAAGTAGTACATGTTGATTCGGTGTCTCTTAAAGCTTTTTTATTGTATGTTGTTTTAGACTTTGCATCCACTTTATTGTAGATTTTTGCTGAAGTAAACTATAGGTAAGTATGTTAGCAACATCATGAGCTGGCACCATTAAGGAGGTGGACAGAGACATGCTACTGTTGGACATCATTTAGTGGAGTTTTCATTTGAAGAGACAAAATATTGGTCATCAGCCCTAATTTTGAAAAAAAATGCTTTACTCAGTTTTGTTCATAATAGTAAAGATTCTTTAGGTGTGAAGATTTGGGTTTTCCTGGTCACCATTACCCAAAGTAGAATTAGATTTTATTTTACAGGCAACGTGGAAAAAAAATAGTTAAATATCGCAGTAGGATTCCCATTCAGTGCTAAATATTGTGATTTTCCAACTGCTTGAAGTATCACCTCGTACTAGTACTGCTCAAAAACTCTGATCTTTGCCTTAAGGCAGTGACATCCTGCTGTACTGGAATTTTGCGGGGATCTTAACAGTTTTACATGCATTCTATAGTCTGATTATGGGTTTTCATGTTAGATATGTTAGTGAATTAACTTAATTATTAAGGTTTTATTGATCAGCCATATTAAATATCAAAAGAGATAAAATCAAAATGTTGTTCAATGTGGTTAAGTTTATTGGTATAGTTATCTAGTATTGTTTAAAGTGTAACATAAAAAGTTACTCAAATAGATCTTTAGTGGGATAGACATTGTGCTGACAATCTGCTTTTTAAAGTACAGTTGACATTCAAAAATCCGGCAACCTCGAGACCCGAGGAGTGCCGGATTTTTGAAAATACCAAATTTTTTAAAGTTATACTTGCCTCCACACACAGGCCAGCCTTCCTCTCGAAGCACCAGCGGACATCTGGCACTGTTCCAGGCAGCAGGCAGCAGGGACGTCTAAAGGTGTATTTAGTGTAGTAAGCAAGACCTAACCGCTGTTTCTGCAGAACAGGGCCATCAAAACATCATCAAAAACGGATCTGAAAATCATGCCTGAAAACTGAAGAAAACAGATTATCGATAGTCGGATTTTCGATTGTCAACTGTAGTAGCTGCACTCTTTCATTCCAGTAGTCATGTAATATATAACTTAATAAGACTAATTAATCTAGCAGGCATCAGGGTCCAGCTGCTTTCTCACATAGTCTGACATAGTCTGACATGGGCTCTTCTTTTTCACACATAAATACTAAAATGTATTGCAAACGTGGGTATTTTGTTTTATTGCAGAAGAGATTCAGTATGTTACTTTTACGATAAAGAGGTATATAACTGGTTTCAGTATCTTCAAAAATAATTAACAAAATTTAAAGCCTAACTTCCACAAAAATATGTTGCAAAAGAGAATTGCAAGGTTGTATTGCCATCCAGTCACTCTTCATGGTAGGAAACAATGTTACAGGGATACAGACAAAAATACACTTTATCTAGAAGTAAATGGTTATAACAACTTAAGGTGGTTTTTATTGCTGTCACTACCTTCCTGTCTCAATTACACCCACTTCCTTCTATGGAATACATAGATGTGAAAATACAACTGACCCATATTTTAACTCTTTCTCTGGAGATGTAGCTCAGAATATAAATATGCAAGTCTGACTTAGTTTTTTGCCAGAGAGGGGCAAGTGAAGGGAACGGTCTGTAACCCCTAATGGTAAAATTGGAAGTGGAAATGACTGTAAAGATTCATCTTACTTTTTTTTATTAAAATCAAGGAAGAACTTCTGTCATTTATTTCCTGTGTCCTTTTTTTGTGACACGTGTTCACTGTATGGCCCCTGTATTGTGATCTAACTCATCAGTAACCACCCATAAACAGCCGGGTGGTTACTGAAAAGTGCTGGGTGGTGTGCCCAGCTAAAAGGAGCTGGGGAGAACACTGTAGTTGAATTGGAGTTTTTCATTAAACACCATTCAAGCCTAAAAATATGCGCAAGTTAGAAAAAAGTTAATGTTTCCCATGTTTTTCTCAGCAATTGTATTGTGCTTGTATTTTTATGTCCTATTACGAGTGGTTTTCCTGTAAAGAAAGCTTGTTCAGTCAGCCTGGCATGCTGAACTACAGAACGTCACCTTTTTCCCAGCAAACAGTTCTGCTGCTTTGACTGTGTGTAGTAAAAAGGCTGTTGGTAAATGTAATGCAGGGCAGGCACGTCCATGGCCAGTTCTATGCCTACATAAATGGAAGTTAAACTCCCAGCAGCTGCCCCTGTAATAATTTTATACACTTGAGGTTGATGTCAAAGGAAAAGATAATAGCTGTAGAGGTTGGTTTGTGGGTAAAGAAAGCTAATTGCTGGGCTTTTATACTCTGTCTGCCATGTGAAGATTGCCATGGAAGTACCTATGGCTCTAGTGCAGGGGTCGGCAACCTGCGGTTCTTCAGCCTCCTTGTTGTGGCTCTCTTTGGCCGCCAACGGGCGATCCCTGATTGGGGGATCTTCTTCCTCCTGTAGACACTGCAGAGAAGGGGAATTCAACCTGTGAAATAAATCTACCAGGGGGCGTATACAATGATGTCATCGTCAGGAAAGTTTCACAGCTGTGTTTTGTGTATGAATGATGCCTTTCATCTCTCCCAGTACAAACCTCCATATCTCCTAAATAGTAAGCCCTACTGACTTGAAATTTCAGGGTACAAAGGGGACCCTCATAGCTAGCAGGTACCCCAAATTTCACCCCCCCCACCTTTAACAGCTTTCAAAATATGGGGGTTAAATTAGAAAAAATAGTTAAAATTGAACATCAGGGTTGCTGTTTTAAAAGTAGGTGTGTCTGGAAGCCCGAAATTAAACATACAAATGATGTAGTCCCGGGGCGACTTACATAGCAAGGAGGTGCGAACCTCAAATTTATACCTACCTGTCACAAAACTAGAAATATTATACTACAATACACTGTCCCCTTCCCTACTTTGAACCCTAATTTCTCTAGAAAGGGGAGTTGTACAAAACTAAAAATGTAGGTGCAAGTGGGGGACACCTATGACTAACACCCCCTAAAATTTCATAGTTGGGCCATCGTCAGAACATAAAGTACTTTGCCCATCAAAAAAATCTACCCTGTTACACATTGCTGGAGGCTTATAGCACCTGAACCCCAATTTTTTAGGAATTGGGGGAGGGGCGTACAGGTGAACAAAATTAGAGGTACAAGTGGGGGACACATGTGGCTAGCACCCCCTAAAATTTCATCATTAGGCCATCGTCAGAACATACAAAAACTCATCAAAAAATCTACCCTGTTCTAAGGTAAGTTTTTTAAGATTTAATCCCACAATGTACCGTATTTTTTCAAAAAAAGCTGTGTTACGTTTTGCAGCTCCAGACTATTTTTCTTTAGTGAAAGAGGGAGCAAAATGGCTCTTTTGACAGTAAAGGTTGCCGATCCCTGCTCTAGTGTGTGGCAACATTTTGGTTTTCAATGCGGTGCAATAAACTTAAGATGTGATTTTGTGTGTGAGTCTGACAATTTATTGCTGTTTTGTTATTTATAATTCAGTTTGCTGTATTATTTTGTCTATCTTTTAATATTTTATCGCTATAATGTTTTATCTGGGATGTTTTTAATCCTTTACATGATCATAAGCATATTTGATTGATTTATTGGGACTCAATTTTTTATTTTGGTATTCTGAAAAGTGTGCGTATATATAATGTCTCCTTACTTGTGTTAAAATTAAGAACAAGTACAGATGAAAAATCTTAACAAAGATTTTTTAAGAGTGTTGGCTATTTTGGGACTTGCTAATTTTGAGAGATTTAACATTCCACTTCTGTGTGTGAGATTGCCTGCAAAATACGCAATGTTAGCAAAACGTGTATTTGTACATCTTGGTTTAAATAAAATGGTCCTTTTTTACACCATGTCGTTAAACTGATTGTGCAAATAGTAATGCAGTTTTCTGTTCTACGTTTCATTGATATACAATCCTGTTCCCAGGAGTTTTTAGCAGTAGCTTTAGTTTTGCTGACCATGTAGAAATTCAGACTTCCAAAGGAACATCATGGGAATTTATACAGGTTCTTTTGTGATGAATTTTACATTAATAGTCTGTGCTAGAGTGTCATCCTTTCCTGTAATATATACTCATTTATTTAAAGTTAACACAGCCAGTACAGCCAATAAAACATCTGTTACTGTAATTACTAAGTAGCGATTATAATTATTTTTTGGTTTCTTAATTTTAGGCTTTGAAAATTATAAAAATATTTGTACTTGTTTCTGTCCCTTTTTCTGTTTCCTTATCATTTGCCCATGCCAAAGTTTTAACCTTTGGTATCAAAATTTCTTAATAATGGGGCCAGCATCTACACTTTTATATCAGTTCTGTTCATTTTAAAGAGATATGTCAGAGGGTGTAAAGTCATATAAAAAAATGAAAGACACGTGCAGGGAGATGTGTGCAGAAAATGGACAAATGTGTTACTACCTTACTGCTTGTTTAGCAAATGATGCTGTAAGCAGCAATAAACAGGGTCTTATTTTAAATGCATTCAAACAAGATTTACAAAGATCCCCTACTAGATTTGCCCATGTTTTGAATTGGATTTAACTGAGAAATGAGTAATTTTACTGTGAATATTATGTTAAAAAATGTATAAATGTTCTACAAGTAAGTGAGTTGACACTGGATTTCTGCTGTCAATAGATGCCTTATTTACTATGTTTTCTTTTTCTTTTTACTATTTCTTTATTGTCTTGGATATTATTAATAAACAGTATTTATATAGTGCAAACATAATATGCAGTGCTGTACATCAAATAGGGAGTGCAAATGACAGATACAGAGAAGTGACCCAGGAGTAGGAGAGGACCCCGCCCCGAAGAGTTTATAATCTATGAGATACACAACAACAATGAAAGATTGGTTTAATATGGACAATTTAAAGAACTTTTTGAATAGGGTTTACTTTATAAAATTTCATTAATGTCTCATGGAAGTCTCTGAAAACATAAAGTCTGAGTCTTCCAATACTTAAGACCAGTGGTTGTCTGCCTACAGAATGCATTTCTTACCACTAGTATGCAGCACTGACAAAAATCACAGTTATCAGCTGACCTGATTTCTGGCAGAATGAACTGATATTTTTTTCCCACTTTTAGAACTGTTAAAAAATGTTTTAAATATACAATTTAAGAGAAAAAAAGTTTAAGATTTACCCACACCTAATGTCAAAAATACAGCAAACTGTGCGTGAGAGTGCAGATTTACCTAAATTAAAGTAGAAAGTCAAATGCAAGTCAGAAGCATTTATAAAGGAAAACGGTTTTAGAGGCATCTTAATCCAGATATAGAATGATCAAGCAGTTTACAGGTGCGAACAGAGGAAAACCGTTCCTGTGTCATTATTGTTGGCACTCATGCTCTTCATTTTTACTCTTCCTAATTTTTCTGTGATTTTGTTCTATGGAGCCCCAACATTTTCTCTTCCAGCACAGTGACTTTGTCGTAGTTTCATTGTTTTACAACCACAGGCTTTTGTCAGGACTTATTTCCTACAGCCATAGGTGCTCTATGGTGCTGTAGTTTGCAATGCTGATGTAATGTGACATTTCTGGCATAGAACCCAGGATTCACTATACAAGTAGTGCTGTTAAAAATTTAGAAATGGCCAAGAAGTAGCCAAGACAACTTGTTAAGGCCAAATTCAAATGGGCAGTTGAAAACCATGCAGGTAACTGCTCCCAGTTGCTCAGCGTGCTTACTGTCAATGCTAGACCAGTCTAGTGGCGTAGAGCAGTGGTTTTGACAATTGGTTGCTACAGTCAGTGGTTCTGCTGTGTGAACAGCTGCCTGTTTGAATTTGGCTAAGTGTATCTTTGTTTTAGCTTTTGCATTCCATCTTTAAAAGGTGTTTCACCAATGCATTGCATATTCTTATGTACCCAGTTTTATTGCAACATTTCTGTTTACATGGCTGTAGTTTTTAACTCTCAGAAGTGTAAAGTGTAAGTGTAAAATCATATACATCCATGCTGTTGTTGTGGGGAAATTTTGCCTACTTCAAGACAAACTATAAAAACTAGGAACTTGAATTTTGGTTTGTTCATTGACATGATAAAGAGCATTACCAGAAATAGTAGAATTGATTGGAAGTGTGTAATAGCAGTTTATGTAATTTTAAATTCATAAAAAAACATGACTTTATTCCATGACTGTGTGTTACATTCTGCTCAGTATATCTGTATGTGAGAGACCACATTGTGTTTTTGTTTTTATTTAATTTTTTTTATTTTGCTTTGTGTAGTTGGTGCTGTGACTTGTTTGTGCTCATCTCTGTCCTGTAGGCAACTTGCCACTCCCTACTGAATAAAGCTACAATAAAAGAAAAAAAGGAAAACAAAAAATCAGTAAGTTTGTAGAACTTTCTCTTAGCCATTTTCTTCCCCAACACAACAAAAAATTTGGAACCAAAATAAACCTAAACCGCTTTCGTTATGTTCTATTTATTTGTTAAAACATCTTCACTCCAGTCCTTCACTGTCAAAAAATCATTCTACTAATTCTGGCTCAGAAAGCTTTCATTTCAATTAACACACTGAAATTCTTTTAGTTTTGCTCCTCTTCTGTGTGACTGAATGATACAAAAGATAAGAATATGGTTTTGGCTTTACTGCTTGAGTATTGTTGACAATACATAATGCAGAGTTTGGTTGTATACTATTTTTTAGACTCTATGGTGCACCACATCTGTTGCTTTTTAGATGCTTGGGGTGTATAGGCCATTTCTTTTCTGAAAAGGGGTCTTTTTCTTACTGTTATCTGTTAATGAACATGTGAAATGTAAATTGTTTTAAATTTCCCATTGGCTAAGCTTTAGACCTTTTCTTATCCCAAATCTACAGCTCAAGGTCAGGTAAGTACTACGATTTATTTTGACTTGCATTATTACAATAATTTGTTATAGTATCGGGTATGTGTAAACCCTAACAAGGATTTTATTTGCTCTCTTCTAAACTGGTAAATATACCAGTTGAGCTGTTTTATTTATATCTATTTTATATATATTTTTCTGGAATGTAAATAAATGAACTGTTGATCTTGTCAGAAATTTTAGTGTTTTCTCAAGAAGTCCTACCAGGTCTTTAGATGTGTACATACACTTGATGATTGTCTCCCCAGATGAATGATCATAATAAAACACTTTTACCCAAGGGAACAGCTTTAGGGTACCGGTATATGTAACCTGAGATTTATTTCAGGCTACTGTGTGTGAATAAAATAGTTTATATATCGGACACATTTTGTTCTCTTTTGGATTTATACTGACTTTTTTATTTTTAGGTGGGAAAAAATGTTTTGATTTAAAGTGCATTTTAAAAGGAACTAGTTCGGTAATCACCAGTCGTTTTTTTTGTGCTTAAATAAATATTTCTACAGTGAGGGAAAGAGGTATTTGTTTCCCTTCTGATTTTGCACGTTTGTCCTGTTAAAAAAATGACCAGTCTATAATGGTATTGGTGGGTTTATTGTAGGTGTGAGAGACACAATAACCACAAACCCAGTGCTCAAAAGTCAGAGCTTGATGTGCATTGTAATGCGTGAAATAAGTATTTGATCCCCTATCAACCAGTCTGGAGACTGGCTAGGCCACTCCAGGACCTTCATGTGCTTCTTCTTGAGCCACTCCTTTGTTGCCTTGGCCGTGTGTTTTGGGTCATTGCCATGCTGGAATACCCATCCACGGCTCATTTCCAATGCCCTGGCTGAGGAAGGAGGTGCTCACCCAAGATTTGACGGTACATGGCCCTATCCATTTCCCTTTGATGCGGAGATGGTCTCTTGTCCCCTTAGCAGAAAAACACCCCCAAAGCGTAATGTGACCACCTCCATGTTTGACAGTGGGGATGGTGTTCTTGGTGTCATAGGCAGCATTCCTTCTCCTCCAAACACGGTGAGTTAGGTTGATTCCAAAGAGCTCAATTTTGGTCTCCTCTGACCACAACAGTTTCACCCAGTTCTCCTCTGGATCATTCAGATGTTCATTGGCAAACTGCAGACAGGCCTGTACATGTGCTGTCTTTAGCAGGGGGACCTTGCGGGTTCTGCAAGATTTCAGGCCTTCACGGCGCAGTGTGTTACCAATTGTTTTCTTGGTGACTATGGTCCGAGCTGCCCTTCGATCATTGACAAGTTCCCCCCGTGTAGTTCTGGGCTGCTTTGTCACCGTTCTCATGATCATTGCAACTCCACGAGGGGAGATCTTGCATGGAGCCCCAGACCAAGGGAGATTGACAGTTATTTTGTGTTTCTTCCATTTGTGACTTAAGGCCCCAACTGTTGTCACCTTCTCACCTAGCTGCTTGGCAATAGTCTTGTAGCCTAGTCCAGCCTTGTGTAGGTCTACAATCTTGTCCCTCACATCCTTAGACAGCTCTATGGTCTTGGCCATGGTGACTAGTTTGGCCAAGACCTGCATACAGTGAAGACACCTTATTTCACTCATTGCAATGCACATCAAGCTCTGACTTTTGAGCACTTGGATTTGAGGGTTCTTTTGTTGTTTTTCTGTCTCTCACAGCTACAATAAACTTACCATTACAATTATGCACTGGTCATCTTTGTCAGAGAGCAAACGTACAAAATCAGCAGAGGATCAAATACTTGTTTCCCTCACTGTATAAATGTTTTCCTGACACTTAGGTGTTCCTTCTTCCTCAACACTTTATTTTCTGGCATATTCTCTGGCACCCTTTCCTCACCACCTATACTACCTAACTTCCGATTTTTAAGGCTGCTGGTGCCCATTTTCCTCCATTGTCCCTACATGGAACCACTGCCAAAATCCAACCAGCACCTCATGCTTCTGACTTTGATCTCTGCCCGAATCTGTTTCTTATGGACTATTCTCATGCAACTCTTATTGTTCCCTAAAGAAAACCTCTCATCCACTGTGAAAACACAGAGAAAAACTAGCTATACTAATGCACATACTACCCGCTAAAATGACTTCTTAAACATCTTCTATATGTGATTTTCTAAGTTGAGTTGTTTTCCATTGTGAAATTTTTAAAAACTACAGTTTCATTTTTAAGGGTTCTCTGTAGGTTTTATTACAATAAGCTGTTTTAAAGAAAAACAAATTTCCTGCAGAAAATGGCATCCAGTAATTAAATAGGAGCTGGGAAAACATGATTTGGAGTGGTTTTGTTGGACCTAGCACGACATGCCATTCCTTACTCTTTTTGTTTCACATAAGGATAAGATTTGCTACTCATCTTGTGACTACCATCAGAGTGTTCTGAGTCTTTTCCTTTTGTGGAAAGCCCCCACAGTGATGCAGGATTCAATCTCATTTTTGCACTGTATGAGATTGGGCACTGACCCGCAGTCTTCTGTCAGGTATCATGCAGAAAAAGCTGTCATACTGCAAGCAGAGGGACACACAAGAAAATATGTGATAAATCACCAAAAAAAAGTTTTTTAAACAAATATTTTTATATTTTGGAGGCCAGCATTATATTAAGAAATGTTTAGTTAAATGTTTTAGTAGTACAATTTGGGTATCATTGCAAGCATTTTGTAATTATTAACCTTGCTACTTATAAAGTATAACCCAAACAGGGTATGGATAGGTGTGATTTGTGTATCTGACCCTGGTGTGACAATCTAAATCACTGTTCTGTATCTGTGAAAGCGTTGTCACTCCAGGCAATGATGTGTTAGGACTGAATCTCCCCCTCTCCTCATATCTGTACTGAAGCACAAAAAGTAAGTTTATTAGTTTTCTGGCAAGATAGACAGGTCATTTTCTTGCACTCATCCGATTTGACAGAACTTTTAATGATATACTTAACAGGCCTAAAGGGAGCTAATAATTGAACTTCATGATTAAGGTTTACATGCACTTAAGAGGTGAACATTTTACCTTTAGGTTTGGGTGTCTGGGTACTTTCCAATTGGTCCCTAAGCCCCATTCCATAAAAGGAGTGGTTACCGTCCACAACACCAATGGCCCACAAGTCAAAAACCTTTCTGCACTTGAGAGCAAATAGTTCCTATAATATTAGGGTGTATCTGTGTTGTATATCGGTTGTGGTTTTTATCTGCTTATGTTTTGCCTTTTCTGCTTCTGTTGCCCCCTCATTAACATCTTAATAAAATGTTTAAATAATATGTTTACATTTTCATGACATACCTTCACTGTATCTTTGTGTTTTTCACTGCATTGCTGGGGGATCATTTTGTGTGGGAGGGGGGCATTCAAGGTTATGTATATGGCTTATTGGAAACATCACAACACCCTACCTCAGTAAATCTTAAGCCCTGATGGAAGCTGTGAGATCACTGTTGGGAGATGCTAAGCAAATATCAAAATGCCTTAATAAGTGGATGTCTTAGGGAGTGTATGCTCCAATAATTCCTGAGCTGTAGAGTGTTTATGATAGAAGGAACTGAAAACCAAGTGTCACATGACAGGCAAATGATTGGCCCATAACAGACCCAGAAAACGTCTAGATGTTTGTCAGAGGAAAAGGACTGCTTGACCTGCTGCTGCTTCTACTGCACACTCTGAGAAACATAGTGGACAGTGAAATAATTTTGAGCTATTTCATTAAAAAGCCTGCATAACTGTACGATTGAAATTAAAGCCAGAGATCAGCTTAATTTGCATTAGTTAGGAATATATGTTTCCAAAATAGTATTTGGCTTCCGATGTGCTTTTGCGAGTTACACACTTCAGTACCTCTTAAAGAAGTGTGTGAATGGTATAGCTTTTTCATGCTTCGGGGCAGGCATTAAAAACATTATTGGTTTGTTATTGTTCCATGTAGATTGTTAAGTAAACAATTCCAGTCCTGGCTGGCTGTTATAAAGCTACGTACACACGGCAGATTTTTATCGCCCGATAATCGACATCGGCCAAATATCGGGCTTTTTTTTTTTTTTTTTTTTTTTTTTTTTATTCTACTATTAAACATACAGTGTATGTGCTTGCTGTGTTCTGCAGGTTGTGAGCCAGAGGTTTCCCCAGAACAGCATTGGTGCAGTTGGAAGTGCTATGTTCCTTAGGTTCATTAACCCGGCCATTGTATCTCCTTATGAAGCAGGGATATTGGATAAGAAGCCACCTCCCAGAATTGAACGTGGCTTGAAGCTAATGTCTAAGGTAACGTCTTGCCTTATAATTCAGGGGGCATCATATTTTAGCACAGTCTTTAGACTCCACCCCATAATTTAGATAGGAGAGAAGAATTATCTGTCCATATCTATGTACACACCTTAGATGATTAACACACGAATGGTTGTGCTCATCTTTGCCAAAAAAAGGTACCAGTGCACATTACAGACAAAATATCTTATGTTTTTTTTTTTTTGATTTTTTTGTACATGAAAACATTCTATGCATCTATGAAATATGCCTTCCAACAGCTTGTTATGTAAATTGGTTGACAACAGCAATTGAATTGTTTACCATAAAGGGAATACCATCTAGTGTTGACGCTAAAAGCAGAGCTTCTGTGTCAACCTTTTTACATATTTAATAATCTGTTTATATCGGTGCACAGTAAGATGGCTACTGCTTTGTCTTCAGTCCAGTTTTGGATAATGCACTGCCTAGGAAATGTTTTTGTTCATTATATTACTGTTTATCATGATTTAACATTGGTAAAATTTATGTGCAAATAATATTTTTTATGTTAGATTCTCCAGAGCATTGCCAACCATGTCTTGTTTACAAAAGAGGAGCATATGCGCCCTTTTAATGAATTTGTGAAAAACAACTTTGATGCTGCACGAAGGTAAGAAAGGATGTCTGTTACCATTAATATTAACTTGCCAACAAGTATCTTGTATTACCTTGATGTAGAACTCTTTTTACTGCACTACACAGTTTCTAAATGCTGGAGTGTAAAAAACTATTGCTTTTTTGTGGTAAATAGAGGATATTGTTCAAACTAAGGTAGGAGAGTCTGCAGTATACAGTTATGTCCAATAATAATTGGAAGCCCACAACAGTTTTGTTACTTTACCTTTTTACTGAAACATATTCAAATTACAGTTATAAAATAATACAGACATTAAGTGTAGACTCTCAGTTTGAATTTTAGGGTACATCCACATCCAAATTTGAGGAAGGATTTAGGAATGACAATAATATGTACCACCCTCCTTTTAAAGGGGCCAAAGGTAATTGGACATTTGACTCCAAACCCATATAACCTTTGCTATTTCATCAATTAAGTACATAGGTCTGGAGTTGATTCCTGGCCTGTTTGCACTTGGAAGATTTTGCAGTTTACCTACAACATGCAGTCAAAGGAGCTCTCTTTGAACAGACCACCTTCAAGCCTGGAAACTACAATCGGAGTAATTGCAAGAATATTAGAAGTTGCAAAATCTACCTTATTTTTCTAAAACACCTCCCTAGTGTGGTAAATTTTAAAACAGAGTCCAACGTCGCATACCTATAGACAAAACCACATAAATATATTTTGTATTATATTGGATTGGATACAGGACTTTGTATTGAATCCAATACAAAATATTTGAATTTCTCCCTACGACCCCCGTCGACGGGCGTATGCACTGACATCAGGAATCGTCGAGGGACGCGTACACAAACGCCGGGAGTTCTAATTCTTTGCGTACTTCCATGCAAAAAGCGTTACATTTTTTGCATGGAAATTTATATGAGATTGTAGGCTATAATACTTAGGCATAACTCACCGAAATATGTCCAAAATTTAATAATAAACTTTAAAAAATTATTAATAATTTTATTATATATATATATATATATATATAATAAAATTATATATTATATAAAGATTTTTTTGTATTGGACTCGATACAGCTTTTTTGTATTCAAATCACTTTGTATTGAATTCAATTTCCTGCCCCGCCTCCCGCCCGCACGGACGCTTGCAACGACGTCACCGGGAAACCCCGGAGATCGTCACTGCACATGCCGGTTGAAGACTGAAGATGTCTCCGGAGGAGCTGCTTGGACAAGGTAAGTGATTTTTTTGTTGTAATCCGATTGTCATACAATGTTGTATGACAATCAGATTGCTCTGTAACGCGTTTCTATTTTTAGCTACGTCGAACCTGGTTCGGGGTAAACGATTGTAGCAAGTTTTCTTACCCAGCAGGTTCTTGTTTTCCTCAGTCATCGGATAAGGGGATCTAGTTGCCCCAGTTA
Organism: Pyxicephalus adspersus; assembly: GCF_032062135.1. NCBI lineage: Eukaryota > Metazoa > Chordata > Amphibia > Anura > Pyxicephalidae > Pyxicephalus > Pyxicephalus adspersus. Next base: position 78,384,909 of record NC_092858.1, on the reverse strand, counting down.
GTATTGGGCACGGCATCTATTCCAGTAAATATTTAGGTTTTATTTTATAGGGACTGTTTGAAAATCTAGTATGATTCTTATGTTTTAGAGACTTCCTCCTTGCAGTAAAAAGTATTGGAGCTTATTTGAAAATATATTATGTGCAATTGAAACAGTTTGGGTAGGTATTATCAAATAAAAAATAAGATTAAAAATACACTAGTTTAGTTTAGAGTAATATATTTCTGGTTTTTATTTGCAAGGGACCACAAAGCTGTTGGAAGGAGACCATTTGACAAAATGGCAACATTACTTGCTTATCTTGGACCTCCAGAACACAAACCTGTGGCAGACACTCATTGGTCAAGTCTAAATCTCACAAGTTCCAAGTTTGAAGAATTTATGACTCGGTAATTATGGAATCTTTCTGGAGATAATAGTGTCTTTGTCAGTTTTTGTTTTCTGCTCCGACTAATAGGTTAATTCTGTTACCACCAATATGTTTTATAGGCATCAGGTACACGAGAAAGAAGAATTCAAAGCATTAAAAACCATAAATATATTCTACCAAGCAGGGACATCAAAAGCTGGAAATCCTGTTTTCTATTATATTGCAAGAAGGTGAGTTGCCATATTTAGATATCTAAATACAGTAGTGCTTTAATTTCTTGCACTGTAGTTTTACCTTTCTATATGTTTAATCTGATTTAGGATTTGCTAATTATATTGATCTGATGCGGTGTTCAGTCTCCATGAGCAGAGAGCAAGAGTGAGATAGCAAACATATATACACTGTTATAGCTGTTGCTTTCTTTTATCTGTTTGCAATATTAACTGCAATAGAAAATGTGATAATCAGGAAAGGTTTATTAAAATGTCATAGCAATCTTGGGGTTTAGAAAAATGCGGGATTGCATTATTCTGAGGCTATGTCCAGCCATCTTCTTAGTACGAATGAGTGCGAGTGATAACTCATGAATTACAGCATACAGTTTTGTGAGACAGAATTGATATTTTAATTTTGGTGGCATTACTCTAACATAAAATTTATAATAAACTGTCCTGTAATCACAAAAAAAATAGTGCCAAATGTTTTTTTTTTTTTTAAACTCTAATTAGTAAATGGCAGCTAATAAAGAACTTTAGTACAGATTTGTTAATGGTAATTATATGTACAGTTGAAAACATATTTGTAACTATCATTATTGGCTCTTAATTTGCGTAGATTTACTGGTACTGATAATAGAACACACCATTCTTTAGTTAAAACCTGGTGGATGATACATGTTCGTCCTTCCTTTCCATTTGCAGCAGAATTTTGCATTCTTTAAACTTATGAACCGAGTAGATGTCATATGCAATGAGATTGAATGTCATAAAAGGTTATAAAATGATTGTGGCGTTCTGGTTTTTATATTTCTTCTTGTTGTTCTGCTACCAGTTTAGCTAGCAGACTGATTGTTACTGTAATGGATATACTGTGTTGTCATATTATTGGCATCAGATTAGAAGAGTTACTAGGTATATGTAACCAAGATCAGGATGAAAGCTCCATTGTGTATTCTGTTAAAAGCAACAGGGGCTTGTTTCTATTGATGTCAATCATGTTGATTATTATCTATTATCTGAGAGCTTCATGTTTTTTTTTTTTCTTCCATGTACCTGCTGGCAAGAACAAAAAAAAAATGCAACTTTGTATGGTTAGTAATTAGTTTTAACAACTTTTGGTATAGGGAGAGAATAGAATTAGGTTAACCAATTGTTTTCCCATGTGTGGCTTACTTTTTTAGCAATTGGTATAATAATGTTGTCCATTAATAATATTATTTTTCTAGAGAACCTTTAGCTGTTTATTTGTGTTGCTAAATTGGGTATTCAGGGAGAGCTTCTTTTAATTGAAGGTTTTATTTAACCTCCTTAAATAGTGGATTTTATTCCCATGTTTCATTAAGTAGAATATGAAGTGAAAAGTGTGTTGATTACGGTATGTTTATGGGTATAAATTAAAATGTCTGAAAGTTTGTTTAAATTGTTTTTTTCCCTAAATATACCTTTAGCTCTATTTACAGTAGAAAATGCCATAATTGATGTTTCCATTAAGATTTTGCTCGTGATCTAAATACACCCTTGCCCAAGAGATATTACCTGGGCAGGAAGGAAGAAGAATTCTCCAACAACTCCATTCATGGTCGTGTTGCCATTAAAAATATTTTTCCTCTTTTTGTGCTTGTGACAGAAGCACAGGGGGCAAGATGTTGTATCTAGAACAGTTCAAATTATAATACTTTGCAGTAGTAATTATATGCTGGGAACTAAAGATCCTGTGGAGGGTGACACTCCTCGCTGATGGATTCTGGTACCCTGCTGCATGCTGTGATTTCTCTCATCAGCAGAGATTGGTGACATAGGGAATGGAATGCTTTAAAGGAAAAAATTATACTTTTACAATGAGTAGCATGGGTTATCTATTAATCTTTGGGGAATTCTCAACTAATTTTCCTTTTGGGCATTTTGGTTTCTTTACTGTGAATTTTAGTGGGTCTCAGACACAGTTTAGGCTGAGATTTCACTTCTTCATCACCTCCTCCATCAAATCATACTATGGAGTGTGTTCTGTAGAAATCAATGATATGGTTATATGGTTACCGGCTCAGGGTTAGGAGGAAAATAATATAACTGTTTTCTATGTCTGATTCAGTTATTAGGCTATGCAGTTTTACAATGTTACAGTGAATTTTACAGACCATTGCGTTGTTGATAATTATTATACCCTATAACTCTATATAGATGATTACTGCTCCTTCTGTCATATACAGTTTCGATTTTATGTCAAACTAATATTTTTTTTTGCATGCAGTTGTTTAAGCAATGAAAACAAACAGATATGTGTTAAACATTTATTTTATGAATATGCATTACATGTTTTAGATACATCTGCATTGGTAGAGGGATAGTAAATTATTCACATTCGGTTTTCAATAAAGCAGTGCTGGTTTGTAAATCTTTATCCTTGGCAAAGTTGAAGAAGGAATAGCAGACCTTTTGTCAAGCCTATTAAAAAGCTGGTAAACCTTTTCCCTATTTGTAACATGCTTTTACACGGTCCTCATAAATAAAAGTATGAAAGACAGAACTGCAAAACACTTCTCTTTCTGTGCTGCTGAGGAGGGTGCATAATCATTCAGTTGTACTGTTGTGGCTCGTATCTCTCCAGACACAGTTGTGAATGACATGGTTAAATTGTTATCATTTATTACATCATCAAACCTTACTATACTTGTGGAATCAAAGATTTTGGTCTCCTCTATTTCCTTGGAATCTTTTTGATTGTCTTTTTCATTCCCAAAATAATTAAAGTCAAAAGGGATGATTTCATCTGCTGAGCTTCCATCTATCATTAAAGAGTCCTCTGTGCTTGCATGTGGAATGCTGCTTGCATTAACTTGGGCTACAGTTACATCCTCTGGGTATTGAATCTTTTTATACTGTTTGTGCTCTTGTACCTCTAAGAAAGGGGAATGGCTTGTAGTAAACAATGGAATGTTGTCAGTAGTAACTTCATTTTCGGTTGCAAATTGCCCGATTTCATATCTTTCATTGGCACATGGAGAACCATTTACAATATTGTTTTCTTCCGACCATATCATAATATAGTTCATGCCTTTTGTGTCTTTGCAGGACCATGGGTTGTTGTACAGGGTGATCTCTAATAAATGTGTTAGATGGTCAAAAGCATTTGTTGGTATATAGGTGAATCTGTTGTTGTGCAAGAATAGTTTCTGAAGCTTGGTCATTCTCACCAATGTTCCAGGTAATATCTGTATTAAGTAATTATTGGATAAATCTATTGTTAGTATATTAGTTGGCATATTGGTCGGTACAGTCCAAAGCTGGTTGAAACTAAGGTTCAGAAGCTGCAGACTAATCAGCGTATTGTTAATAAACACTGTCCTCTGCAGGCTGTTTTTTGAGAGATCAAGCACCTTTAGGTTCCACTGGTATGCAGTATCTAATTTATGAAGCACTTTGATGCTGTTGTTTGAAGCATACAACTCCCAAAGAGACCTTGGCAAATGGGAAGGTAGGTTGTTGAGTAAGTTGTGGGAAAGATCAAGAAACCTCAGGTTAGTAAACTTAGTTAATTGGTGGTCTATATCAGACAGCTGGTTATAAGACAAGTTCAGGTGTGTGATATTGTCCTGGAGTCCATGTGGCAATGCAGTCAGGCTGCTGCCCGAACAGTCAACATTCCTATATTTCATAATGCAAGAACACTTCAAGGGGCAGAGACAAAAGATGTTTGGTACAGAGCATAAAAGAATCAAGAGTCCTGGTGAGGGCTTGATTTGGTATTCCATGTTTTCCTGCAACCAAATATTCATTAGATAACTTCAATATGGGCACATGTATACTTTAAGTTAAAACTTTAGTTATTACTAGATTTTGTTGTTTAGCTTCATTGCATTAAAAGAGAAGGAAGATAGGTTTACATTTGTTCAAATACTGTAGACTTGCCTTACACTTTAATATGTATACATTAAAAAGTTATTTACATATGTAGGACAAGTCAGTGAATTAGATCAGTATTCTACGTGTTTGCTGCACTTGTTCTGAATGCTGTATCCATGAAATATTGGCTTCTAATGTTACTGCAGCAAATACATTAGTGGCATGAATAGATCATTGCATGACCTTTTATGTGTTAAGTCATAAATAAAACTTACCACTTAGTCTTCCCATTCAGAATCAATACATAGCTAATGCAGACGGTTCTATTGGCTGATGGGCGTTTATCCAGCTCTTGCCTAGGGATGCTTGCTGCTGGTAGTCGTGCCTTTCAGCTGCATTGTGATGCTGTGAGCTGGAGCTCTGCATCCAACTGATCAGCTATTCGTAGGACTGCAGAGCAGTTTCTAGTGCTGACTCAAATTTATTGAGAACATTACATAGCCAATCCAGCAGTGAGGCTGATCCCCAAACGAGGAGTGAGCATTGGGACAAAAAAAAAAATCTATATTCACACTTGAATAAAAATGTTTTACCCTAAAAACTTTAATGTAAATTTTCAGATCGATATGCTAATTAAAGCATGATTTAGAGATACACTGTTGATTTATGGAAGAATTTGTACTGCATTAAAAATTCTGTATTGATTTTGAATTGCTTCCTTGTAGACACTGCATGTTTTAGATAGATACTTCTTAGACTCTTTGTCCACTGGCTTTTGTAGCATAAAATCCTTCTTTATGGCACTAAAAGTGTATTCCAATTTACTATTTAATTCTTGGCTAGATTTTTGGATGGTTTGGCTATAAACATAACTCCTTTTCCTTTTTTAAATTGTTTGTATTTAATGTTTTTTTGTTTGTTTTTTAAACAAAGTAAGGAAGGGTTTTCATTTTTTCCCATCTTCATACAGAATCGTGGAAAACATCTTTGGCTGCAAATAAACGTCATTGTGTTAACCTTGTTTCCGAAAGTTTTCTTAGTGCCTCAATTTTTTACATTCTTGCTGTTTATACTTTTATTTTTTAATGTAATGCTTTTTATGTAAGCTATTGGAGGCCGGGTAAATAAATTACATGGTACAGCATAACTACAACTAGAGGGTGTGTCATTTGCCTATTCAGGTTTGAAGCATACCTAAACTCAGAACTTTCACTTTACAAAAAAACGGGTACACAACCCTTTGGTCAGAGCACTGGCACGAAGACAGATGCCCGGACGACGCGGGACACGATGTAAGACACCTCTGGACTGATTGGAAAAAAAAAACAAAAACATAAAAGCATTTAATGAAGATGGATATGTAAATGTATGGCAAATGTATCTTGTTATTTTAAACATAATATTGTACATTTACAGAGCTCATTTGTTGTGTTGAATCTGTAAGACAACATTTTCTATTTTTTGGCATACGTTAGAAACAAGCAAAGCATGTACCTGTACTTTTCATTAAGAGCTTCACAAAAGGTCCTCTGGAGGTGGTGGTAAAAGTTGATCATCAATATTGTATGTACTGGGAGTAGAATCAATCATACAAATGGTGTTTGCTTGATCCAATAAAATCTGGTTGTAATGTTCATCACTTTGTTGGATCTCTCTTAGTGGCAAAGGTTGCATATTGCTTTCTTCAGCCAGCACAGGGAATTCATTTGTGTAGCCCATCGGTGGAGGTAGCGGAAACTGCAGAAAGTCATCTGGTGGAGGTGGTAGAGAGATCTCCTCATTTAAAGAGTAGCTTTTAAGATGCTGTTTACATTTTTGAGATTCAGATGCATCTGAAGAAAAGCTTGTTGTTTCACTTGATATGTATGGCAGAGTTGGCATGTTGTTTATTTTACTGTCTTCTTCCGTACTTGTCTCTTCAGAATGGCTTTTAGATGTGTTTTCAGAAGCATGATCTTTCTGTGGAGCCTCCAACTCATTGGTTACTATTGGGGCTGTACTTATACATGACAGTGACCTGTTTCTGCCTAGAACATATGAATTTATGTTAATATCATCAAACGTATTCCCATCTGCCAATGGGGATGGTCCTGCCCAATTCTGGTCAGCTGTGTTTTCCTTTTTAAAATACTTCCATATTGCAATGCTAGCTATTGCCAATACCATAAGTATTAAAAGAATTCCAATAACAAGTGCTGCCACCCAAAGGTATTTTTCAGATTCTTCCCCTTCCGATCCGTCATGATCTAATTTATCTTTGTCCATTATATATGAATGATTTTACCTAGAAATAAAAAGTTAGGTCATTTGTTGGTTAGAAAATAATATATAGCTCCAGACATATCTTGTACACCACGAACCTCAACTTTACAATTACATCACTTGTTGCTTGTGCCCTGTTTTTGTAATAGTAGATGTTGGTAAAAAACTGGTTTCAGGACCATTTAGCCAATTGAATTTTCATTGATAAAATATTATACAGCCATAGAGACATAAAATTATTATTATTACACAGTATTTATATAGCGCAGACATATTACGCAGCGCTTTACAAAGTCCATAGTCATGTCACTGTTTGTCCCTCAAAGGAGCTCAAAATCAAATGACTCTACCAAAGTCATATGTCTTTTATATAGTCTAAGGTCAATTTTTGGGAGAAGCCAATTGGCCTAACAATGGGGTTTTTGTAATGTGGGAAGAAACCCACGCAAACTCGGGGCAAACCTTCAAACTCCATGCAGATAGTGCCCTGGCCTAGATACGAACCTGGGACCTGCAAAAAGTGCTGCAAAGAGTGCTAACCACCGTGCCGCCCATATAACTGTTTAAACGTTATATTTAGAGGTGCGTTTTATTTTTCTGTTTGCTCCCAGTGGTCAAACATAGTGATAGAAAATATAAAAAAGAAGGTCTCTTACATGGTTTGTCAGTAGGATGAATGTCACTCTTAAATAAAGACGAAAAGATTTTTGGCATCGGTTAAACTGACTTGAGAGGCACAGAATTCTCATTGCTCATGGAACCGCTAGCAACCTCTAAACCCTAGTTGGGAAACGCTGCTAGCCACTTTGTAGTAGCCCCTGACCCCCACTTGTAAAATTGCTAAATTTTAACTTAAGAAGTCCAATTAGGCAGATAAATATACCACAGGCCTGTGTAAAGCATAAGCGGTGCAGAAAGTGTCCTTTTTGGGACTCCTTTTAGAAATCCCAATTATACTTTTTATCTCACTTATTAGTGAGTCATTTTACATGGGAATCCTATATTCTTATAAATGCGGGTCACTTTAAGCTCTCAACCGATGATGATTTGTTATAGTACAGATCATTAGTTATTAGTTACATTATCTAGTAATCTGTTTTGTAATGACACTGTTGACATACATTTGCATCAAAAAAAAAAAAATATATATATATATATATATATATATATAAAAATCTTTTTATTTTTTTTATTTTTTTTTTACATAGTGAACATAGGAAAATTGTTTGACATTGTCATCACAAATGTGTGCTTTGTGGGCAACAGCCCTGTTTAACGTTATTAAAATAGCTTACTGGAAATGAGAACAATTTGCTGACATGCTTTTGTTATTTGTAACCTTTATGCAAGAAACCAACCCAAAATAATTTACTATGCAATTAAACAGCCCAAATACGAAATTCATACACTTTTTATGTCCCTGCTGTGATTATTATAGTGCATGAGTTTTCTAGAAAGTGTTATACTTGCAGATAGTGCTAAATACCATATCTTTGATAGGTCTTTTCCTCTTTTAAACTCTAAACTTTAATTGCACGCCTAGGAAAATCGCACCGCTAGGGTCCCTTAAGTTACATTGGTAATGATACTGAGATACTTAATTCTTTAAAGTTAAGGTGTACTTACCAGTTTAGATGTTTCACAGAAGTGTACTGCTGAATTTTTGTCAAAAGAAGCGAAATTGACAAGACTGTTTTAGTGAAGTTGTAAAGACTTTATATTGTGAGTCACATAAAAGGAAGTTCAAGATGGTTTCAGGAAGTGTTGCTGTGAAATATCTTTTAAGACTGAGGGTTTTGCAATGTCTTAACTGAAATTATGCTGATAGTGGTCAAAGCGGAACTAAAGCCAAAAAAATAAAAATTGTGCTAAGGCAGGTGCTTTATTCCAAAAGGGACTGGAGATATTCCTTCTGCAATAACCTTACCTGTCTGATTGCATGTTTTTCACTCACCTGTACTTGCTCTGGCATGGGTAACACCCATTGTCAGGTCATGTTTAGACAGGCCTGGATTATGTAACTTCTGTGCAGGAGTACAGGAGTTCATTCGGTCCCAACAACCGCTGGGATTCATCAGGTGTAAACTTTGAGCAGGCCGGTATATTTTTATTGTAAAAAGACGTGATCAGGCAGTTATATTTTTTAGCAGAAGGGGCATTGCCTGTCCCTTTCTGCAATAAAAACCTTCCTGATTCCTGTTTTTCAAATTCGAACTTTAGTAATATTTAATTTTTTTTTTTTATCAGTTTAAGGCTTTTTTTGTGGTCTTGATTGTATTCTTATTACCACGTATAAACAGTAAAGTATCCCCCTAATTCTTACGCAAAACTCTGGTTTCTAGATTCCGACAGTTTTTATTGTTTGCTTGAAATAAAGCTAGATTCCTCCTGCAAAACTGACAAATCATTTCCTCCCTTTTCTTTTTGATTATAAGTTAATACCTAATTGATATAAACCGTTCTTAAAAAAAATAAAATAAAAAAAAAAGACTAAATTGAGTGAGCAATTAGGTTGTGACATTAGGTTAGACATTAGGTTGTGGTGACATTAAGGTTACTAGTGCAAACACAGTATTATACATTTTTTTTTCTGGACGAGCATGCATTAGAGATTGCTATTTGAAACAACCAGACACATCATTGTCAGGGTTCTCCCTAGAATTTCAGCTGGATGGGGAGAAGCTGTAGGTGGGTGGTCAAAAAATAGCTGGTGCAACAGATGACAAATTTAGTGTTCCCAGTTGTTGCCTTAGAAATCTAGTAACTCCTATAAATCTGTCCTGTAAATATGTCCCATTTTTCTATCATCTATGTATTATACCCCAGTATTGTGACACAACTTTTTTGTAATCACCCAAAAACAGCTGGGTGGATTCTAAAAATTGGTGCACCCAGCTAAAAGGGGATGGGGAGAACACGCATTATCAGGTGGCCTAAAACCAAAAATCAGTAACACTAGTGCCTCTGGAAATAAAATTTGCAGGTTTTGCTTCTGTCACAAATCTAAAAAATCAGAAGTTTAATATTTAATTTAAGATAGTGAGTTGAAAGCTAATAGTATCTGTCCTTCCTGGACCACTGATTTATACTACAGATAGTCAGCTGTTACAGAGCTTCTTTTTATTTATTTTTTTTTTTTTTACAAGCAACTCTTTCTTGTGAGTTGTCTGTCACCGACGCTGTGTATGGAAAGTATAGCTTTTTTAGAGGTTACATTAACATGCAGTTAAAAGATTTTCCAAACATTCTCAGTTTTGAATAAATTGTATTTAAAGACCTAATTTATTATCCATAATCTGCAGAAACAAGATATTACCATATAGGCATAATCACATGTTCTAGGTTCAACTTTATGTGGACAGGTAAATGTATTTAAAAGTTCAAAGGTTTATTACTGAATCTTATCTCCTGTTTTTTTTTTTCATTATTTAATTTTATTCCCTGCCAAGCCACTCTCTAGATAGTATTAGAGAACTTAGTGTAAATACTACTACAGCTCACTGTTATTTTAAATGCTCAGTATTCTCCTGATATATAGTCCTTATATTAGTGATTAAATATTTAGAAATCTTTTCACCACAATCATGCTAGAGAATGGTCACTGAAATGTAAATACATATATAAAGCAGATGGTTTTGCAGAAGTTATGTGTTAATGTTTATATTCTGGGGATCTGCACATATAGTGCCCTTGGTCACTGAGGGGTTAATGCACAAACTCTGGTAACTGGGGCTTGATGCACTTGTTTTGGAGTCCTTTTAGGGTAATACTGATGCATTCAAAACTGGTCACTGAGGGCCATTGCACATAATGTAAGGGCGGAAGGGTAAATGTACATAATCTGAAGACTGGTGGGCAATGGATTTTTGTAGTGTTTTAGGTACTAATCACTGAAGGAGTTAATTAGTGTGAATAATTAAATATTAGTCTCTGATGCATGAATGCAAATATATTAGAGACGCTGCCCCCATGATTAGATAATTTGACTCTTTGATATGTGTATATATAGTAAGTCAATAAGTGTGATTTTCTTTTTCTTTTCTTTTTTTTTTTTTTTACCAAGCCAGGTAACAAAATGGTACATGTATTTATATATACACACACCCACATAAACTTTAATATATTGCATCTCAATAGCTTTTACCAAATTTGTGGTTCTTTAAAAGAAGTAAGATTGCATTTTAGAGGATTGCATATTGTTAGGACTTTCTACTCTTCAGATATGATCGATGCATTTTTGAACATGGAAGCAACAATAAAAACACTGAATACAAAATTTTATTAAAGTGGAGAATGATTATTATAGATATACAGTGAAAATAAAATTATAAATATTATACATCAGGTATTGTGTTCTTTAGACCTCCACCGTGGATATGATCGTCATAGATTCATGGTGTGCTGAGGTGGTTTTGTTATCTGCAGTGGGGTCATTCGATTTCTCTATTGCTGACACTGTCATAAGCTTGTGCTTCTCATCACTGATGATTGTGTCTGCCAAAGAAATTTCATCCATGGTTTGATTGGCTGTATGAGATTTCTTTTGCCATGTCTCCATTCCGGAAGGCCACAAAAGGCTTGATGCCCTTAAAAAGTCCCCATTACTTCTTGCCTGACGCTTTGATTGGGTTAGTTTGGTTTTAAGGCTTGACACTTTATTTGCAAGTGCCACAGAACATATGATCAATGCTGCACAAATCAGCACTAACACAGCTATTATGATGGCACATATAACAATTCCTGTTTTATATCGATCATCTTTGCAGACACATTGTGTGCTGGGAGTTGTGTTTGTTAAATGGTTAGGAGCATTTCGATTTGTAATCCGGAGTAGTTTCTTTGTTGTAGTATATGGTGCCATCTTTCGTATGACTGTTGTTGTAGATTCTGGGGTCATCCTTTGCATGGCTGTTGTCATCTTTGGAGTTTCAGGTGCTGTCCCTAGCATGGTTGTTGTTAGCTTTGTGGATTCAGAAATATATAAATCCTGGTTTACTGAACTAATTGCATTGTTATTCGATAGGGTATTATTATAAGTATCAGACTTGTCGAAACCCCAAATACTTGATGTGCTGTTTTCATCTGTTAAACTAGTCTTGTTTGTAAAAGCAGTAAAATAAGTTTGGTTTATTTCTGCTTTACAACTGAAGAAAAACGTCAGTATCACAAGATGCAGAAAGAACGGCATCCTCTTCTCAGCTGCTGCTGGCTAGCTGCAGAAAAAAAACCTTTGCTTTATTTACATTGTTAAGTTACGAACCATGCATTTATATATTATAAAGGCAATAAAATCCTTTCATGTTGTTTTATTTCTAAGTGTCATTGCCTAATAGGTCCTATTATTCTCATGACAGGTGAGAGCAGGTCATGGATGCTGCAGAGATAAGTGCCACATATTGGGGTGTCACTGCTTTCTTCCCCTTTCCCCTGTGGGTTCAAAATGGCCTGATATCACACCCCCAGTGGTCAGGTTCCTGACACCTTGAGCTCACAGGACGTAGTGATAATTCAGCTTAGAATAGGACTGGGTTCCAAGGAAGGAGAGGACTTTTTATGGGGAACAATTTTGGAGGATAGGGAGAGTATGGCAAATAGAGCTGTTATTTTTCTAAAAGATACTTGTGTGGAGCGTTAAGACATTTCACATACCTATCACTTAATTTCCTTTGAATAAGGCAGAAGAAATAATGTTGAGAAATTATTTTCCAGTAGGTCCTAACTAACATAATCAAGTCTCACTACAGTGCTTTAGGAAGACCTTGCAAATCTCACAAGAGCAGCAACCCCCGTGACATTGAAATGAAAAATAGACCAGCTATGTATGTATCTTGAGATACCTGTTGTGTGCTGCCAGAAAGCTATGCTGAAACAAGTAAATATAATCTGTCCTGTTTGCTTTTCAAAATTGACTGTAGTTTACATTTAGAAATTGATCAGTATGACCATCTATCTGTATTGTTATCTTGAAATAGGTTCTGATTGCCCTGCCTTAGTGTTTCTAGCTTAGTGTATTGATTGATGGACCAGAAGTAGCTTGTGGTAACATGTGGCCAAGTATGCTCTTTGATTTTTTTTTTTTTTTCTACACTAACACAGTAAAATGCTAGACAGACAAAGATGGATGATAGAAGGGCTAGACAGGCCAAATTCGCTTTGTTTTTAGCAGTGGGGGAAACCCCTATCAACTTTTCATTGTGGTCTATTCTTTTGTTATTCTCAACAACAAAAAATCTTGACGTAGACATTTTCTTTAGTGGTTTACAAAATTTGGTTTTAAGCCCATTTATTCCTATCCAGTGTAGAAATTATTTTGTTACATCTTGAGATCTTGAGTTACATCTTCACTGATCTGCATTTTTCTGATTCCCATACTCATTGCAGGAGGAAATATTTCATACTTGACATGTATGTCGGCATCATTTTTGCAAAAAGCGATAGCTTTTCTTTTCATTTCTTGTTTTCAGGTGTTGCATTTATTACCAGTGTTTGTTGTCTGTATCCCCCACCCACTTTAAATGTACTATACTTTTAGTACTGGTACCAGAAGCATTTGTTTCATTCAGTTAGTAGTTACTAAACAACTGTAAGATTGAGGGATGCCATCATGATAAGAACTAAAGCCATCAGCTGGTTAAAGGTCCCCGAGTTCTGATGTCAAATAACCCATCAACTGGCTGACCTCACAGTCTAATGTGCATTGTGTCAGGTGAGTCAGAAAAAGGGCAGCATCCATCTCTAATATTCTGAGTTTAGGGCTTAAGCAATGTAAAACCAAAAAAAGAAGTGAAATAAGACTACTTCATAAGGAAACCTACAGAGCTACTATTTATAGTAGATATCTGCATATTTAAGCTTTACATCTGGTGATGAATGAAAGAACAAAATTGGTGTGTATTAGCTTACCTTAAAGTCCTTGTTTAGGTCCAGTTAAGGTTTGTTAAGGTTCCCTAGTTTATTGGTTAGACTGCCCTTCTTCTGTTTGAAATCTTTTTTGTATGCCGAAGAGCTAAAGTTTCCTTTGCTTCTTTAGAGAAGTTTCCTTAGTGAGAAACCACAGATGACAGACTTCCTGTTCTGTGTTTGCTCATGCTCAGCTTTACTCTAGCATTAAAAGTAGACCTTCCCATCGCTTTGGGCTGTATGAAATGGTAACAATAATAGTGAAATCTTTAAGAAGATATGAGAAAAGTAATCAGTGGTTTTATCTTTTTGTAGCTAGTGGTGACTAATTGTTACAACTTTTTATGTGTTGCTTCTGAGTCAACAATGTAAAGCAAAGGGGCATTAATAAACTTGTTCTAACCGACAGACAAAATCTGTGTAGTGATAAGACATCCTGTGAGTGTTGTGCAAAAGCACATCCGTCATGGCGGGTACAAATGGCATTGTACCTTGCCCTATCCTGCAGTGTTGCTGGTTTCTCTTTGTCAGCTTGCTGTTTTACTTTGGATTTAAGCATCTAAAGAAAGCTGTTTTTATTGGCCTTGGAAAGCCAGGCACATTAATTTAGATACTTGTCACTGCTGCAGAGCACAAGTGAATGCAACATACTTAAATTCTGTTCAAGAGTCCAAATCATGGGCTGTGATGAGCAACACAGATACTTATAACAGTCCCTTTTATTATGTTTTTAAGGCTATAAGATGCTAATCATAATAAGTATGAAATGTATTTTTAACCTTTTTCAAAAACTGCATTATTATGTGTGGAAACCCATGGCAACCATTTAGAGATATTTGCTCTGATTACACAAAAATAATGTTATTGGTTGCATATGTATCGGTTGTTTATCGGTCACTATTTCTGGACCTTTTATACATGGGGGAATCCTTGAAATACATTTCATGTCTTCAGGGAACCCCTGCTACAGTTACTATATTCACATCTCAGAGTACAATAACGTGGTGATGCTCAATGGGAAGAATTTCACATGTACAGATAGAAAAAAAACATAAATTGACCTGAGAGGCATGGAACCTTGGTTGAGATTTAGAAACACTGATTGATTTACATTGTCTATTATGTTCAATATTTTCAGTTAAAACTTATATTGGTTGACTTTGGTTGGGTCACCTTTATAGATTTTTGCTTTGTCCTGAACTATTATCAGTTTTTGCTGAATTATCATCACTGGGGTTAGAATATTTAGGTATAGAAATTGAGTCATTTTTCAAATTTGCAAAGGAAAGATGGCTTTTATTTATATATTGTGACTTCCTATAGGTTTAGCCACCTATAGGCCTCACGCACTGCTGGTACTTAAAAAAAAAAAAAAAATTGGATTTGGATATGCATTTGTCAGACTGGCTTGGATGGTATTGTTTGCAACAGGTTTTGCTATGTGTCCTTTGCTACATAATTAAAATGTATCTGACAAAAATTTTACCTTTTTTAATTTTTCATTTGTTTGGGCATAACCCAAAAAGAAAGTGAAAGTTTTTGCAATATTGCCTTTGCAGAAAAATATTTTTCACAGTCTGTCTTTGATTGACTCTTGATTCTCTTGATGAGTCTTTTTATGTCTTACAGGTTCAAGACTGGTCAAATAAATGGCGACTTACTGATCTACCATGTTCTTCTGACTTTAAAGCCATACTATGCCAAGCCATACGAGATAGTGGTAGATCTTACACATGATGGGCCCAGCAATCGCTTTAAAACAGACTTCCTTTCAAAATGGTTTGTGGTTTTCCCTGGCTTTGCGTATGAAAATGTTACAGCAGTTTATATCTACAACTGTAACTCCTGGGTGAGAGAATATACAAAATACCACGAGAGACTACTAACTGGTCTTAAAGGCAGCAAGAGGTTAATTTTCATTGATCCATCTGGAAAGTTAGCTGAACATATAGACCACGATCAGCAGAAACTGCCAGCTGCCACGCTTGCTTTGGAAGAGGACCTGAAGTTGTTCCACAATGCACTTAAGCTGGCCCACAAGGACACTAAAGTGTCAATAAAAGTAAGTGGAGATGATATGTATACAGATTTAAAGATCCAGTTAATATTAAGCAGGTTGGAATGTGTTAACACAAATTTGAAAAGCACAGGAAATGGGATGTGTAAACACAAGCACCTACCTTTTTTGTATTGACCATTTTTCTAACAAATATAGTATAGAGAACAGTATACATCTTTAAATTGCCTTGTAAACTTATAATAAATTGTCATTAAAAAAATTTAACCCTTGTGTTTATAGGTGGGATCTACAGCTGTTCAGGTGACCTCAGCAGAGAGGACGAGGGTTTTGGGTCAATCTGTGTTTCTGAATGATATCTACTATGCTTCAGAGATAGAAGAAATTTGCTTAGTGGATGAAAATCAGTTCACCTTGACTATTGCTAATCAAGGAACACCCCTCACATTCATGCACCAGGAGTGTGAAGCCATTGTCCAGTCTATCATTCACATACGGACTCGATGGGAGCTGTCACAACCGGATTCCATTCCCCAGCACACTAAGATCCGTCCAAAGGATGTTCCGGGAACACTACTTAACATTGCATTACTAAACTTGGGAAGTTCTGATCCAAGTCTACGGTATTCATCATTCTCTCTCTTTAGTTTTAATGATGATTTTATGATTGATTATACATTTATACTGATCAGTTCTGTTCGATTTATCCATAAAAGATTTTGAGGACATTTACTGGGTTATGCCTCTCTGCCTTGAAGCTCTTTTCATTATGGCCCTTGACTGTACCCTCAGTATAGCAATACGTCCTATGTTTGTAAGCAGAGCCAAGCACTGGGACCCTATGAGCAAAAGCTGTTGGAATTCTAAAACACTTCTTCAGCTGACCCATAAAGAGTTGTGAAATTGAAACATTAAATAAAACATTTTTTTTCTTACCTGATATTTTTAAATGTTTTAAAGTCGGGTGGGAAGAAGCTGTAGGCGGGTGGTGACCCCCTGTACTGTGAGCCAACTCCTCAGTAACCACCCGAAACAGCCAGGTGGTTACTGAAAAGTGCTGAGTGTGTGCCCACAGTGTTTAAGAAAAATGTAGTCCCAGATTTTGCCATTAGCTATAATGCTATATATGCTATATTGCATTTCATTCTTTGAAACTAGTGGCCAAGAGCAGCAGCAACAAGAGTTTTTTTTGTTTTCTTTTTTTAGTAGCAGGTTGTTCTTAAAGCAAACTTGTACCACACACAAATAGTAGCTGCCTAGTTGTTTCTAGGCTTTATATTTTGTGGGCTGCATTTTTTAAAAACAAAATGTGGAGCTAGTAAAATCATTACAATTCAGAACTCCTAATATCTGATGTAATGAACGTTAAGGCTTAGATCAGACTAGTGAAGGAAAGATCTAACCCAAGGTGCTGTTCAGGAATGTGAATAAAGGTAAACAAAACTGCAACCTCACTGCCAATCTAAATAACATTGCCAAAAGCTTTTGAATCACCAAATAAATAAGGTAATGGTTGGGTGACAATGCTTATAAAAGTTAAATAGATGTAACAGGTTTGGTGTCCTGGTATCACATGTTGAAAAATGTCAACCTTTATTAACCTTTTGTTTTTTTTTGTTTTTTTTTTTCATTTTAATTGGGTCATATTAATGTAATATTTTTTAGCTTATTAAATGTGTTACCTTATCTTTTGTTGCAGGTCTGCTGCCTATAACCTTCTGTGTGCCTTAACATGTACCTTTAATTTAAAGATTGAAGGGCAGCTACTGGAGACTTCGGGTCTTTGTATCCCAGCCAACAATACACTTTTCATAGTCTCCATTAGCAAAACCCTGGCAGCTAATGAACCGCACCTCACGCTTGAGTTTCTAGAGGAATGCATTTCTGGCTTCAGTAAATCTAGTAAGTAAATGCTGCTTACTTGTGACTACTCTCGCAAAATGTCAAATTTGTAGATTGGTGCTGGGCATTAGGTAACAGCTTTGTTTTACTAGTTTTCATGTCTCTTGGTTACACCACTTTAAGTCACTTACCTGAAACAGATGTGCATATAAGAATGTATTACCTTACCTAGACTTTACAGATGAGTACTTGTTCTAAGTCAAACTATGTAACATAGCTGGTCAGTGTACTAGCCAGATAACGAACGTGTGAAAGAGAATAAGCCACAGCAGCTCCTCATGTATCAGTAATGATTTGCTCAAATAACCAACATATACCATCATCACTATGATTTACTTCCTTTTCTTGTGTTTTATTTTTTTACTCCGTGCACATGAGCTTCCTTTTTTGTACTTTGGTCTGGTTTGGTCCTTCCTGTGTGGATTCGTATATATCTTAATTGTTTCATTTAGTAAATCCTGGTTGCTTACTGCATTGCACCAGTTTGCACACATTGTTTTGTCTCAGTTACTGACCTGGAACAAGAAGGTCCAGGGGCTTCCTGACTGCAACTGCATGCTTTTTCTTTGTCAGTCACTCTCCAGATAAATCCATATTTGGTTAAAAGGTCAGGACCAACACAAATATAAATATAGATATATATATATATATATATATATATATATATATATATACTTTGAATTATATATTTATATTTTCATGATACTAAGTGGTGATGTTTATTTAGAGTTCTGCTGTAATTATAAAAGTATTGTGGAATATTCTAAACATCTCCTTAAACTGGAAAGGAATACAGACACACTCATTGTGTTATCCATAGGCTGACAATACAATCCCTCCTACTGCCTGGTGGTGTCAGTTTTCTGTGTCCTTGGCACATGAGCATAGGGCCAAACTTTATCCATTGTGTTAACCAGTGAAGACAGCTTTTTCCCTTCTTCAGTAGTAAATTTCCAATGCTGCTTTTCTCTAGATAGGATTTTGCATTCAATTCGACCCTCAATCTGTACAGAACTAAAAAGCATTTTTATAAAGTGGTAAAAGGGACATTTACCAAATACTGCAGGTGAATTAGTCACTGTAATGTAAAACACATGCACCATGAATATGCAGTGTGTCATGCAGTCCTGGAGTAGCAATATTTTACCATACAACATTAAATAAAACTTTCTTGCATTTGCAGGCCTAGCCAATGGAGCAACCCATGAGAGTTTATAATATTAAAGCAGATTGCCTTTATGTGCATCAGATGCATAGGAAGCTGCTTAAAGTATACCTATTATCACATTCCCTTCATTGTGTAAAAGGGTGGCTAAGGTTGGGGTCATCAGGGCTTTCCTCAAATCAAAAAAACAAGAAACAAAAAAACACTTCAACATCACACATGCTCAGTGTTATTGGCATGTTTGTTTGTTTTTTTTGTTTTTTTTGTTTTTTTATATATAAACAGTCTAGGACACTCTACCCAATCTCACACCTCTTAGCATGATAAAAAAATAATTCTGTAGTATGCCAATACTGGAACTATAAAAAATGTTCCACATTTATCCTAATAAGCAATGGTGTATGTTTCAATTGTAGGCATTGAACTTAAGCATCTCTGTCTGGAATACATGACTCCTTGGTTATTGAATCTTGTCCGTTTCTGTAAACTCACTGATGATGCAAAAAGGCAGCGTGTCAGTGCTATCTTGGACAAGCTCATAACCATGACTATTAATGAAAAACAGATGTATCCTTCCATTCAAGCAAAAATTTGGGGCAGTCTAGGACAGGTGAGTACCATCTTCCAAATACTATAGAAATATCTTTGTCCTTGTCCTATAATGTACTGAACCTAAACCCAGTGTCCTCAACACCAGTCCTTGAGGGCCAGAACCTTCACACATTATTAGATTTGAGTTGCTTGTCAGAGCTGCTAGTATCATAGAAAAAGGAGCAGGAGTTCCTTCCTTCTTCTGGCTTCAGATGTTCATACTTTGGATGACTAGCCATTTTTTAGAACTGGTTGATTGATGTGGCTGTGGTCACCCTTTAGTTGACTTTTGCTGTATTTCCTAAAGGTATTAGATTCCTGGGCCCCTCAATAGATAATAGAGACTAGGAAATATTTAGTTTGAACTTACTGAAAAATCCTTTGAGGAACACCAGTTCTGCCCCTCTCTGTTTAGGGTCATGCTCCTGGTACTGATTGCTACAAAGTGAAGCACGCCCAGTAGTACAAGTGGTTTTTCTGGGATTCTTGTATCACTCAAACAATGATTTCCCTATAGGTGCTTTTTTTCCATTTATTTATTATAAATATATAATATTTGTGATTTTATTTTATTATCTTGTAATTGTTGATACATTTTCTCTTATTCTTTATTCTGTATAAAACACAGCCAGCTCTAGTTGCTACTGCATTTTCAGATGTTCAGATATGCTAATTTTTCAAATCCATTAACATTTTGATTCAATTTTCGTTTCACGTTCTGGTCTTTTGTTTTGATTAGCTATTCTATTAACATATAGATTGCATATTGCTTGAACCTCGAATTGATATGTTATTGCTGAAATGGAAATGTTGGTTTTACAGTCACAAATATTTTCTTTTTTGAGTAGATAACAGATCTTCTGGATGTTGTACTAGACAGCTTCATTAAAACCAGTGCAACAGGTGGACTGGGATCCATAAAGGCTGAAGTAATGGCCGATACAGCAGTTGCTTTGGCATCTGGAAATGTCAAACTGGTTTCGAGCAAGGTAACACTTAAAGCAGAACTAAAAAGTGGGGGGAAAACTGGGTCTTTTTTTTTTTTTTTTTTTGGTTGGTTTAAATAGTTACTGAATTGTAGTTGTTAGATATTATCAAATGAGCAGGGTGCTGTGCCCCTGGTAAGGAGTTATTAGTGGCTGCCCATCGACAAACATTGATTATGCCATACCTGGATAAAGATGTTGGTGGCTATGAAATGACAAGAGAATTTCACAGTAGATTTTACTTAAGTTAGTTTTAGGTGGGCATATATGTATAAGCAAGCTTTAAATCTAGCATTGCAGCCAGTAGATAGAAGACTCTTCACTTTTACTCTGATTAGTCATCCTCATATGAAATAAAATTTAATATTTCATTTCTATTTAGTATTGTTCCAAATTCCAGGTATCTTTCTTCCAATTAAGTAGAAATTTCCTGTACTTACAAGCCAAAACATGAGGACATTTTATGAACAAAGCTCATATGCGTTTCTTTTTTTTTTTTTTTTTTTAAGGTGATCGGGAGGATGTGCAAAATTATAGATAAGACCTGTCTTTCTCCCACCCCAACATTGGAACAGCACCTCATGTGGGATGATATCGCCATACTTGCCCGATACATGCTCATGCTGTCCTTCAACAACTCCTTGGATGTGGCTGCCCATTTACCCTACCTCTTCCATGTTGTCACATTATTGGTGGCAACAGGTCCTCTTTCTCTTCGAGCTTCCACTCATGGACTTGTGATCAATATTATTCACTCCTTGTGTACCTGCTCACAGCTGAACTTCAGTGGTGAGTACTTTTTGCAGGATTGCCTGGTATTAAACAAATTGGTCTGCTTTTTTTTGGAATGCATACTTGAAGTACTTTTTAAATACACAGCATATTCACATGCCAACCTCCCCACAGGTAAGTAGGGCTAGACCCTTAGGCCTGTACACCAAAGTATGGGCATCACATATCTTCCTGAGTTCATTGGTAAGTTATTCATATGTAGCGCTAAGTCTAAAGACCAAGAAAGATGCAAAATTCTGTACAGCAATGTACGCACAGTGTATGTACAAAGACTTGTTTATTTATGATCATGCATTAAAAGTATGTTTCAGATAAATAGCCTAGGATTATGGAATATATTTTCTTAAAAAGTACACTTCCCCTTTATTAAAATAAACCTTTTTTGTCCCGTGTAAAATGTAACATGTTCTTTGGTCAATTTGCTCACAGAGGAGACCAAGCAAGTGCTGCGACTCAGTCTTACAGAGTTTTCCCTACCCAAGTTCTATCTTCTGTTTGGGATCAGTAAAGTCAAGTCTGCAGCAGTTATCGCTTTTCGATCCAGTTATCGTGATCGCTCCTTTTCACCCGGCTCCTATGAGAGGGAGACATTTGCCCTGACTTCATTGGAAACTGTCACAGAAGCTCTGTTAGAAATTATGGAGGTAACTATTAATGTTACTGCTTTATTTATGCTTATATTGTTCATTAAAACTGTTCTATGTAATATGAGATTTTCGTCTTTTTGGATATAGCTAAGAAATCTGCATACACATTTTCACAGGTTGTCTGGCCTCTTCTTTTAGACACATTTCTCTCCTAATAGGTGCCATTGGAACACCATGTAGCTATATGTACTGTATTACCTATCATTTGAATTCCTAAGCACAGTTCATACCAGACTCTACTTGTCTGTTTGCTAAGTCTGCAGTGTCAGATATTTATTAGAAGTGTTCACTAGCACAGCAGATGGGTACCTCTGTCTTTAATGTGATAGTTGCTTGGGGGGCTGCTCTCTTTAAATGCTGCATAGCTTCTGCAGAAATCTAGTGAATTTAAATTTCAGGTAAATTTATGAAATTAAAGTTAGAAAACAAAAGGATAACTTGATCCACTGCCTTAAAAGCTCGATTGATAGATTGTAACATGGTTCGGCATTTTATATTTATTGTGATTTTATAACCATCTACTTTCTTTACTTTAGGCTTGCATGAGAGATATTCCAACTTGCAAGTGGTTGGATCAGTGGACTGAACTTGCCCAAAAGTATGAATTATGTTTTTGCAACAAAAATAAAGTCCTTTATTTCTACCTTATGCATTTTCCCTAAAATCCACTTTCTATCTCTACCCAGGTTTGCATTCCAATACAATCCTTCACTACAGCCACGAGCTCTTGTTGTGTTTGGTTGTATAAGCAAGCGTGTATCTCATGGACAGATAAAACAGATTATCCGAATTCTTAGCAAGGTATTTTCCTGGAACATTTTCTTTAGCCTTGTACTGAGGTGGCCAGGTTATGAGCATTACATATTTGTATGTTGTTAACTAGCAGTTAATAGGTTTTAAACAAGTCCTAACCAACGTTAGCAACTACGGGCACCTGTGGTTCGGTTCATCCACAAAGTACTCAGTAGTGTAGCTTTAAAATATTTTAAGTACTTTCTTCAGCCATCTTCACTGTCCTTGCCTTCTTGCTTGTGAGTCCACTTTATTTATACTCCCCACTCTTTCATCATCCCTCCTTTTCCAATTGGTTAACAACAATTTTTCTTTTGGCTGACTGCAGCCAATAGGGTGAAATATGTTTATTTGGGAGAAATGGGAGGAAGTCATTGTAGCCAGTCAGACTGCTATCTAGTGATTCTTGAAACAAAACTAATGAAGATTCATGTTTACTTATTTGTTAACCCTGAGCAGCATTCTGGTTGGGATTTCATTGTACAGATATGTTTTCCACTGTTGGAGGGTGACCATTTTTGTGTATTTTTTTTTTTCCCTCAAGGTTTACAGCAGGACTTCAGGATGCCCCGAAATCAGAGAACAAAATGTAAAACTATAGAGAACAATAGTGTACTCTGGTTTTATGGCAGCTACAGGGAAGATGCCAGGGGTTCAATAGAAGATGAAACACTTACTGTGTCCTTCATTGAACAAAAAATTACGTGTGAATAGGCTCTCCATTTGTTGGCTGCCCCTGCAGATCTGTATAGCTTAAGCTAAGTACACAAGTCAGATAGTTATCGCCTGAGATGAACAGTCGTGTTAATCTCGGGGTGTACAGCAATCCCCTCCAACATCATTCATCAATCTGGCATGGTGGATTGATGAACAATATTTCGGGGGTGGGGGGATTCCCTGTATATGTGGTCTGGTTCAGTTATTTTTCATTTAATATTTATTTTTTTATTTATTATTTCATTTATTAATATTTAAATGATTTTAAAATTATATACAAATTTACAAAAACTTTATCTGTTTTAGGGTTTGGAAAGCTGCTTAAAAGGCCCTGACAACTACAACAGCCAAGTTCTAATAGAAGCCACTGTGATCGCACTTACCAAACTGCAGCCGCTTCTGAATAAGGTAAACATTTTATTTAAACCATACAACATATGATATCCAGTGGTGTCATAAACATTTCAGCTGAATTTCTCTGTTTTGTACAGTGCTTGTTGTATAGTTATAAGTCCATCTTCAATATGAAACACTTAGCGCAGACATACGAGCAGGGAACCTTGTCTTTTTATCATTACCAGAGTCTGACATAATCTATGTTATGTGGATTTTGTGAGTGGTTGCTAAAACTAATACCATTTTCCCTTTGGGTTATTTAGATTTTCTAAAATGTACTTCATACCACTCGAGATAGGAAAGCTAAACTTTACAAAGTAACTGGTGTGCATGCATGCCTTTCACCTAAATGCTTTCTCAAAGCTGTTCACTTGTGTTTTTTTTTTTTTTTTTATTGGTATTAATATTATATACAACTTCAAAGTTTATAAGTGAACTTTGTGCTTTGTCTGCCATCCTATTATTATTCTCTCGAAGTGTTTAATGGCCCTACTGAGCAGTAGTGCAGTGTTTTTCCAATGAAGCTGACATTTGGTATAATATGCTTCTGGATGCCAAAGAAGCTGAAACATTATTATGAGATCTGCAAACATAACTAGGTTCCTAATTTTATTCTTGACTTGTATTTAATTTTTTTTTAAAAATGGTATTTAGAGTGTATTGACACAATTTCACATGTTTTGAATCGTTCATTTCTGCACATATATAAATACTTCTAAGTACTTGATTTTTGTAAAATATATGTTTATTATATGTAAGGTTAAAAATAATCAGAATCTTTGATTCCTGAAGTGACTCCTAATGTTTTGTGTTGATCCTTTCTAGGATTCCCCTATGCACAAAGCTCTCTTTTGGGTCGCTATGGCAGTGCTTCAGTTGGATGAGGTTAATCTATACTCAGCAGGTACAGCACTACTGGAACAAAACCTCCACACATTAGACAGTCTTCGAGTTTTTAATGACAAGGTATGTTTAGCTTCTGCATTGAAGAATTTTTTTGAATATGAAGTAAATATTTAGTGAGCATTTTCTGGCAAGTAACCATTTTATTTACCAGTAAATAGCTATCAATTGTAGCTTCAAAAATAATTCCCCCCACCCTAAGACACGTACAATCACTTCCCCCCTATCACTGGCTTTGAAGTGGCAAGTCCTCAAAAGAAGGTAGAAATGCATGAGCATTGCATACTGGGATAGTTCAGTGATGGAACTCCCCCCCAAACCACACTGCTTATTGCAGTCTCAAGAGTCTGTATCCATGAGCCCTCTGCTGGCAGCAGGGAGTAAGTGAGGAATGTGTTGGACAGTCAGGTGATTGGAGTTGTGCTTAGAGTGCAGGAGGAGATGTGTGGTGTGACATGATTGACATTGTGTTTGAGAGTGAGAAAGCGGGCGGATTTAGGTGATGGTTTCCTTCCTTTTTTATACTGTGCTATTAGTGTGGAAAGTTTCATGCATGCAATTTTGCATTCTCCAGTGTGGCATTTTTAAATTCTGAAGTTGTGACAGTGAGAGGCAAAAATATTAACTTTTTTAATATATAGTGACGGTGGGTTTAAATCTCGTTCAGATTTTTACCTGTCCTGTGTCCCTGACAGAAAAATGTATCCTATTTGTACATGGTGACAGTTGTCTCTGGTGCTGAAAGAGAGCAAAATTCTACATCTTGGGCTAACAGAACAAGGATGGGAAGGACAATCTTCCATTTTTTGGCACTTAAAGCGGAACTTTAATAAAAAAAATAAAAAAAAATTCTTAACTGCGCATGCATAAGATTAGCACATTTTTTTCCTACATGTGCAGAAGGAGCAGCCAAAAACCTTCTGGGAAGATAGAACATATGTATCCCAGGAGGCTGCAGATTTCCCATCCATTTTTTACCCCATAAGCGAGGGGTCTCCCTTTCAAATTAAAAAGGGTTAGTTTTGTTTTTTTTGTTGTTTTTGTTTTTTTTTTGTGTTTTAAACACATTGATTTCATTTTTTAAAAGAATTAGTCGCCCTTTTATTTTAGGTAAAATAATGTGATGATAGATCCACTTTTGTGTTCAGACGTTTAGTTGTAAATTGCACAAATTATTTTAATCTAGTTGTGTTAGGTTTAATATATGCCTAATAATGGTAGAAATGATTTATCTCTGTATTGATTTGCCTTACTGTAAAATTTTGTAATTTATCGTTTGAAGGATGTTTCTCTCTCTATTTCAGAGCCCAGAAGAAGTTTTCATGGAAATTCGAAATCCTCTAGAGGAATGGCATTGTAAACAAATGGACCATTTTGTTGGTCTCAATTTTAACTCTAATTTCAATTTTGCACTAGTTGGGCATTTGTTGAAAGGTGAGTTCATTTGAATGTTTTTATGATCTCAGTAGGTGGTGAAAGCTTTGTGAAATTGAATGCACAGTACACAGGGAAGAGAAGTCCCGTTCATATCTAGGAGTGTGTCGGATGTCCTTAACTCAGGGTCCACCTGTAGTCTGTTAGACATTCTTTTCTGGAACCATTTAAGGGGTAGTTAAATAGTCTGAGTATGTTCACTTTGCAAAAAAAAAAAAAGTTGGGGGAAAAGATAAAACTGTGTTCTTTTCACCCTGTGTTAATTTTTCCTGCACGTGGTTGTACACACGGCTTTATCTTATTCATTACCTGGGCAGACATTTATATTCCTTTACTAAACTAACTTTACTGAGTTCTGTAAACCAAAAACTCGGCACCAGTTAAATGAGAAAAGATGCCTAAAACTCCACCTATTGGCTCAGGTAAATAATACAAAACATGTGCACATAAAGATATTATTTCACCTTTACCTGATTAAAGAGTTTTTTTTTTTTTTTTGTTTTTTTTTTAATCTATCTTTTCAGTCCTGATTCTAAAGAAACCATGTATGAAATTGTTGGATTTAAAATACCAGTCTACCTCTTAAAAGAATAACCATTAATTTGTTGTCCTTGTCTAAATCAGAAATTATACCTCGGATGCAGCTTGGTCCCACTTTACACTGCCCTATTCTGCTGCACTGTGCAGTACTTTCATTCTATTTGAATTGTTGAAGTTTTTGCTTGGCATCAGTTAAGTCTAAATTTATTAAGCAATGGGTCCCTAAATGGTCTAATACAGCGGTCGCCACCCGGTGGTCCACGAGAAAATTTCAGTGGTCCGCGGCTCTGGCCGGTGTGCCCCTGAGTGGGGTCAGGAGAAGGACCCTGCTGGGGGAGGGGCGCGGCGCATCAGGCAGAGCCGTGAACCATGTCCCCCATTTGAATCGCAGGCTCTAGGCATTGGGAGGGTTGTAACCCACCCACTCTCCTATTGCAAGCTCAGATATGCGATGGGAGAGTGGGCGGGTTCTGGCATCACGATGTCACTATGTGGGAAGTTCCTTTCCCTTTGAGTGAAACCTGGCTCACCATGCATGCGCAGTTTGGAACCAGTAATTTTAGTGGTCCATGGGTCCGAAAAGGTTGGCAACCACTGGTCTAATAAATGGTTTGCCGATCCATTTTTTTTTAGGGAGACGTCTGTCCACCTCTGTGGACCTGTAGTTCTGTGCTTGGTTTGCACAATTAAGATTTTTATGATCGTTCAGAGGTTGCAGATTCAAGTAAAAACCTCTGATAAAATGCCCCTGTAAACATGCCTACTACATGCATAAATAGTTTTGTTTTGTACTGTACACAATTTAATCTATTTCTTTTGATTAGGCTATAGACATCCATCTGCTACTACGGTGGCAAGAACAGTGAGAATACTTCACACACTCCTTGCACTTGTAAATAAACACAGAAATTGTGACAAGTTTGAAGTAAATACACAGAGTGTTGCTTATTTAGCAGGTAGGAAATATTTCAGTGATTATAATATTTGTATTTCTTGCCTTTAAATAGTTAAAAATCTTGTATAAAGAGTATATATACTGTGTAATATATATGTAGCCAATTTTGCTTACCTCTAACAAATAATATACCTTGTTACCCATAGTAACTAGTCTGATGCCTCTTCATGTTCTGCCTAAATGACAGATATCTAATTGTTTTTACTCTCTAAATGTAATAAGTGAGCACAGATAAAAGCAAATGTTTTAGGTAATCAGCAATTTAATTTTCAAACACGTTTGAGACATATACGTTTCATCTGTTCATTTTTCTAAGTTAATCAATTAATTTTTAGGAAAATATAAAAATAATTCTCCACAAGGATCACATTTTCTAGAAAGCTGCCATCTGTAGAATTTCTGCAGTGGTTGGCTAGTTTTGAGGGTTACCATGCAGTGCTCAAATTTCCTATTCCAAATTTGGCCAGCTACAAAAATGCAGAAAATGCATTGGAGAGGAAAACATTTCAGTTGTTTGTTGAGTACTTGCTCTTAAATGATTAAAAATCAAATTATGTGTAAATGTTTGACATTGTAATAAACAATTTGGAATGTATATGCTGACACATATTGTTGATTTCTAGCCTTGCTCACTGTGTCTGAAGAAGTAAGAAGCCGCTGCAGCTTAAAACACAGAAAATCACTGTTGCTGACAGATGTTTCGATGGAAAATGTTCCTATGGATACATATCCAATGCATCACAGCGACCCGACTTGCAGGTTATTACTGTGTGCAAAATATGGTTGCACAGCAGGGACTGCTTAATAGCTCCTTGATGCACATTTGTTATGACAACACAAGGAAAGTATTCTGATTTTTCTAATGTTACATTGTTTCAACAGAACGTTGAAGGAGAACCAGCCATGGTCTTCTCCCAAAGGATCTGGCATGCATCTAGCTGCAAGCTACCCCACAGTTGGACAAGTTAGCCCACGAACAAGTAAGTCCATGAGTCTGGACATGGGACAGCCATCACAAGCAAACACTAAAAAGTTGTTGGGTATGTTAAAGCCAAATTCCATTATGCTACACATTCAAACACAATAAACAGATAGGTAATGCTCTGGGTAACGGTCAATTAACCCTACACCCCAATAAACTAAAAAAAATTGTATGTTCTCAATTGTTTTTGTTTTCTTTTTTGTCCTAAACATATTAGGTACAAGAAAAAGCTTTGATCATTTAATATCTGATGTTAAAGCTCCGAAAAGACAGGAGATTGAATCTGGTATCACTACACCTCCAAAAATGAGACGAGTAGCAGAAAATGATTATGATATTGGTAGGTATCACCGCAGAGTAATAGTTACTGCTTACATATAGTTTTAAAATAAATATTTGAATTATAGTAGGTCATCATTGCATGTTGACTTTACATTTACTAATAACTGAAAATTGTTTGTTATGGGAGAATAATTACACTGTTTTTTGAAAATTGGAGAAAGGTAGTGTTATTGCCAATAGTAAGCAATCAAATTTTTCTGGAATACCTTAAATGAAAGATGAAAAAAGGAAATGGAAAGGGTTTTTTGGACTATAGTTAGATTTTATTTTCAGTTCTCTTTCCTCCAATATCAATTCATTTTAGCAGAAACTGATTTAATGTATGTGGCTATACAAACATTTTGTCTGATCTTAGATACACCAAGAATATCATCACCTCAACAACATCCTCACCTGCGGAAAGTTTCTGTTTCCGAATCAAATGTGCTTTTGGATGAGGAAGTTCTAACAGATCCGAAGACACAAGCCCTGCTACTGACTGTTCTAGTAAGGATGTTAATCATATGTGCTACATTTTAAAGTAGGCACCAAAGCCAGACAGGTTGTAATGCAGACGCTCCTTTTCTGCTGCACAAACTGGATGGCCAAACAACTATTCAGTATTACAGTTGCTCCTCCATTTCTTACCAGCTGAAAAGGTATACTTTTCACATTTAATTATTCCTAAATTGAACATTTTATTAATCTTACATTACAACTTCACAAAACCGTTCTCTTAATAAAACAAAAGACATACCGCAGTAAGCTCATCCCAGCCAAACTATATCCATCTTGTGCTGACCTTGCTGCAGCAAACTGAATCCTGTATGGGTTTGCACACCATTATTACACTGCATTTTATCTCATTGTATATGTTATCATCCAATGAGCAGAATAACCACAAGGGACTGGAAACTCCTTCTTTCCAAATCCAAAAAATTGTAAAGCATTTAGCATTATTTACTGAAGTTTATCCCTGTTATACTGCCATAGAATCTCTCTAAAAACCTTACACCTATACAATTGTGTGTAAGTGTAAGCTTTAAATATTCACACAGCTTTCTTTGTTTTTAAAGGCTACACTTGTAAAATACACTACAGATGAGTTTGATCAACGTATTCTTTATGAATATTTAGCTGAAGCAAGCGTGGTCTTCCCTAAAGTGTTTCCCGTGGTGTAAGTACCCTCCTTATTTTGTTTTTTTAGCTTAATAGTTTTCAAGGGTTGGATCTGATTTAAAAAAAAATTAACTTTCATTACTACAATCCATATATGAAAACCCCACTCTGTGCATATTCAGCAGTATTCCCTTGAGTGCCTGTTTTGTAGTGCTATGCACCCAGAACTCTAGGTCTCTTGAGCAGGAAGGTAGACTTGGAGCACAAAGTGTGCGTGAAGACTGTCTTATAATAGCAAAGTAGGAAAATGGAGATGACTGATATTGGAGTGTTTTGCAACACTGGTGTAATCGGGTGTCTGCTCAGAATATTTTTCTCGGGGTGACCTACCTTTCAGAATGGACTTGCACAGCCCCAAAATGGTAAATTAGTCTGCATGTACACATGAGTAAAGGTACTTTTTTTGTATTTTGGAGTTCAGGCTACTTTGTATACATATATGTGACCCTGACTTTTTTTTTTTTTTTTTTTTTTTTTACAATGTAAATGTTTGTTTTTTCCCCCAGACACAATTTATTGGACTCCAAGATCAACACCCTTTTATCGTTGTGTCAAGATCCAAATCTATTGAATCCAATACATGGTATTGTACAGAGTGTGGTTTACCATGAAGAGTCTCCTCCACAGTACCAGCCTTCTTACCTACAGAGTAAGTGTCACTATATATAGTAATAAAACTGTCCTCGCCAATAAATGTTCTATAAAACTTTTACCAGCTTTATTTGGCTGATTAAATGACGTATCATAATGAGGACATAGCAAACCATGTACCTTCCTAGTAGTTTCATTCATGCAGATTTGGTTTTCCTGCCCCTGCTGTGTTGTACAAAGACTGTACATGCATAGGTTAGATGTTGGAGACTGGCGTGTTTTTCAAAGTTTACAGTATTGAATGCACTGTACCACAACCAATAGCTTTTATGGGTTCAAATTTTAAAGTATCACACTGCATTACATAACACCTCAGCTATAAAATCTGTGTTTTTATTATTTTTTTTTATTATTTTGGAAATAGGGAAAAAACACCTTTTTAACACAGCATTCTTTTCATCCCTTTTGCTAGCATGCTAGCAAGTAAAATTGGCATTACCGATGTTATCAATCTACTATTATCAAGTGCATGGAAGATCCCTCACAGAGGCATCGCACAGTTTAGAGAGGGTCTATAAAGGTCTGCTCTGTCAACATAATGTTGTTCAGGCTTTACACAACTGGCCATTATTGTTGCGCTTTAAATTCATGGTTAACTACATGCAAAATACATGATAGGCTCTGTGCTAGATCTATTTAATTTAGCGGTTTATTGTAATTTTGTATACCAGTTACTTTTTAATGGAACGGATCTCATCAAACATTTTGTGTACAATGTTAACATTTGTTTAAATTGTAGGTATAGTCAAAGTTTTTCTTTTTTTGCATACATAAAGCCAAAAGGCGCTTTTGTGTTTTTGGCCTCTTTCTGTCTTGGGGATAATGGTTACCAGGACAAAAAGAGAGAATAATCCCAATAGCAAGATAGAAATACAAACTTCAGAGTTCTAATTTTTCCCTTTAAATTGGATCTACAACCACTGATTTATGGATTCCTTAAACAGTTATACTTAACACGTGCCTGTCATAACAGTTGCCGGTGTGCTTATGTCAGTTGAACTTAATTTTTAAGCCCTCAAAAAATCAAAATAGAAGCTATAACTGTGTTGTCTTCAGCTCTAAAAAAAAAAAAAAAAAAGGTAGATTTAGTTTTGCCTAATGCTACCAAAATAATATGTGCGAACAGGTTTCTAAGGATCCAATTCATCCCTGCCCTAAAAGAACTAATTTGATGAAGGACTGTGCAGAAAAATCTGCAGTTCTCAACAAGAAAATATTGATCATACTTTTATGGTATTTACTCAGTACAGTTCCTGCATTGATCTAGGGGAAGGTGTGAAATACCTCTCTTGGGACTTAAGGTTTCTTAGTAAATTTGTGTACAAATTGTGAAACCTATAGTATTTTACATTTTGATTTGTTTTGTTCTTATTTTCTTTGTTTGCAATTACAGGTTTTGGATTTAATGGTTTGTGGAGGTTTGCTGGCCCCTTCTCTAAGGTATAAAAAATTATTATTGTTGAAAACATATTGTTCAATCTTTACAAAACCATTTTGGAATTTTGACTGCAGTAGAAAATAAGTGAACAGAGGTCCGAGTACCATTTATGCTATTGTTTTGTGTCAGCTTATACCCTGGACCTGCTTTTCAGGTTGTTGTTTGTATTATGCAAAAATGAACAGCTTCATGTGTAGCACTGACATTCAGAAACATATGGTTGTTGTACCAAACATACAATTTGCAACTTAGAGTTTGATGTCTACACCACAGTCATATAGACACCCTTCATTCTAGTTCTAAATGCTATGATTTATAACATTTGTAATCGCATGTATCCCTGTTTTTCCTAAAGTCAAAAAATGTCAAACGCAATTTTTTCTTTTCAAATTCATCACTAGTAACCTAAAAGCTGCTGCTTGCCTTTGAATTTAAAACGTGGCATTTTACTGGGATGCCCATTGACATGAACCCTTACTGTCTACACACCAAATGTGTGTGAGGTTAAAGATCAATATAATTTTTATACCATAATCTGATATAATCTTTCTTGTTTTATCAGCAAACACAGATACCAGACTACGCAGAGCTTATAGTGAAATTTCTTGATGCCTTGATTGACAAATACTTGCCTGTAATTGATGAAGAAGCCAGTGAGGAGTCTCTGCTGACACCTACATCTCCTTATCCTCCCGCTGTGCAGAGCCAACTGAGCATTACCGCGAACCTTAACCTTTCCAATTCCATGACCTCCCTTGCCACTTCCCAGCATTCCCCTGGTGAGTAGCAAATCCATGTTGGGTTCATGAGGTTTATTTTGCTGTATATCCACAGTAGAGTAATTACAGACCATTAACATGCAAGACCAAAAACTAAATGCTGAGTGAATACCAAAAATATAGCATTTGAACGAAGGTAAATAATACATGAAAATAATTGTTTTTTAATAATGCAATTTTCACCATCATAGGTTTTTGGTCATAACAGCCAGGCAATATTATTCGGTTTTTCATTTTCACACTGTCACTAGTTATATGTAACTTACTACAGGTGGTGCCTTGGTTTAAATATAAAATACCAATCTAGTTTTTATTGGAAGTAATATATCCATTCTGCAATAATTTCATATTTTCTTGTTTTTTTTTTCTTGCTGTTAAATATTCCTTTAGCTGATTATTTATTATTAATGAAACAGTTGACTAATTACTGCAAAAAGTTTATTAATCGGTGTAAAGAAATGTCTTTAGACAATTGTTTTTTTTTTTTTGTTAAAAGGTCACTGAGGCTTTGTTCCCATTATTGTGTTTCAAGAACATTTCAACATGTCTTGGTGCAGTAGTTTGCCATTCACACTACCATAACCTTCACTTTTAAAAGCCAAGCATGCACAACATTTTTATAATGTGCTGCATTTGACTGCTGAAATACATGAGCTGCCAATTGCAGTGAATGGCAACACACATTAAAAATCTACAGCTGTAATGGAAATTAAGTCTGAGAGGACTCTTGATTATTTGATGCCTTTTGTGACAAAACCTTCCTCTATTAGCAGATTGCTACACACCTTTAGCCAATCACATAGGCTGTAATTACATATTGCCATACATGTTGTGTCTCATCCATGTGTTGGTTTATTTTACATCATTATTCATATTTTTTCTTTGTGTGTGTTTTTGTTTTTTTTGTTTTTTTATTCCCTACCCCTTTCATTCTGTGTCTGTGAAGCTTCTCTGCCTTGCTCTAAATCTGCAGTTTTCATGCAGCCACTCCCTCATCAAGGTACTTCCTTTCAACCTCTCTGCACGAATTCAGTGTCATGTGCATTAGTTATGAGCGCTTGGCATGAGCATTTAGTTACTAACCAGCAACACATAATCATGGCTTTTGCAAGAGACAAGCAGGCAGAATAATCTTTAGAATATCAAACATTGCGTTCATTACTAAATTATAAAGCACATTATACAGTGTTTTTCTGGCTATATTTTTGCAATGTAAGTAATGCATATTAAAAATAGATCTTAACTACAGAACTTCACACTAAAGTGTCTGATAGCTACTGGGTTATTAAGGGCAACTTTGCTCTATCTAGAGTTCCACAGTGCCTCCAAAATGCTATATGTGAGTTTCTTAAGGCTTAGTTTACACTGGCGTTTTCCCCAGTGTTTAACCTTGGGCTTTAAAAGCCCATGTTTGAAATTCTCATGCATTCCAATGAGCTAATCTAGACCGGGACATTTCCTTGAGGCAACATTTAAAAAATTAAACAGCCCCTAAACGCGGGTAAACGCTTACGTTAATTTCAATGCGGGAAAACACGGTAAAAACGTAGGAAAATGCCGCATAGAAGATTTCCAGCGTTTTAAAGGCAAGTTTTTAAACATTATTAAAAGTGCATATAAACGCAGTAGGAATGTTTACATGCAATTTTAAAACGTCTGTGTAGACCCAGCCTAACAGCCAACTTTGGTCATAATTACCTAAAAATACCTTGTACCACAGTAGCACAATGAGGGTGGGGGGGGGGGTCATTGAGACCTATAGTGTTTACATATGGAGCACCCCCCATCATTTGAAAAAATTAATTTGCAGGATATTAAGGTATGCTCGCATGATAAATATTGGGTCCTAAAAAACAGAATGTTCTATTGCTGTGAACCTGCTGTTTGACATAAAAAAATGTCCAATTAATATAATTTCCTTTTACTTTTTCTCTGATTTGTGTGTGTGAAATCCTACCTTTTTGCTTTTTATTATTTAATATTCATATGCAATATTTCATTGCATATGAATATTATAATATTATATAATAGGCAAAAAAAACCCTGGTCTAAATTGCTCCAACAGAGGAAAAATTTCCTTCCTGATTCCATGAGGCAATTGGATGTTCCCTGGATCAACGGTCAGTTATCTTTACTTTAAAGCTTTAATCCCCAGTTATATTCTGTGTTTCTAGAAAAGCATCCAGCATTTCCTAAAGCAATCTATAGTACCTGTTATAACTACTTCGTGAGGGACCCTATTCCACATTTTCACAGACCTTACTGTGAAGAATCCCTTCCTTACCCATAACTTAATATTCTTTTCCTCATGTTGCAAAGAGTGCCCTCTTGTTCCTTGTAATGATCTAAAAGTAAATAACTGATGTGATGTGAGCCTCTTGACTGGCTGCAGACATCTCCCTCACACTTTCCACCAACGTTAAAAGGGTCACAGTTATCGGGACCTTCCTTATTTCTTTCCTTCGCACTCTTGATAAGTCCCTCATTATTCCTTCAGGAGATATCTCTTTATCTGGAAGAAGGCCCAAGGGTCGAGATAAAAAATCCTAAATTATAAATTATAGTAATTGGAATATCTAGAATATACTGACCTGAATAGCATATGACAACGAACTAATTGGAAAACTCATAAACATCTAGCCATCCTCCAAAGAACCTTACTACAACCTAAGTACAAGACTCAGGGAGATAGTAGCCAGCGACCCTTCAATCCTAACCTCAAGAGAGTTGATCTTACCTTCTTTTACCCTCTGGATACATCCCTATATCAATGCAACATCTCTACATCCCCTGATGAAGCCTATGTGCGAAACACATCTGGTAACGAGACACTGTTGATGTTTACAACAATTGATGTTATGTTCTGTAACCTTTGTGATGTAACCTGGGCATGATGTCCTAATATAGGAAGCCCACTACATATGTTAATAACTTTTATTTTCATACTCCATGTAAATAAAACACAATTTTGTTCTATTTAAATTTGTACAACAAGCCTGCTTTTCCTGCTTTTTCTCCTCTGTATGATTTATAACTAAGGCTTGGGAAACGTTCACATTCTCTAACCTTGGGTTTTCCTTTTGGACTCTATTTCCTTCTACATGGGACATGGGTTCTCTAAATGGACCATTTTGTATATTTATACAGGGTGATCATATCCCCCCAATACCTCTCTTCTCAAGGGAGAATAGATTGAGTTCAGCTAATCTCTCCTCATAGCTAGGTTCCTGCATTCCTTTTTTTTAGTTTAGTTGCCCTTCTCTGGACTCTCGAATTCCACAGTATTCTTTTTGTGAACTGGTGACCAAAACTGAACTGCATATTCCAAATGTGGTCTGACCAATGCTTTGTACGGGTGCAGGATTATGTCTCCATCTCTAATACAAGAAAGTACTTTACTAGCTTTAGATAATGCAGATTGGCATTGCATGCTATTATTAAGTCTCTGATCTACCAGAACCCCCACATCCAACCATTCAGATCTCAATCCTTACCACACATGGTACATTCTACTACACTATATAGTGCAACAGCCTTCTTCTTTGGTTGGGTTTGGAAAAAAGGTAAAATATATGTGGAAAATGCAGTAGGGTTTAAAGTTATCAAACTTCTTTTTCTGGAAATGCTGGAGATTTTCTTCATTCACAAAAGAAAAAAAAAACTTGCTTAAAGGGAATAAGCAGGGTTAGCTCTGTAAACATTCACCTTGAATCCTTGGCTCCTTCATACTTACTGAGGGCTTGAAAATGTGCATGTCAAGTTACCACAGTCTATTCATTTTGGATGGATTGGTGGTGTCCATTAATTCATCAATTTTCAGTTCACAAATATATTTTAAGTACATATAACTGTGGATCACTTTTTTGACTTGCATGAATCTTTAGACAAATCTACATGTATGTAGTGAATTCAATAGGTTTGATCATTCCTGTTCATTGTCTGATTATAAATTGTCCCCCATATATTCTGTGCTGTGACTGGTCACAGTATGTGGTTGAGGTCTTTAGCCCAGTGTAACATTATTTTGATCTAAAAGAGAACTTTTTGCATTGGTGTTTGTTATTTGCATGAGCATTGGTATTTCTCCCAGTCACCATTAAACACTAACTCTTCTGAGAACTACTGTACTCCTGGTGATGGTTCTCATTTATCCAGGTCATTGTCTGGTCAGGTGATAATCGTATTTAGTCACATTTCACTGGACATGTTCTTGTAATGTTGAAGACTTTTCACAGCTTTCTAAAGCTAGAACTGATAAAGCAGATTGGAAAGCTGTGAAATGTCTGTTTTATCATGAACCGATCTATGACACCTAAAGGTTTAAGTTTTTTTATTTGGTGTCTTTATAATAACTGGATCAAGTTCAAATATAAATCAAACATATTTTTTTTTAGCAGTGCAAGGAGCATTATTAGTTTTGCAGAGACTATTTGCCTCTTGTCAGGTTAACTGTGATTAGATTGGTTGTGGTAAACTGGTAAAAACCAACTGAGACACACAGTTCTTCAGACATTTTGACAGACAGGGCCCATACTGTATTTTGTTTCACTGATAGTTGCACCACAATAAAATCACTGTTCTTGTTTGATTCTCTGCCCTAGGGATTGACAAGGAAAACGTGGAACTGTCTCCCACCACTGGACACTCAAACAGTGGTAGAACGCGCCATGGTTCAGCAAGCCAAGTGCAAAAGCAAAGAAGTGCTGGCAGCTTCAAACGTCACAGCATCAAAAAGATTGTGTGAAGTTTTTTTCTTTTGTTTTTTTTTTTTTTTTCATTTTATTTATTTTAAAGTTCCTTTTCTAAAACTGACTTAAGCGGGCGGCTTATCCTTGGCCCCGGCACAATATGATGCTGCACTTAATTTTTTTTTTTTTACCGTTCCCATGCAGTCAGCCATGTCGCCAGAAGATCAACAGCATTGTTTGAACTATATACCATAAGGTTTCCTTAGACATTTTCCCATTGTTTTTCCTTCTCCAGTTCTTTCCAGTCCTGAGGGAACCATGGTCACAAGCATATCAATGCCTTGTGAGTTTTAGAATGAAGAAATTTTGTACTTTGATAATGGTGGCCCTGCCTTTACTGCATTAACTGTGTAAACATTAGTGGCATTCTCATGAGTCTTTTTTGCCTTGTCTTTTTTATTATTATTAATATTATTATTATTGTTTGTGTTTATTTTGTTTTGCATATAACTAAATATTAAAGCTAATCCTTTATAGTGGCTTTGGTGGGAAAAGAAACCCGTTTAAATCCTCCCCCTTAAAACACTTTTAGCTGTGGAATTTTTTTTACCTATTTGCTTAAAAATGATTTTCTTTTCAAAATAAAAAATGTTTTTTTTTTTTCTAATGGTACTTTGTTGAAACAAATATGAACTGGTGTCTGAAAAGGGCCACCATACTAATTAGATTTTTTTTTTTTGGGTACTTGCAATAAATTTGTTAAAGTAATTATATTTTTATTCCTATAAAAATATATATATATAATCTATCTATTCCAAATGTTTGCGCTGTTAAAGTATTACAGCATCTTTCATCTGAAATGCATCGGTGACTTCTGTCCTTACAATGCACTATTTATGAAAGGCAGAATGTATTCTGAAACTAATGTGTTTAAAATGTTATGTAAATATGTTGTGTATTTGGGAAAAAATACTGTGTTGTTTTCAAAGTAAAGATATGGTAAAAAAAAAAAAAAAAAAATTGGTGCATCTTAGTAGTAAAAAGGGCTTTATTTCCTTTCTGCTTGATGATCGTTTCCTTAACCCTTCCAGAGAAAGGTGTTAAAAGATTTCTTGCACTTACAGGCATAAGCTTTGTTAAAGGTATATGTCTTCGTGGTTGGAGCATCATTTCCAGTTTTCAAAAGGACATATATTAACTTGTTGGAGATACTTTTCTGTGCAATGTTAAAGTTTCAAACTGGGGGGGAGGGGAGTGGGGCAGGTGCCTTTATTCAGGCCAGCAAATGTTATGGTACTTTTGAACTGACAGGATCCTCCTTGGAGGATCTGCATCATGAATTGTGTGGTGCACTTTAACTTTTTCATAGATCTGGTATAGTTAGCAGTCAGGTGTCTTAGCCACCCTTCAGAACCTTAGTCTTTCCTGTTACCTACAAAATTTTCACATCTGCTATAATTATCTGTAGTACTAAAAGCTGGCTGTATAACAATAATCATTAGGTTGCATTTCCAAAAGTTCCTTATCCTTCAAATCTAATAATCTATTCCAAGATCACTTATTTTCCATATAAAGTGTATTAGGTGTCCAAAGTTAACTTTTGTTTTTTTTTTTTTTTTTTTCATTTTATACCTTTATTGTACAGGGCACATAAAAGCTAAAACTTAAAGCATGTTCTATCACTGTGAAAGATTTGAATTCTAGCATTCAGTGAAGTATTAAACGATTGACTAACCATTTGATACCGTCTTGCGTATATATGTCACTACAGCAAATCTTAGGGTATAATACTATAAACTGGATTATAGGTGTTTCTACCGTACGTGTAAAAGGGAAGGTGATTGCTACGCAGGGCTTTAGATACTTGTCCAGAAAATTCTTATCTCAGAGGAAATATAATCCTTTTTGACAAATCTGAGCAAAAAGGGAAAGACGTCTAGGTGCTTGCATTTAGGGCTTAAATATATAAACTGCTGAACACATGTATAATTAAAATACCTAGAATGCTATTCTACAACTTAGATCTTGGACTAATGACCAAGAATGGCTTTAAAATATAAAACAAAATATAATTCTATGTAAGAAAATTATAGAGTGATTTAAATGTATTTCAGTAAATCAAACTCCACAGCTAAACAAATATTATGGTACAAATAAGTGTTGGGATTTAATAATTATAGCACATAATCTGCATTTAACCATATGATAACGCGTAATTCACAGATGTAAATAAATGTCTTACTTTGTTGTTTTCTGACATTGTGATTTTGTTTTGTTTACAGTCCTGGAAAAATAAAACTGTGGACAGAAACCTATTATGCAAATAGTCTGCCAAAATCCCAGTGTAATTCTGTTTTAGCTGTAGCTGGTGTTAATAACATGAAGGACAAGGCTTTACATGAACAGTGCAGAAACATACATGTGAATGTGTGGAAGCCTCTTGGCACAGCTCGTTTGGAGAAAAGGAAATGTAAAATCCAAGCTTTTTTTTTTCTAGCCTGCACTGGAAAATAATAGCTTGTCTGCTTGTTGTGGACTACAGCTCCTTTTTGCCTTTTTCCAGCTTTAGTGTGAGAACTGCTGTGTGGAATGAAGTCATTTTAAAATGAAGTACAGAAATTGTAGAAATGTTTGCTAACAGACTAAACTTCAATATTTTCATCAGAGATGTTATAAACAATGCATATACATTTGTTATAATGCTTTTATTTAGTTTTTTATCTGTTTTGGTAATGTAAAAACAACCATTGTTATCTGCCTATCAATAATTTGCATATTTACTACTTTAGCTGCAGTAGGTTTACCAAGCAGCATTGTGTATTTTGGGGTATTACAACAAAACAGGGTGCATTTAGGTC
The DNA here is from genome assembly GCF_032062135.1 of Pyxicephalus adspersus. Lineage (NCBI taxonomy): Eukaryota > Metazoa > Chordata > Amphibia > Anura > Pyxicephalidae > Pyxicephalus > Pyxicephalus adspersus. Next base: position 78,344,586 of record NC_092858.1, on the reverse strand, counting down.
TATAAAACCAGTAAGGAAACTTAATTGAAGAATAAACATAGTATAAGTCAACTGGTAGTATTCTCAAATTACTTATAGACAAAGAAATTTCATGATAACTTTAGCCTCATAATTGCCGCATTTTATAAGGAAGAGCTTCCAACACCGTGGTTCTGATTTATCACAGCTCTCCAAGACTGGAGAAGATCTGTGGATGATCTAGCCAACTTGGAATGGATCTGGTCAAGGATTGAACATTTTGACAACTGCTAACAAGTGATTTTTAGGAAAAATATACCAGGATTGCTGGATCAACCAGGTTCTCCCATGGTAGTCTATCTTCTCCAGTCTTGGAGAATTTTAACGAAATATGACTACTGTATTTTACAAACAATAATCTCACTCAGACTGGACCTCTATGCCACAGACAATAGAAAGCTATGGTCTGAATGCTGTGAGCAGTGTGAACCCAACTATTTCCAAAGTACACAAAGTGGCATTTAAAGGAGTTAAAGTTTCATACATAATGTATGAAAGGACACAAAGGGTAATTTAGTTAATATATAGTTAATCTAGTTGCAAAAGTCACTCGTCCAGGTTTTATGGACAATCTTATGGCCATAATCCTAGGCCACCTGATCTTTACTAAAGGTTAAAGCAAATGACCTGGGCCAGTCAAGGTATTTATGCCTACTGTAACCATAATGTACACTAACTGGGATGCAACTTTATTGTTAAAAATACATAATATTTTATGCTTTCCCAGAAAAAAAACATGGTTCATGTGAGCCATATTTTCCATTATATTTTAATTTTCGATTAAACATGTAATTTTAGGAAATACTGACTATTTGGCCCTCATATAAGTGAAATAGGGAGGTTGCCCGTACCCTTTTCAGATTTTCTATATTTAATCTTTACTAATGTATAAAAAAAAGTTAAACATTTTGCCTATTTTTTCCCCATTTACCTTGCACTACATGTGTTTTAATGCAGTATCTTTACCCTTAAACATACCTGATATATAGTTTGAATCTCTGATGTGCATATTGATTTTAGTCTATGTATATGGGTTTGCAAGTTTGGGAAATGCCCTGTTCCTAATGGGTGAGGGCAATCTATAAGGTTTTTAACATTCAGTTTTAGGCATTTTTTTTCCTCCCTCTTAAGCATGTGTTATCCAATGTTATGCAACAGACTTTACCACAGAAAGTCACTTTTAAGTGTTAGCAACATTACTTTTTTAATGCAGTAAATTCATCTGTAAATATTTTTTGTGTAAAATTTGACAGAAAGGTATATTTACTACACTGTAAATACATGTGACAATATATTGTATTATTTTGCTTTTTTGTAAAGCAGTTAGTTGCTGTACATGTATAACATAAAAAAATTTGAATATTCTAGTGTTGGTAATTGTTAACTTCTCTCCTTCCTGCTGTTGAGTATGTCATTTAAATGAAAAAAAAATGATACTGTGTTCTACAAACTCTCACTGTGTATGATATATTATTTCCTTTTGGGCCATACAGTTTCAGCTGTTCCTTTATTCACTTATCCTGTTAATATTGTAAGCAAGTGTATGCCAGCAGGAATAAAACTGCCACCGCCAGCCAAACTGGCACCTAGATACAGTTAGCAGATATGATTTATCATAACTGTTTTCTCCCCAATGTTCCCTCATGTATGTACATCCCTTTTTTGAAGTAAAATGTAAATTCAACCTGCTTTTTGTGTCTTTGTAGTTATTACCAGAGCAAACAACTGTATAATCTCTTTTTTTCAAATCTAAAACAGACTGACCATTGCGACCTCCTTCATATAAACTTGGAATATTGTGGTTTATTGGTCCCATAAATAAACTCCCACACCTAGACAAAGCAAAAATTGTATTCGAGTCAAACAAACCAGGTGTGCAATACTCTCATTTTTTTTAAGCCAATACAATCGAAGATTTAGGAAAAAAGCTGCCAAATTGTTTAAAGGTCCAAAAACCCTACAAAAATCTACTTCTAATAACCTATCACCTCCCTTGATTGGGCAGCCAACTGGCAAATGACATTTATTATAGATTATCTATAGATAGATAAAAGTTATGCATTTGGGATCTGGGGGTTCTGGCAGATCATAGATTTAACAACATGAAATGCCAAGCTGCAATATCTAAAGCTAGTAAAGTACTTTCTTGTATTAAAAGAGGAATAGATTAGAGATGGAGACATAATCCTGCCCTTGTACAAAGCATTGGTCAGACAACATCTAGAATTTGCAGTGCAGTTTTGGGCACCAGTTCACAAAAAGGACATTGTGAAATTGGAGAGAGTGCAGAGAATGGCAACTAAACTAATGAAAGGAATGGAGGAGCTCAGCTATGAGGAGAGATTAGCTGAACTAAATCAATTATCCCTTGAGAAGAAAGGTGGGGTATGATATAAATTGTCCACATGTTACAAAGAACAGGAGGCCAAGCTTTGTGTCTGGAGGAAAAGAACTTTAATCTCCATATAAGGAAGGAAAGGAATCTTCACAGTACGGCCTGTGGAATAGGCTCCCTCAGAAAGTAGTTTCATCAAGAGCTATAGATTGTATAGATACTTTTCTAGAAGCACAGAATTTACCTGGGTATTAACATTTTAAAGTAAAGACAACAGAGACTGTTGATCCAGGGAACATCAGGTTGCTTCACAGGATCAGGTAGTCATTTGTTTCTCGTTATAGAAAATAAACCAGGATTTTTTTTTTGCCTTCCTCTGGATTAACTATGTCCATAGGGTTTTTTATCTGGGATGATTAAACTTGATGAACCTGTGAACTTTTTTTTCAACCTAACTTAAAAAATGCTGGGTTTTGAAAGGGTTAACAATTTCCTTCAGAAACCCGGTCGTCTTCTGCTCCAGCCTACTGCTGCCTTTTCTCGTTTGCTATAGAAGCTGTATACAGAGCTTTCTGGTGATCCTGGGATAATAGTATAAAACCCTTACGTTCTTCCTGCTTCTGTGTTCTCAGTTCATGCTCTATAAGACTGCACAGTGTGTGTTTTAGCAGATTTCATCTCACTATTTTAGTTGCCTTTAAAAATGGGGCTTAAATGGTATAGGGATCCTGAATAAGTAACCCCTACCAAGGTACAAGGTTCCCATATTCTCCAGAGCAGCAGCATAATATTAAATCACTGTTGGCAAATTTTTCTATAGGGCTCCTGAAACACTCAGGAGAGTAGCAGGAACTTGCAGCACTGTTGAAACTTAAGGCCCCCTGCACTGATAGTTATGCACCTACACACTGCTTTTGGAAAATGTGGCTGGTAAACACTTCTGGAAGCCCACTCTGCACAGCTAGGCTTCCACGATCATTTTTAGGCAAAAAAACACTTTCCTGTACAGGAAGTTGAAGCTGTTCGAGCTATTTAAATACCTCCAAAACTTTTTCCATTCTGCAAGCAACTCACTGGCATTAGAAATGCCAATAAAAGGCTGCAGCAAAGTTTCATAAACACCTTCACAAGCTTTTATGAGCAGTTTAATGCAAGTCAAGTCTATGGAGGTGTTTAGACAGCCAAACGACCCCAGAAGCTACATGGAGTTTTTAAACAAGTACTTGTAAACACATAAAGCCTGCTCAAAAAACAGACCCATCCATTTTCATTTAAACTATTTTTTGCTGGACAATATCAAGCTTTTGCAGACTGTAAAAATGCTTACAAAATCCTGAGAAAATGGAGGTCTGAACATAGCCTAACACATATTATATTGTACACTCTTTCTGGCACACTTAACCACAGGCAATGTATCTCCTGTGCCATGCTTCTTCTTGCTGTATCACCTACTGATCACTTTCCCCATGCTTGTGGGGCAAAACTTTTTCTGCCTGGGTCAACAGCTTTACTTTAGGCTAGAGGGAACAGGGATAATTCTGGCGAATGTGGCTAACTACATACAGTGTTTTGGTTGCCAATGTCATCAATCACAATCTCCTACTCCCCTGTGCTGACAGGGCTATCAAAACAACTGGGGAAAAAAGAGGCATGGGGCGCACAAACAGCGATAAGCTTCTCAACTGTGACTGCAGGGGTGATAGTTAAGCCCGTTTAGGAATCGGTTCTTGTCGTTTAGCATCTACTGGTTTTCTGTTTACTGGTGTAGTTTGTGCAGCATATGCAGTGTGGAATTCTAGCTCATGGGGTGTTACATATTAATTTGTTGGCAAGGAGCTGGTGTTAGTACTCAGTCTCTCCTAGAATAGCCCCCAGGGAATTTGGACAGTAAACACTGTACAATGAGGTTCAGGTGATGGGCTCGGCAAAGCACATGTGATTTTCTCCTGGTGGTAAATTAACAAGTTTGTGACATACCATTGCCACACAACTTTTTTTCTGACTCCAGGTAAGGGAGGGATGACTGATTCTCAGCCTGGAATAGGAAAGTTGTCAGAAGCTCTGACCTGGTGTGCCAAGCAGAAAAGGGAAATAAATGAAGAATGGCCTTAATGAGTCACACACACACAAAGCTGCAAATATAGGGGTAGGAGAGGATTAAAAAGAATAGCCTAGCACTGAAATAAGTAAACAGTATAGCACAGTATTTGCCTCCCAGAAAAATAAAAGCTGCTTTAAGACTACCCTAGTGTGCTTGCTGGTTTCTCCAAAACCCCTATTATTGGTCCTCCTAAGCCTCCTTAGGATCTTGGTTTGAAAAAAATAACGGAACTACAATTTCAAACCAACAAAATGCAAATGAACCTCATCCCTACTGCTGACAGCTAGGAAGTGCAATTCACCTGCTGTGAATTTTAGTTCTTCCTGCTCTGTTTGATTGCATGGCACTTCTGTGAGCCAAAGTCTGTTGATGGTAGTGTTGAACTTTGCCCAACCCAGAGTGAGACACTCCATCATAGTAATACCAATATAAGAGGCAGAAGGTGGGTGGATCTTTGGATATACTGGATTTATTACAGTTTCCGACTTCATCATTGCCTGATTATCCTAGAACTACTTCTGTTATTACCGCAGCATAAATTTTTCAGTACAAATTTGTTTGTTCTGAAATTGTTCAGTGCACCCATTTAAAGCTTTTTTGAAAAATACCTGAAATGGCATACTTGGACATGGTTCCAAGTGGCTGCAGCTTGATTTATCTGGCCCCCGAATGGCACTGTGGGTCAGGATGGACAAGGTCCCTGTCTGGCAATTTCCTGTGTTGGTTCAGCTATATTTTTCTAAATCTGCTGTGGCTTTTGCACCACAAAATTTTGAGTTTTAGCAAATTTGGTGCATGACATCATAAAGAACAGTTCTTTATAATTAGGGTGAGATTAATGACTGTAATGAATTGGTTACTGTTTCAGGCTCCATGGGGAGAAGCGGGTGGTGGTGCATTTTTCCCATTACAGGTTATTATCAAGACCTATTCAAATGAAGGATCCCACACTGACAAATGCTAGGCAGCTGCTTACTCTTAATATATATATTGTTGGTTCCCCAGCCACATAGGTGGATGGTGCTCAGTTTAGTTCACAACGAAGCTCTGGGAAGACACTTAAGGGCTGACAAGATGAAGGAGCAAATAAATGATCTGTTTTAGAAGCCAGTGTTGAACGTTGAGGTTAAGAGGTACTGTGCTTCCTGGTCCTTTTGCCAGTTGACTGCTTTGGTGTCATGCCTCCGAAATCCATTGGTACCATTATCTATAATTGGTATACAATTTTAATACAGATAGCCGTACAAGAGTTGCTCTGTATCTTCTTTAGGACAGGATCTCTAAGAAGATGCCGACTGACCAGGACAACCTTTTTATATTTAATGTGATGGCAGATTTGTGCAGCCTACAATAAATATATAAATGGTCCATATAGAGAACTCTCTTCCCAACTATTAACTTAAGGATTGTTACAAAGAACAAGAGGGCACTCTTTGCATCTGGAGGAAAACAAGTTTAAGCTCCTCCTCCTGACAGTGAGGGATCCCCGGGCACTAGGGGTAAATAAGGACAAGGCTCTCCATTCACCTCTAGTGTTCTGTGATTGGCTGAGGTTTTCTGTTTCTCAGCCATTCAGCACTAAACTTGAATGGGGAGACTTGTGCCCATTCATCTCTAGTGCTCTGTGACTGAGAAATAGGAAACCCTGATGACAGCTCAAGCATCATCAGGATTTCCCTTTCCTCAGCCAATCAGGGCACAGAGCAATCAGCGGAGCTCTGCTAGGCTGACAGCTCCCCTCCCCTGATTGCTTCCACAGCCCTAGAGGAGCTGTAGTATGTGATACAGAACACATATCACGTTTTCCCGCGTTTACCCTGCGTTTTAATTTTTTAAACGTTGCAAGCAACATTTAAGATAAAGCTCATAAACGTGCCTGAAGGAAATGTCTTGGGGTAGATTAGCCTATTGGAATGCATGGGGACTTCAAACATGGGCTTTAAAAGCCTCAGGTTAAACGCTGGGGAATTGACTGATCGACTGATAACAGTGATTGTTTATCCAGGGAACACATGATTGCCTCTTGGAACTTCAACCATTTTGTTGGCTTTAACCAGTTTGTATCCAACTTTGCCACTATATTTCCTTCACTAACCAACCAAAGAGCAGGACGTAAGTGAAAAATGTGTGGAATACTGACATTAAAGCTTTCCTGGAACTTGTACTGCATTTTGCCAAAACAACACTGCTGGCTCCTCTTTTTCCCAAGGGAGTTACTATTCAGCACCTTGAGTGAACAACTGGGAGATGTGTTCTAACAGGTCAGTGAGGAAGCAAACCAAATGACAGCCATGGGTAAAACAATGTGATAGTGAGACAAATCAAGCAATGAGCGACTGTTGGCATCAGTCCCTTCAGAAACACATCAAAACTAATTGTTATGGTATATAGTGGGGCCTCCACCACCTGCGAGTTTAGCAAAGGAAGGGTGGATACAACAAAGTAAATAGGTATTGAACATGTAAACATTTTTTTTCAGTAAATATATTTCCAATCAAGCTTTTTACATGAAATTTCCATCAGATATAGGTAACAACCCAAGTAATAGTTTGTGTACATAAAGCCGGAGTTGCAAGAAATTTAAAAGTCAGGGGTTTGGAGATATATGAGCTACTGGATTTGCAGAGCCCCGTACCTGCTTGAGAAGACCTAGAAGTAATTTAAACTATGATTCCCCCTGAGTTGGTGGGACACTAGTCTGTTTAATTTTGTACTGAAGACAAGCTGACTTTCCTTCACTGTTTTGCTAAATAAAGCCATGTATTCACTAGTCAGTTCATTATTGTGGTTGTTTCAGCTTTAGTTTCCAATCCGCTAACTCATAAACTGTGAGGATGTACAATGCAGACCTGGACTGGTTCCCTGGTGTCATATATCATTTTCATATCCATCCAAATGTGCAGGACACTATGGCTAAAATGCTAGTCGGAAAAACAGCCTTGCTATTACTACCCTTGTATACCCAACCTGTCAGAGCATTGCTGGTTGAGATTATAATGACTCTCATAATGATAACAGTACTTACCTTCCCCAGGCCCATAAAAGCAAGAGCCAGCCACTTGATTGCATTAAACCTTCCAGTCTCTTCTCAACAGTTTCCAGATCTTTACCAGGCCATTAAGGCACTGTTGACCAACGGTATTGTCTTACCAGTTCCCCCTTTGAACAATTCCAAGGATTTTATTCCAACCTGTCCATAGTTCCCAAAATGTAATGGGGAATGTAATGTGGGTTATGCATAACCCAAAGGATCTAAGAGCCTTTGTCTACCCTCAAAAGTTCAAAATAGAATACATCCACTGAGTTAATGCTTTCTTTTACCAGGAAGAGTTTTTAGCCTTAATAGACATGCAAGATCCCTACTTATACTTCTATATTTCCAAGCTGCTAGCAGTTTCTTCATATTACTTATCAGTTTGTGGCTCTCCACTTCAGCCTGAATTTGGCACAATGGTGTTAAACCCGATACTAGAATGTCTATGGCGCATCATGAGCATAAATTACCTACTCTTATGGGAACAGTAATTGATTGGACCCAGGGATTATCATCATTCTTTGAATGCAGAGGAGTTTGGTTGGGTATGTATGGCAGAAGTTGTTGCTGACCTGGATACATCGCTTGGATTATCTGGGTTTCATTTTGGACACCACTCTGGTCAGGTTTTTTTCTGACCCAAAAAAGATGTAGAAACTTGGGTGCCAGGTATGGCAACTCAACTCATCAGTCCGATGGAGGCATTTTATGGGTCTAACGGCATAATTTCTATGAAATTAGTTTGCCAAGTTCCACAAACTGTTGGCCACATCTGTGGGACACATCTCTGTCTTAGGACAACGAGGCTAGGTAGATTAGGCAGGTACTTTTCTGCTCTCTGGAAGGTGACAGATGCAAGATTTTTGGGCTGCTGGACACCTTCTTTGTTACAGCACACAGGTCATCCGAGGGGACAAAGTTCCCTATTACTGAAGACATTGAGGGGATTCTAATAGTCACAGACTGGCCTAGAAGGACTTGCTGACCTAATTTGTCTGTTTGCCAGTCCCCTGTGGATTCTACTAGGACATCTGCTGTACCAGGATTTGTTCCTACACCCTGCTTCTCAGTTGCAGACTTTAACAACATGATTGTTAAAGCCCTGGTGCTGAAGGACAATCAAATCTCTAGGCCTGTGATTCCTAGTATGTGCACAGCTCATAAATGTATCTCTAAGATTTACCAACAAACCTTGAAAGCTTAATTTGTTAGTGAGAGTCTTGGGATTTTAACCCTCACTCTTTTTCAAACGGTAGTATTCTCTGCTTCCTTCCTTTACAAATATTGTGCATTAAAATACAGTACTGAGTACAAATAAGTCAGGTCCACTTGGCAGAATTATGTATTTTTTGGCATTTGTGACTTGTCAAACCTTACTTCTAAGGTGGGTCTACTTTGGAGATTGTTTTCATTAGATTTGTATGCAATGCAAGAGCAAGCCAAACATAAGTGAGAATAAAAACCACACAGTGTGAAAGGTAAACAACACAATGATAATGAACCACAAACCAAGAGGAAGGCACAAGGAAGATGAAGGCACAGGCAAGAAAAGATGGGGTAGGCTTCTTCAAAGCAGACATTTGCATATATTGAAGCTATACAATTGCTGCATTGTGTGTATCTGATCAAGATAGATCTGAGTAATATTTATTCCTCCTTTTTTTTATCAGACCAGTTTCAGCAGTTTATTCTACAATGTCAGAGGAGGGACAGCCCACCTGTTGTGCAAAATGCCTTCTGATGTACAGCCACTTAAAGGACCTATCACTAGAATTTTTACTTTATATAAAAGGGTAGATAACTCCTATTTTTTTAATGCCTTTTAAGCCTCTCAGTCCTTACTGCTGCTGTGTTTATTGCCTCCATCTTTGCTGCCAACTCCATGGCAGACTTGTGAGAACACAGAGATCCTCTGCATGCATTGGATGACCACTTATCTAATGAATACCACCGATCTTATGATGACCAACCGATCTTATGATGACCACCACCGATCTAATGATGACCACCGATCTTATGATGACCACCACCGATCTAATGATGACCACCGATCTAATGATGACTGCATACATAGGACCTGTCCCCCTTGTATAGGGTACATGGTGCTTTGTAGTGCTAAAATAAAAGGCCAGCAGGAGTCAGGGATTTCATTCTTTGACAAATAAGGAATTGCATGTCTGACATGTCAGTAGGCTCCTCCTCATTGTGACTTTTTGTTTCTTGGGTTTGGTTTTTCTGAATTGACTCTTGTACAATAGTTCACAGAACATCGAGGTGTCTTTCTTTCTTGAAATAACTTTCCCCTGCTATAGATACTTTATTAGTGTGGTGGTCAGTGAGGAGAATGCCTCTTACATGGCTGTCAGTGGTGATTGAGCTGTGAGGTGTATATTGCTCATAGCTCAGGGCCCCCAGCATCCTGCATCACAGGAAACCCATATAAGGGGAACACACGGGTCCTGCCTGCCATTATGGTTAGCAGAGCCCATGCTTAGCACTGATTTGTCACATGACCACACATGTATTAGCACTCCGCCATGTATTCCCACATGGGAAAAGGATGCGACGTCATATGGAGGGTGCCGACTGACGTACAGCGGCCGTGTCCCGTGCTCCATTCCCTGCTCCTTACTAACGTGTGTTGTGTTTCTTTTTTTCTCCCCCTTCCCTACCTCTCTTCCAGTGACGCTCCCGGCTTCTGATTGGCCGAGGTGTGCAGAGAGCCCGCTATGCCCCGCCCCCTCACGGATTTCCCCCGCCCCTCAGACGGTGTACGGAGTAGTAGCCGCAAGCAGTTGGGTTAGGTGAGTTGCAGGCCGTGCGTTTGTCATGTGAGTGTTCGGGGGGGGGGGGAAGAACGGAATAGCGGTGCGTGGGGTGGCTCGGTGTCGGGTAGTATATTACAGGCATGGTTTTTTTGTACACAGGTTTTCAGAGCTTGGTATAGCTGTGTCTGACCTCATGGTGAGGCGGCCGTCCTTGTGAGGAGAGCTGCCAATCCCGCCAGCGGGCTGCTGAGATTTTTTTCAGGGCAGAGGTCACGTGTGTGGCTGTCAGTGCGGTGACCGAGAGATGGCTGCGTGTAGCCCGGCGGTCACCGAGGAGGCCCGGAGGCTATAAATAGCCGCTGCCATCATGCAAGCTATTTCTGTGCACAGCCGTATATTTATATATGGAAGTACGGGGCTCCGGCTGCACGTGTTCGCACCATGACTTTCCCTGCAGATGAACTTGTGAGCTCTTTGTACTCCAGGGGAAGGATGTGACGCCCTCACCTTCAGGGTACGAGCTGTGTGACCCGAGGTGCCGCACCAAGGTCACCCCAACTCCCTCCATACATCTGTATCAAAGGTCACAGGGCCTGGAGATCCATGGGGACAGGCGGCCTCCACGGATACTTCAGGCCATTCCGGCTTCCATTTATACTTGTGTTGCTGGTGGCCACAGATCACTTCATTTGTTCCAAACAAAAGGCCTATAAATCAAAAAGTGCACACCACATATTCCCCCTAGCTTTAAAATGCCAGATTTAAATTGTTCCATGGAGAATTGGTTCTAAACTTTGGGAGTAGAGTTACCCCTAAACCCTGCTCCCTGGATTGGAGGAAATTGGTATAAAGGGGTCTGAGAGAAACATTACAAAAGCTTCATTGGAGTTTAAAGGTGGAGAATAAAGCGGATCAAATTTAGTCTCGGCTTTCTTAACTAAGAATAAATAAATTTGGAGATTGTTCAATATTAGAAGTCTGGTTAAACTATAAAAAAACTGTTGATAAATGTTAACTTTGGCTTTAATTACTATTTTTTAGCTCTTTACGACAGGGTCCTCTCCTGTGTCATTATTATTAAACAGGATTTATATAGCGCCAACTTATTATGCAGCGCTGTACATTAAATAGGGGATGCAAATGACAGACAGTGACACTGGAGGAGAGGAGCTTACAATCTAGGAGTCATTGATACTTTGCATCTGTCATTTGCAACCCCTATTTAATGAGTGCTGTGTAATAATGTTGGTTGCTATATAGTTTATTAATGGTGTTGGTGATCCTGTATGACATTTATAATCCAGCCTTGGTCATAGAGAGAAACTGGTGGCAATGTTGATCATTGCTATTGATCTGCTTTACTAGAAGTCAGCCCTGGGTGTAAAGTACATGCACGCTCTTAAAAGTCTGGCCAGCTGGCAGGCCCCGGCAGCCGGATTGTCTCCAGGTTTGGTGACACCCTTTTATGACTGAATCTGGACATATTCCTGCTAACACTAAGTAACAGTTGTTTAATGGCTGCATGACAAAGACTAGTAGTAGCAGTTTGACCGTCAAACTTATCACCTCCCTGGTGTTTGTCAGTTACATTGCAAATATTAAAAGTACACCTACCTCTGGATTGACATTGCTTTCTAATGCACATTGTTTAGATATATAAAATAATGCACTGTTTAAATACTGTTTTTCTCAATTATTGTAAATTGCACTGCTGAGCCCCTGGACCTTTTATTTTCCTTTCTCTAAGGGCTTCCTTTCTGCATGCATGCTCTCTTGCAACTAATTTTCAAGGTGATTCTTCTGATAGTAACATCAGCCTTTTTGTACCTTTGTATGACTACTTAAAGTGTCCATTGTAAAAGCGGGTGAGTAGTAATACAGAAGAATTTGGATATATTTACAGCGCTATTAATTGAAATGCAAAATTTATAGCTTCTGAAAATGACCTTTTAGTCATTATTACCTTGGTAAAACATGGAATTTTAGTGATTAGTTTAATATAACTTAAATGCATTCTTATGGATCTAACCTCTAAATAAGGGGTCAGCAAACTCCAGCCTTTAGGCCAAATACAGCCTAGCCCGTAGTTTGTTCCGGCCTAACACCCCCCTGGCCGATCCGGCCTAATGCTGCCCGGCAACCCGCTGCTCCGGAGATGCGTGTTGCCGGCATATCGGCCAGGGGACGTCAGGAACTACCGGAGCTCCGGTGTCGCCTCCTTGCTGTGGCTCCTCTATTTATCGCAGCCGGCATTGATACTTCTGCCGCTGCGGTAAATAGGGAACGCTCCCCGAAGGGAAATCCCCTTCAGTTAAAGTTTACAGGTGATATTTTTTGCACAGCTCTCTTAAGGTCCCACCATGACATTTTGATCTGTTTGAGATCTTGATTTTGGGATGTTGTAGCTTTGTGTTCATTGCCCGATTACATTACCCAATTTTGACTAATCTTTAGCTAATGCACAAATCGCATCACTAGAGCCTAGAATGCTTTGATGCCAGGGACTTGATCGACTCAATGATTGCAAGGTGCCCAGGTCCTGTGGCTGCAAAACAAGCCCAAGTTGGCATTCCTCTGCATCACAAATGCTCCACAGTTGGTATGACCTGTTTGTGTTGATATGCTCTGTTTGGCTTTTGGCAAAACACCTCCACTTTGCTCTCATATGTTCATAGAACATCATTCTAGAAGTCTTTTGGTTTGTTTAGATGCAGCTGTGCAAACCTCATTTGTGCTTCCATGTTCAAGCCATACTTGTTCATTCTTTTTCTAATTGTACTGTCAGAAACCTTAGAGGCCTGTAGTATCTAAGATCTTGGGATTTTTTTGCAATTTGTCTAATCTTGGGGGATTAGCGCGGATGTCCACTCCTGCAATACAAGTTTTCCACTTGTGAGAAATCTTTTTCGCTGTAAAATGCTGTAAATGTAAAATGAAGTTGTTTGAAAACACACTTACAAACCTTTCCAGACTGATAATCTGCAGCAATTGCCTCTGTAGGATCATTTCTTTTCAAGCCACCAAACTACCCAAACATTTTTTGTGGTCACATTTGCTGATAAAGTGCTCAAGTGCATTTGATTACTTTCGATGGGAATCCTAAAGGTGTACATAATTGTTCACACATTGCTAATTTTAGGACCTTTTAAGAAACAGTTTGTCCTTGTGTGTAAAACCTTGGTTTTGAAAAATGGTGTATTTATTTTTCTCATGATTTCTTCTTTCCACAGCCATATCTGGAACAAATATGATGGTGCTACTTACACTTGCAATACTTTGCTGATTCAGAAATGAAAAATTAAAAAAATATATATAGATGTACCTTGTCCTTTAAACATGATTATGGAAATAACTACGGTACTTGGCAATTGTCTTTAGGAACCTTTTACATTTTTTAAAAGTAACAAGTTTAAGTTTGGCATACTTTTCTATGTGCTCAGGTAGTAGTTTTCCAACAAAGTTTATGTACTAGTAGTGGTAAAGCTTGGTAAAGCCTGCTAGTAGCTGTCATAAAGACAGGCTTATCATACTGAATTGAGTGGAATAAATCTTTGTGGCTTCATTGTCTAAGAGCTGGGCTTGGTTCCAGATCAGATTATAGCACTTTAGGTATTATTAGTGTAGTAACTTTTTTCGTCCCAGAGCAATGGGCTATAAAATATTCAGCATAAAAACTGGTTAGAGTTTTTTATTTTTTTTTTTAGTGTTAGAGTTAAGGCCTGTACTAACTGGGGTGACACTTGGCACCTAAAACCTATTAGGGATTGAGATGGCTGCATGTAGCTGAACAAATACCAGTTTGATATTCCTGCACACTAAGTGTTTGCATATTTTAGGCAAGCAGTAAAAGCAATTTGAAGCAAGCGCTGGTTCATCTCTACATCACTAAGCATTGTGAAGAAATCACTACTTAAATGTAAAACACAGACTTAGTTTTTTTTCTATGCACAGCAGTTCTTAGGAGGCTAATAGTCGAATACAAATTAACCATCAGATGTTTCTAAGATTTTACAAGCATATTGGTAACCAAATTCATATGTCAACTCAATAATTATTTCTGAAAACTTAGAAAGGAGCACTGCACAGATGGTGCCGTTATGGTCTGTGGAAGGGGGTAGAGGAACATCAGGAACAATCCTTTCAGGTGACCAAACTCCAGCATGTATATACAATTGTCTGGTGTTCTTCCAGAAGACATGATTTTACAGTAAAATTGGTTAGAATTCAGAAATGGCTTGATTTAAAGATCTTTTACAGCTTTTAAGGATATGAAAGTATTTACATGTCCATAGTTAGAGCAGAGGTGCACTTATGCCGCGTTAACATCCCCCTGTTTGGAGCTGATGGTGGTGTCAAGCTTTCAGGAAAATCTGGCTGACATGGAGGTTATTTTGCCAGCATGTCACCTAAATCTATATTCTTTTAGGCTTGGTCTGGGCAGGGGGATGGATTCTACCTCTTGGATTTATGAATGTTTTCTGGTTGTAAACACTATTCTTATTGAAAGGTAAGCTAGTGTTTAGTGTTAAGGTGGGTTAAACTAGTTAAAAACCCATATACCAACTTTTCCTAATATAAATCCATTCTATGTTAAACCTACCCTGGGAATGCTGTTTATATGTGCTTGGTTGCTATATCTGAACCCACGATGCATATGCACAAGGATTTGATGGGAATGTAGTTCTGATATCTGGGTTTGAGATGGTGCTGGTATGTTCACTTGTAACCAGAAATTTAGGGAAGCACTGCAAGAGACAAGTGGTCCTTGTGTCTGGGTCACAAAGCTTAAAAACTGATTTAAAAGTAAAAAGGATTCCAAAAGCTTTAAAATATTTTTACATTTTTTATTTTATTTTATTAATGGCAGGTTAGTACTATGAGGGACTGTTGATAAGTTGATAAAAAAACAGCTGCCTGATTATTGGAGACTTGTGAGACTCTGGGAGGTTTTGTGTTTTTAGGGATATCTTTTTTTAAGGAAATGAAATAATAGTGGTCTGAGATTAAATGTGTAATATTTTCTTTATGTTTCCTAAGGGATTTTTCTGTCCTTCCCATCAGCAGTTGTTACTCATTATTCAAGTTGTCTACTGAAAATTGTTTTCTATGTAGAAATGTAGGTAATGTTTTGTTACTTTATGGCGAGTTGGAGGCAAGGGATGGATGCCACCGCCCCCCCCCCCCCCCCGTATCAATAAAAATTTATATAATTTTCTTTTTGTGTTTCTTTGCTGTTTGTGTTTGCTCATGTTTTAAAAACCAGGAAAAAGTTGTGGGTGTATATCTGTACAGCAGTGCTTCTCAGCTGTTGCTTTTCTCTGTATGGTATGTCCTGTGAAGGCCAAGGATGCTTTAGGCCTGATAAAGAGGCTGTACCATTGAACAGTGAAGCCAATGCCCTCAGCTGTTTACCCTTTGTAAGGCTATGGCGGTCGTAGGTTTTGGAATTTTGGAATTCCAATGTATGTAAATACGCATTATATCTAAAGCATTCGTTTTGATTGCTTAAATTAACTACCACTAATTTCTTTGATTCATTTCAATTTTAGCCAGATATTCCTAAAGTTTATCAAAAGCATTATAGGTGTAGTTAAGCAAGGTAATATACCCTTCTTTTGACAAAAAACAGATTTTACATAACCAATGTGCATAATAATTTGTTCCAAAAATTTACGGGCTAAAATGTTACAAAAGTAAAAACAAAATGTAACCACTCCAGTTCTTGGTGTCAAATTAAAATGCCATTTTTTTCCCTCTCTTTATTATATTTATTATTAATAAACAGGATTTATATAGCCATTAAATAGGGGCAAGTGTTGAAATATAGTGCCAAAAGATCAATTATAAACCAGAATGCATATGTTCACTTTGTGCTTATGGTTCCAATACTTGTATAGGTCACAATATTTAGCAGATGTTAATAAAAATGTTTTGGTAAATGTGGCTGCACAAATGACATAAACATTGTGCTTTAAAAATGATAGATTTTTTTTTTTTACTATTAATAAAATCCAAGGAAATAAAAATTTCTAAATTTTTAAAGGTATGTGCAGGACAAAGACATTGCCAAAAAATATATACACAATATTATTGAACCTTAGCTACGTCATTATAGGCACAGTTCTGAAATTTCTTGGTAGGAATGGCAGGCAAAACATGAAATTGGGGTACTGCCTTAATATATCTAATTTTTTCCAATAGCCTGATATTGTAGCAAGTCTTTCTTGCTACAGCTCAGGGACTGCTTTCCCTGAGTTTAGTGTTCATATGCAATCAGAATATGACTGCTAAACTATTAATCTGACATAAATAAAATCCTGGCATCAAATGTGTCAGAGTACATGTCTTCGTTGCTATACCTAGGGGTACTCTGATGAAACAATGTGTTAGCAATGAGGTTAGCAAGTCTGTGATGGCAGCTGACAAACCTACCCTGGTTTACAAAAGCCATTCAGTGCTATCCTTATCACTGGAGTAGTGTATACTTAAATAGACCTTCTGTTCTGTATAGGAAGCATGAATTATAGAGTGATTTGAAAGGTAAGATGCCTAGAAGAAAAAGAAGCAAGTATATAGAGTGGTTCATGCACTGTATCACTAGTGACTGCTTTTGCTACGTACACTGCTCAACAGAACACTCAAACACAGTATAACAAAATAATGTAGGTTAAAATGGGTTATCAATCTGTCTAGGTAGGAAGTGCAAGTTATGAACAGCTGCAGTCAATTTCTTATTTGTCTCAAACCGATATAACTGAATATATATTGTAAACTGTTTATATTGTTCCCACCAAGTAGCACCACAGACTGTCCAGGAGCTTACTGGTGCCCTGGTCATGTCTGGGTAGAAATCCACCGTCTGCCTTCTCATTATAAGGCAATGTCCAGGCAATGTGTGTGCTTAAAGGCACATGGAGCCATACCTGTCATTGAGCTGCAATTTATAAGAAGTTGTGATGAAATCCATGTTGGTTAGATCATTCTGTGACTTTAGTTATTTTTTTTCTCAGTCTCTTGAATCCTGTCCTTGCTAGCTTAATGATTTTGGATTCTGTTACGTATGTATATCAATTACTATTTTGAACTTTTGTTTTATATTACTCATTAAATGTGATTTCAGTGTTACCTAACTTTTTAGTGCAGTGTACTTTTTTTTTTTTTTTTTCTGTTAAAGGAAGTGACAAACAAAGCTGCTTCCTTGGTATAATTATTGATGAAACTAGACACCATCTCCCTGGTGGGGTCGCAAACAAATAAAAACCCTACTGTAGTACAAACCTTCCCCACTTTAATTAAAATTTGAAAAAATACTAAGTTCTCACCTGTTGTAGTTTCCTCCAGTAATTTACAATGCAGCAGGATCCTTGATGACCAGTAAAGGTACCCACATAAATTTATTGAATGGGGTATGGTTATAAGACTTGTTAGACTGCAGTCCTTTTCTTCTTTCTTCTCTATAAGAGTGTAAAAAAAAAAAAAAAAAAAAAAAAAAACTTTGGAATTCTATTACAGCATATAGCAATTTTGTACCCTTTAAGTATAAGAACACTAATCAGGTTTTCAGCCTTGTTGTAGTTGGTGATTGCAAAGGCTTAACTCCCTCAAATGATTATTTGCATCCCCCTCTGACAGTAAATTGGTAAACCATAGTTGGATTAAAGTCCCAATGCCTTTACTGAGCTTTGTTTAAAAAGTTGGAATCTGGGGTTCCAAATGATATTTTGGTTAGACCCAAAATCCATGGTGACTTCAAAATCCAACCCCCCCCCCCCGATTATCAAAGTGCTCAAATACTGTAACATGACTTTTACTGCCACATAGGAGGCTAATAAAAACCCAAGCTTGAGCTAAACACATGGAATAAGGGCAAATGTTGGTACACACGCCTACATCTATTTTTTACATTTCCTCTGCCATTTCTAACCCCTTGGGATTCCCTTGTTGGAGCACAGTCTCACCACTGTGAAAGTTTCTCTCCTTGAGAAATGCCTACTTCCAACTAGGGAACTTTTCTGTTAATTAATAATGGGTTCTTATCCACCATAAAGTGTCGTGGCATTCTACACACCCTTCCTACCTTTGATCATCGCTGTTGAAAACATTTATGTACCCACTTTTTAAAACCATTTATGACCCTTCCTCCGTTTATTAAAGGGGTTAATCCTCACTTTTGCTCTGAAAATTGGTCTGGTAGCTTCACATATCTTGTCCTGGATATTCAGCGCTCTTTTGATGGGTTAAAGAACAGGGTCACATAGAAAATGCTTTCAAAAAAGGTATGTGCTTTACCAATTTAATTCAGGTCTGGTTTGCCTGGATTCCACACTTGTGTATGCAGTGGGTTTAAACACTAGTTAGAAGAACTTTAGGCTTAGTCTACGTGGACTGTTTCGCCAGCGTTTAACCTGAGGCTTTTAAAGCCCATGTTTGAACTCTCCATGCATTCCAATAGGCTAATCTATACCAAGGCTTCAGGCACGTTTATGAGCTTTATCTTAAACGTTGCTTGCAACGTTTAAAAAAAAAAATTAAAACGCAGCGTAAGCACGAACTCAATGGAGACTTTTACAAGCTTTTTATGAAAGCTTCTGTTGAAACCAATGGGTGCTTTTATAAGCGTTTTACCAGGACTTTGGAATCTGGAAGCCCCTTTAATAAGGAGACTCCCAGATCTCCACCACCCCACCTTGAGGAATGGTGTACATAAAACCCCTTACTTGTTCCCTGAAAGGGTTTAAATATGTGTAAAAAATTGGAAGAGGCTTTAATGGTAAATTTATTTTTATTAAATGTGTGTGTTTGTGTAACTAAATTATATATATATATATATATATATATATATATATATATATATATATATATATAAACAGGATGATTTCCACAGCTGCAATTGTGGCGTGAGCACAGCCCTTGGATTCCACCTGACAGTGAGGGATCCCTGGGCACTAGGGGTTAAATGAGGTCAAGGCTCTCCATTCACTTGTAGTGCTTTGTGATTGGCTGCAGTTTTCTGTTTCTCAGCCATTCAGCACTAGACTTGAATGGGGAGACTTGTGCCCATTCATCTCTAGTGCTCTGTGATTGGCTGAGAAATAGGAAACCCTGACGACAGGTCAAGCATCATCAGGATTTCCCTTTGCTCTGCTCCCTTATTGGCTGAGGAATCGCTGGAGCTCTGCTGACAACCTTGCTCCCCTGATTGCTGCTGCAGCCCTAGGGGCGCTGTGACATGTTCTGTATCTGTAACACATACTACAGCTTCTCTAGGGCTGCGGGAGCGATCAGGGGAGCAGAGCTGTCAGCATAGCAGTGCTCTGCTGGTTGCTCTGCTCCCTGTTTGGCTGAGGAAAGGGATATCCTGATGATGCTTAAGCTGTCATCAGGGTTACCTATTTCTCAGCCAATCACAGAGCACTAGAGGTGAATGGAGAGCCTTGTCCTCATTTAACCCTTGGTGCCCGGGGATCACTCACTGTCAGGAGTCCCATGGCTGTGCTCATGTCATAATTGCAGGTTTTGAAATCATCCTGTCATTGGGATAACCTGTATTAAAAAAAAAAAGTTTAGTTACACAAACGCACACATTTAATAAATAATTCAACATTAAAGCCTCGTCCATATTTCTACACATATTTTAACCCTTTCAGGGAATGGGTAAGGGGTTTTATGTACCCCTGTACTCATTCTCTGAAAGGGTTAAAAGTAAATCTTTTATAAACGCCTATGTAAAATCACAGTAAAACGCGTCATAGGCGTTTATAAATAAATAAAGCTTTCGAAAGTGGTTGGAACTTTTATATGCGTTTTTAAAACTGTCCATGTAGACCCAGTCTTGTGTAAATTGAGATTTAAACTTTGCTTTTCTGAAAAGTTAAAAAGTTTTCACATTGCTCTGCTTCTTTACCTCTATTCTCATGGAACTCTAACTGCACCAATTCTATTACATTATATATAGAAGAGTAAAGGTTGTTTAGGGTTTAGGTTGTTTGCTATGTCTGCTTGTCAGTACAGTAAACTAAAATATTTTGGAAAGTAATAGTCATACGTTGTTTTATGCAAGCTGTTTTTTTTTAATTTTTTAATTTTTTTTTTTAAATCATCAAATAGAAATTGCGGATTGGGACAGAGTGCAGAGATTATTTTGCCTGCTAATCAAGTAACTACTTGTCTTGTAAAAACTGCCTTACACTACAGAGTATAGTAAACCATAAAGGCACATACTCTAGATTATTGTCCCCTGGCAGATTATTACCCAATTGGGGAGGATTGAAGTACCTTCCTATGGAGAAGATTGAAGTGGAATACCGCTCCCTTGTGCTCCCACAGCTTTAAAATTGTGTTCATACTCCTGTCACTGGAAACTATCAGGAAAGATCATTGCCAGCTACAGTCTGATCTCTTTGTACTTTGTAAGTTCTGTTTTTCAAATTATATGTAGTATCACATATGACAGTAGTTCAACACCATATTACATATCACAATTATCGGTGTATTTTAAATGGGGGGGGGGGGGGTGCTGTTGCTGAAGATCTTTATTCCCACACAAAGTGGTTGATTATCTAAGACAGAATGACATTCAGAGTTGTGTAGGAAATCTAACCATGAAATGGGCATCACAGGAAGTCTCCAGTTTTGTTCACTGTTGTTTGGAAACATTTCTGTGGTGCTGGTTTAGCAGGTTTACAGTTGTTTAAAACCCAAATTTTACTGAAAATTTTGAGCAAAAAAAGATTGTGCTTTTTGGTCCCCAACAAGAGTGAGGAAAAGATAGAGAAGCCTTGCATTAAGGGTCCTGTTTCCATGCGGAGTTTTTCAAAGGTAGTGGGGTGACAAATAGTGGCTTAGCCTCCATAGTTATTTGTATACCTTGTCTTTTATTTTTTAAACTGCAGGTAATAAAATACAGTACTAGAAAATGTAATCTTGCTAAGCATACAGTCCAAACAAGCTAAAATGTTTAGCTAAAGGATAGCTGCTCTTCAGTACTGTGATTTATATTATTTGAGATACATTAAAAAAGGCATTTTAGGTTTGTTTTTAACATGCCTTAGTCGGTGCCTTTTTAAAAGCATTGATCAAAGATAAAGAAGTGGTGTTTTGTGTGTACAATAAAAATGTGTATATATATAATCTCCATCCCTGTGCTCACTGCTAATCAGATACTGATCATATGATGCTACAGGAGCAAGCATTCCCTACAAGGTTATGTGTACAAGAACGTTTACTGGAATAATCTGGAAGCCTGTCATCTGCTCGCAGACAGGAGTGCAGAGAAAGAAAGCTGTGAAAGTTCTGTATATTTTCAGAGCTTTTTGTGTGTTACCCAGCCATGTTTGTTGTACCTTTTTGGCTTTATTTGCTTTGTCATGGCAAAAGGTGTATACAAAGTTGTAAAACTTTTTTAGGTTTAGTGTAGTCTTGTCAGTAAAACCAGTCAGAAAGTAACAATTGGGCAGGGAGGTCGATATTTTGCTTGGAGTTTTACTTTAAAATGCTTATTAGACAAGGTTTCTTTAACCGCACCAAAATGATAAGTTTAATACCCTTTAAGTAGGCTATTCATAGCCAAACTTGATTTTTTGTGTTAAGCAGCAGTAGATTGAAATTGTGTTTAAATCCTCCTATGGCATGATTTCCCTTTGTAACTTGTGTATCGTAGGAATAGTTTATATAATTGCATGTGACCTGAGATTACATGAGACATGATTTGGACCTTTAAGTGTCTGTTGCAGTGATCTAGAACTGGGAATTGTTGATGGAAGAGGGGAGGGAAGAACTTGTTTTTGGATTCATGTTATTATAAGCCCAGCCTTGGGAGAATTAAAGACTGCGTTTTCCTGTATTACCTCTGTCCTGTCAATGCAAGGTACTGTCATTTTTTTCAATGTGTGGCATTAAAATAGTACATTTGATAATGGCTGAGCATTATTTATTACCAATATCATCTCCTTTATAAACTTGTGTTGGTGTACATTATTTCAGGGATTGATGCATCTGCTTGTTCCATTCACTGTATTTCTTCATAAAATGTGTTATAGAGGAGAACATATTTCTGTACTTGGCTGTTATTATTCAAGGTATTTCACTGTTTACTGTTGATAAACATCAGGATAAACATAGACCTTGCCAGACAGACACCTGACTTTTGTTTTGTTCACCTATTCAGTGTTTGCTTGAAAAGGCAGGTTAGGGTAACGAGCTCAATATTTTAACACTTGAATATGCCTAAAATTCTATAAAGCTGTTCAAAAGTATCTTGTATTTCAAACTCAGTTTTATTTACCTTGGTGTGAATGCTGTAGGTAAGTCTGCCAGAAAATGTGAAACTTTTATTGGTTTACTATTTTACTAGAAAATCCACCATGAATTTCACATCAGTTAAAAGACCATTAAAATATTAGTCTACCTTCTATTTCAAACTCATAAAATCAATATACCGAATCAGCTAAAAGTATACCCCAGCATATACCCTCCTGTTTTGGGGATCATTTTGTTTCCTGACTAATATTGGAGCTTTCTCTTTAAAAAACATGTGATTTGTTTCTTTTTGCAAATTAGGTTGACCTATCTGATAAGAACATCTGGACACTATCCTTAGTTTTAGTCCTTAGTCCTATTTCTCCCTACTTTCTGTTTCACTAACCAGCTTGGATGGAAGTAACTGTAGAGTAGTAGAGGATTTCAGATCTTAAACATTTTGGCTGGACTTACTCTTTGGTCTGTCACCCTTTTTTTGCTTGCTTGCAGCATTTTTGCAAACCATAATATATTTTTTTACTATTTTTTTTACAGCAAATTTTTATCTGCCTGTAAATTTGCTGTCAACTTTGATTAAACAATTCCCTAGCACAGCCATCTCCTGCAAGTTTATATCTCTTTCATGAGTATTTTATTTGTCACTTTCTCTCACCCCTTTTCATACTTTTATGTAGCAGCCAGCAAAGCTGTGTAAGGGAATGCTGCAATGTTGAGTCTATTGAGGCTGCTAGTACCGTAACAAGGTACAGCTTATGTGTATGTTGATTACTCTCCTTAGTGGTCTCTTAAAGACACTATGGCCAGAAGACCGAGGATGAATTTACTGACAAACTACTGTGAAGTGCCAGTGCTGTATATTATTTTGCCTGTCTTGTCTATGCGCTAAAATTTGTTTTTTAAATGCTGTGTTTTAACACTTCTTTGCTTCCCTTTCAGGTAACTGCTGCAAGAACACTTTTAAAGATGGGTCTACATGTGCGGACCATAACACCCTATGCCTTGCCTGGAGTGCTGGCACTCCTTGCATGCTGGTGGTTCTTCTCAAGAAAGAAAGACAAGCGCAGTACAAATCCTGACCCTGTAACTGCATATGTTGATAAGGTGGAGACTGCTGATTCTCTGGAAGAAATTATGAGAGAGGTACACAGCAGTTCCAGGGCAGAAATTTTGCAGTTGGACCAAGAGGAGGAGGTTGTTTTACAAGAAGACTGCATATGCAGTCCAGAGCAGTCTTACTGCAGGGTGGAGGGTGACTTGGTGAAAAAGTCCCACTTACAAACTGTAAAAGTGGGCTTCTTAGAAGAATTTACTGATCAGGACATTGAAAGTAAAAGCTATGACCACTTCAGAGCAAATGAAGTAGCTGAAGTCCAGGAAGAAGTAGCGGTCTGCACCTCTTCAGCTCTTACTCAATCTCTTGATGGAAATAAAAATGTAAAACCTAATTCTGACACTGCTTTAGAAGATGTAGAAAACGTGTGCACAACATCTACTGAGATACCTTGTGGATGTAGCCAGCCAGGTGATAGTCAGGCATTTCCCCTTGATCAGAAAAACATAGTCAGCCATGATTCTGAATTTATAGAAGTATGCTCTCGAACTGAAGCTTGTAGTGATGTGCCTGAAAGAAAATGGCCAGTCAAAGAACAGAGTTCTCAGTTTCAGGTTAATGATATTAATGCAGTGGATAAAATGTCACCCCTGCTGCAGGCAGCGTCTGTAGAAGGAAGTTTTGCATCCAGAGAAATGGAACTACATCTTTCAGAAGACTTGCAGCATATCGTACCATCATGTTCTGATCACAATCAAATTCAGGAAATCCCATGTGATCTTTTACATCGGCAGAGCTATGAAATTTGTGATCTTGGATCCGCAAAACCATGTCCTGACAGTGAGAATGGAGAGCTTAAACGCTCTGAAGTCAGTGCAGTGTGTCCAATAGATCAAGATTTACAGTCTGTGGGAGAAATGCAGGTAGACAATGTGGGCAGCCATGTAGTACAATCCTGTCATTTAATAGGTGATCAGCTGGGTTTAGCATTCAAGGGTGATATTACAAAAGAAACCCAGTCTTCAAAAAGTAATCTGTCAGAACAGATAACTTCAGAGTCTCTTCCAGAAGTACAAGATATTTTGCAGAATGTGGATTGTTCTGGTACAGCAGGTGAAGCCTCTGAAAGTTGTGTAAGATCCCCATTCACTGAAGTGGTTGCAGAGGGTAACTGTACTAATTTATTGGATGCTTTTTCCAAATGTCTGGAGAAGAATGAAGAGTTTGAAAATTCTTGTCCAATAGTTGATAGTTTAAAAGAAACAAATAATAAAACAATTTTGGGAGACTATGAGGCCAAGATAGTTGAACAACTAGCTATAAACATAATTTCCAAAGTGATTGTAGCTGCTAGACAGGAAATTTTGTGTAGCTCAGTTAGTGATGTGTCTGATAGCAGCTGTCAAGTTCTTGATGAGAATAGAGATGCTTTAGGGAGCGATGCACAGGGTAAAGAGGTGGTTTTAGAAAGTGAAGAGGATTCTGTTTCTGCAGACCTTACACTGGGTTTAATAGGTTTTAACTGTACTCATGAGTCTACACATTCTGAAGCATCAGAAAAAGATGTCCTTAGAAATACAGAATTCTCAGCTAATGAATGCGTTTTAGGGCATGAATTGTCAGCTAATGAATGCGGTTTAGAGCATGAAAAGCAAGTAAAAGAGGAGATGTCTAATATGTCTGTTCGTCCAATGCCATCAGTGTCAGACTTTAGTCCAGTTTATAGAAGAACAGAATTTTTTGAGGAAACTCAGCCTACCTTGGAGGATTTTAGCCTTAGTGTGTGTACATCAGAAGAAGGCATCAACATGGATGATCCACTGCAAAGCACAGTGTTATCAAATGTTGGTATTCATAGTTATGACTTGAGTTCTTCAGGAATTGATCTGTCAAGAGAAACATTTAATGTGTCTACTGAAAAACCAAAGAAGGCTGCATGTGCTGAAAATGGCAAGGAACTGTACAGTAATGGAGATATAAAAAGAAGTTCTCCAGACTCAAACAATGAAGGACCCTTGACGGCCGAGTCAGAAGTAGATCACTCAGGAGGTGAGATTTGGTAATCTCTACTCATTTATTGAGTTTTGATTATTCAGTGAAAATTTTGAATGTAGTATAGTAAAGTGTAGTCATGAACAAAGTATTATCTTGTAGTTTATATACACCTATAGATGGCTTTTAATTCCTAAATGATGCTCAACTAGGTGATATAAACAAGTAATGGCACCTCTAAGTGGTTATAGTGAACCAACAATTTTCATGCCACTAAAGAAGAGCACCCAAATTAAAGAAAATGTGCTGCATGACTTACTAAAACTGCATTGCTGAGCTTCTGCAATGCTAGTTGCCTGGCAGTCATATGAATCTTGACATCATTACTTTTTGAGTAACTGCCTTGAATTATGATTTTACAATAAAGTCAGAACTCCCTTTCTATTTGTGCTGGGTCATTGGGAATGGATTAAAGCTTACTAAATCAGTAAGGCAACTAGCATCGTTTGGAAAGGTGAGCAGTTGTTAGTCTCCATATATCCTTATGGGTATTCTTTTTAATTCTGTGACTTTTTTTAAGTTTTTAGTAATAAAGGAACATTTCCATTTTATTTATTTATTTTTTTATTAGGATCGGATGTAAACAGCATGGATTCTGTGGATAGTGGTTGTGCTTTGGGAAATAGTGAACAGTTTGAGTGTGGGACCCAGGATTCGGATGCAAAAAAAGCAGACCTTGTCATCTGGGAGTTTGAAGTGCCAAAGGTAGTATCTCACTGTAAATGTCATCCAGAATAGTGTAATATCCTACAGGACATGCTCCACTCATCAAATGTGTAGCTGTTTTCGTGTGTGTATCTCCTGTGGTAAGAATATAGGCAGTTTTGCTTTTTTTGAGGTGTTTTAGTTAGTTTAGTTTAGTAAGTATGCAATTAAATTATTAAATTGGATAAAGGTTTTAAAAGTTTTAGAAGCTGCTCATGCCAATTTAGTAATGTGACAGTGTGTGTGTGTGTATATACTTATGCTAACTTGTTATACCTTTTTTTTTTTTTTTTCCCTCAAGTATCTGGTTGGCAGATTAATTGGGAAACAAGGCAGATTTATAAGCTACTTGAAACAGACCTCAGGTGCCAAAATATATATATCTACGGTGCCTTACACACAGGATATCCAAATCTGTCATTTAGAAGGTGAGTGTTTGTCCTACATTCTAAACGGTCTTATACAACTCATCACTTGAATCCATTTGGGGTGAAAAACTGCTGAAGATATTTTTCCAGAAATAAGGCTTCCCAGCATGTTTGAATTTTCCATCTCCTTCATTAGGGTCACCCTCTTATAGCTGAGCCAATATATGTACTCATTAAGAGTGGTTTTAGAAAGTCTGAAATTTCCTGAGGCCAGCGTAAAATGTATCTTGTCAAATACAACATTCATTTCAGATGTAATTGACCCTTAATCTTTGTGTCCTTACACCTACTGAGTTGGAGTTTTTCACTTGTCATGTTTTGATATTGATGTTTAGCTTTTAGGGAAATTGTCAAGTTGTGTATGACATAATTGCAGCTACCCCCCCGACTAAAAAATGAATAACCTGGAATAAATATGCAGCCTCTGATGTGTCAAAAAAAAGATCTAATGTACACACCCTTTCGTTAAGGAAATGACTTGAGAAACAAGGAATGAGTTGGACCCTTTAAAAAACTATTAAGCAGTGGCAACTCTTGTATTTTGAATTGGATGGATAATATTTGAATATTAGCGTTTGTGTTTTTCTGTGTTTTTTTTATTTTATTTTTTTTCTCAAATTAAAAAAAAATTGCTAATGAATTCTAAAACTTTTATTCAGGTTCTCAACCACAGATAGACAGAGCTCTGAGTCTTATTCAAAAGAAATTCAAGGACCTGAGTCTCACAAACATATTTGCACCCCCTCCTCCTCTGCTCCCTCTTCCTGTTGCATCATGGGTACGTTTCTTGATGATTTTAAAAGCTGAGCAGTTAATTTGCATGTGCAATTTTTTTTTCTTTTTTTAGATAATGTTCAAACTTGATACAACCTTATTTTTACCCTTAACTATTTTTTATACCCACTTATGTGTTCCAAAGTACTTGATCCTTTTTGTCCTCTTGGATTTTCCAGCTTACACTACCAAGTAATGTCTCGGTGGAAGTAGTGGTCGTTAATGTTGTGAATGCAGGACACCTGTTTGTTCAGCAGCGTACACACCCTACTTTTCATGCACTCAGTGGCTTGGATCAGCACATGAACCTTTGTTACTCACAACCTGGTGTTCCAATACTACCCAAACCAGCAGAACGTAAGTTAGTGCATTACAGTTTCACATTCTGTATTTTTTTTTCTTTGTTTTTGTGAAATAAGAGAAGTTGTAGAAATCTATTTAATGAGCATACAACTATCTAGCAGCCTGGGAATTCTAAACATTTATTTTTTTTTTTATTTTTTTTAGTTGGGATTGTATGTGCTGCACCTGTTGGACCCAATGTTTGGTGGAGAGCACAAGTAATGGCTTACTTTGAAGACACTGAGGAAGTTGAGCTTCTTTATGTGGACTATGGTGGCTACAATAGAGTTAAGATTGAAACCCTTAGACAAATCAGGTTAGTCATCCTTCCTTACTTTCTCCTTTTTATAGGATATCTGTATTTTCTCCAGAAAATGTTTTCAAGCTGGGTGTAAAGAAGCTGTAGGTGGGTCCTAAGTGTTCTAGTGAAGTCTGGCTTTTACACCTGTTAGTAACTTGCAGTAATTAAATGGGTATTTTTGAAATCCGTTAAAATGTATTTATCATAAAATCTGACATTTGTTTTATTTCTAGGTCAGATTTTGTTTCTCTACCTTTCCAAGGTGTGGAAGTTCTTCTGGATAATGTAATTCCACTAGGAGGTAAATGGATTGTATGCAATATATATTAAAAAAAAAAAAAAATTGGGCATTTAGAACAGGCCAACTTAGTTTCCGGAATGGCAAGTCCAAAACCTTCTTTTTATTTTATTTTTTTAAACCCAAGAACAAAACTGTGATGCATTTCAGCTTACCTGACCCTAAATATTATAGCTGTATTTGTTTTAAATTTTCTTTCAATGCAGGAAACATTCCTGTTGATCTTGCAAGAAATACACTGTAACTTCCAGTGTATTGACTGAATGAACTGAAGTCTTAAAAAGTCATATGCCTTCCTAATGTGGGGTTTTCCCTCCACAACACTCTTCCCACTTTGTAATGGAGAAATTATGCTGTTTTGTAGGCCAAATCAAAAGCATATCCTGGGGTGGTAACCTTGCTCCCTCATAGG